>NC_084828.1:31858659-32166727 GCF_033115175.1 Lepus europaeus
TAGAAGCCAAGTGCCTGGTTTTGAATCATGGCTTTGTTCATGACTTGGAACAAATGTTCCAACCTTTAATAATAATGGTAGATTTCAGGTAATTAGAGGTGATACGGGAGAGGAGAGATAGGAGGGAGGTGACTGTGACTGAGGGATGCTTGCTGTAGTAATGATTAGATACCTCAGAGCCACCAGAACCAACCTACAATCAGGGAGAAAGCAGATGTGCTGATTCTTCTAGAAAAAGGCAAGGGGTTCTCATTTTACCCTGTAAGCTTTTAGGAGGCATTCAAAGTTGAAAAGAACAGTTTGAGATACTATGTTTTATATTCTTTCTTATTTAATATGAAAGGTAGAGAGAGAGACAGGGAGAGTTCCCATCTGCTGGTTCCCTCCCCAGATGCCCACAACAGCTGAAGCCAGAAGCCAGGAACTCAATCCAACTCTCCTACCTAGGTAATAGGAACCAAAACTAAATGATTATTTGAGACATCATTGCTTCCTCCCAGGGTCTGTAGCAGGAGGCCACAGTCAGGAACTGAGCCAGGTATTAAACCCAGGCCACTCTGACATGAGAAATGAACCAGCATCTTAACCACCAAATAATACCTGCCCTCTACCTTAATTCTTTATCACTAGTCCTGAAAAAAATCTACTTTTAAACATGCTGGGCCTATGTCAAGGGATTCACTTTAAGTATTTCAGTAACACAATACAAGGTACATATTGGTGCTTTTATTGTACATTCCCATTAAACATTTTTATTGTTTCTAGTGTTATTAGTTATAACACAAAGAATAATTCACAGTAGATATGAAAATATCTAGTGAATAAAGTAGTTCATGTTTCAGAAATAATAAAACAAGCACACAGTTTTTCACATTCCTTTCTGCTTTTAACCCCCAGCAAAAGAGGTGGCAAGAAAATATCAAAAATGTAAACTGGCAAGAGGTTGAATAGTGAGTATCAAGTTATAGTAAGGCAAGGAGAAAGACACCCTGGCATTCTATTACACTGACTGTAGATGATGAGAATGTACTGGATATTTTTCTTTTTAAAAAAATTAGAAGAAAGGATTTGGGGCCAGCACTGTGGCACAGCCGGTTAAAGCTCTGGCCTGCAGTGCCAGTATCCCATATGGGCACCAGTTCGAGTCCCAGCTGCTCCACTTCTGATTCAGCTCTCTGCTAAATCATGAAGGAAAGCAGTTTAGAAGATGGGCCAAGTCCTTGGGCCCCTGCACCCATGTGGGAGACCCAGAAGAAGCTCCTGGCTCCTGGCTTTGGATCGGCCATGCCCTGGCCGTTATGGCCATTTGGGGAGTGAGCCAGTGGATGAAAGACCTCTCTCTCTCTGTCTCTATCTCTCTGTCTCCATCTCTCTCTGTAACTCTGTTTTTCAAATAAATAAAAACAAATCTTTTTAAAAAAAAAAGAAGAAGAAAGGATTTGGAATTGTTGTACTAGAGAGACATTACATGTGTTTGAGGAGACAGATATGTTTAGCCCAACTGAACATTACAAAAAGTACACACATGTTAAATCACCATACTGTACCTGGTATTGTGGTGCAGCAGGTTACGCTGCTCCCTGCGGTTCCAGCATCCCACATCAGAGTGCCAATTCAATGCCCGGTTGCTCTGCTTCTAATACAACTCCTTGCTATTATGCCTGGGGAAGCAGCAGGATATAGCCCAAGTCTTTGGACCCTTGCACCTATGGAAGACCCAGATGGAGTTCTGGACTCCTGGTTTTGGCCTGGCCCAACCCAGACCATTGTTGCCATTTGGGTAGTGAGCCAGCAATGTGAAGATTCTGTCTCCCTCGTTCTCTCTCTCTCTCTCTCTCTCTCTCTCTCTCTCATTCTGCCTTTCAAATAAATAACATAAAGGTTTAAACAAAGAAAACATCACATAGTACCCTCTAAATAAGTATAATTCTTATGCATCAATTAAAAATAAAATGACAAGAAAAATGATAATAAAGTCAAAGTGTTAGCAGGGCTGTGTCCTTCTGGAAGCTCTGTGGAAGTATCTGTTTCTGTGACTTTTCTGGATTCTATCAGTTGCCTTCATTTCATGACTTGTTTTTCTTCAAAAAATAAAAAGATGCAAATTGATAGTATGATCTTACTGAGTTACTCAGTATTCTAAACTCATTATTTTTTTAAGCTGGCTAATTTGATCAATTGTCATTATCCATATGAAGACCATCTTTGGCAGACAGTTCAGTATCTCCAGAAATATATTTTCCATGTTATCCTATATATAGCCGTTAAGTAAATACATTTTTACCTCTCTCATGAGACCAGCCTTTGAAAAGTATCTCAATGTATTTAGGTTGTGAGAAAATAAACTGTCTATATTCTCACGGTTTTCATATAATTCATGCTTCAGAGATCTTTTTTATAGCTCTCCCAAAATACTGGCTGTTTTCCTGAATTCTATACACAACTGCTAATATGTAGAATTAAAATTCTTAAGCTCCACCTCATATTTGAAGAAAACTTGAATACAACTACAGTCTGATCTTTTAAACATGCAAAATACTAGATACTCTTTGCTTCAGTCATTTCCAAAAATAAAAATAAAAAAAAAATTTTTTAAAAATCCTGACTTGCTCTCCTAAGTAGTTTATGGTATTTTGATTGTTTTTCATTTTGCTTTATGACACGGTTGTAAAATGTAATTACAACTGCAGTGTCCTCCACATGATAAGTTGAGGCAGGTCTTACACATTCTGTGGAGTGACAATAAAAGACCTAAAGATGTTCTTGCATTTTATCTCCTAAGCAGCAACAGAACGACAAGAATCTTACCTGCTCTACTTTTCACTTCATCTTTTGTCTTCTAAAATTCTTCTAAAAAATTCAGGGAGGAAAAATCTAGGGTAAAATGTCTCATATTTTTATTTGGTTTTACATGAAAGAAGGGGGAAAAAAGATTTCCATGCTCAAATCAGCCTTTGGGACAGATTTATTCTTCATAAAACAAAGCTTTGAATATGTTCATAAATGAATAAGTTTGGGCATCTCCAAAGTGAAGTAACAGAAGCAGCATTTTTTAACTTAGTCTACCCCAGGATTTTCTTTCAGATGACATGTGGCAGGACAAGTATTCCAAGGAATGCATTTTGGAAACTACCAGTGTGGATCCATTGAGAGCACTGTCCCTACGAGTCGGTTGACTTAAGGGAGTACTGATTTTTGGAATTGATAACTCTTTCTTAACATGACCCATGTTAACCCAAGCAACCACCTTCTGGCAAAGAAAGGAATCTTCTAAGTCTGGTTCTGGGCACAAAACCTCAGGCCAGCTGTCCTCCTCAGGCCTTGCTGGGAGCTGTCTCCTTACTTGACTGTGTTCTAAGCAAGTGCTGGAACAGAAT
Source organism: Lepus europaeus (assembly GCF_033115175.1). Taxonomy (NCBI): domain Eukaryota; kingdom Metazoa; phylum Chordata; class Mammalia; order Lagomorpha; family Leporidae; genus Lepus; species Lepus europaeus. Next base: position 31,862,037 of record NC_084828.1, read on the forward strand.
GGCTGCCATCTGCAGAGCCGCCATCCAAAGCAGTGCTTGAAGAAGGAACATCACAGTTAATCCAGGGGAAGGTTCTTCACCGGGCGTTGTCCCAGAATCTGTTTCCTTGGTGATTATGTGGGCATCTCAGCTAAGCAAAGCCTGCAGCAGCCCCCTCTGGATTCTCTATCAGCCCTTGTACTTCCAGAAAAAGTGAATAGGGGGAGACATCTTCCAAACTGTCTTTCAAAGGAAGAAAAACATTGGTAACTCAGGTATTTGTGAATGACAAAGGCGATGAGTTATTAAATCGTCCTCTTCGCTACATTTTCTTAATAGGGTTGCCTCACCAATTTGGCTTTAATTTTCTAAATATTAAAAGGAAATATACATATACCTTTTATTTGCTTCATCTCATGCTGTGAGAATTGAATGAGGTAATAATATCTGTTAGAATTTCGGCTTCTCTTACAAATTTCTGTCTTCAGGCAGTCACTTAACCTATCTGGGCTGGAGTTTCCTGAAAAATGTGAAAATACTGCTTCCCCAAGTCCTTATTACAGAGGTCATGAGGAGTTCATAAAGATTAATGACATTGAAAATATACATTATTGTATATTTCTTAGAAAAATTTTTTTGACAGGCAGAGTGGACAGTGATAGAGACAGAGAGAAAGGTCTTCCTTTACCGTTGGTTCACCCTCCAATGGCTGCTGTGGCCGGCGCACCGCGCTGATCCGAAGGCAGGAGCCAGGTGCTTCTCCTGGTCTCCCATGCGGGTGCAGGGCCCAAGCACTTGGGCCATCCTCCACTGCACTCCCTGGCCACAGCAGAGAGCTGGCCTGGAAGAGGGGCAACCGGGACAGGATCCGGCGCCCCGACCAGGACTAGAACCCGGTGTGCTGGCGCCGCAGGCAGAGGATTAACCTATTGAGCCGTGGCGCCAGCCAGAAATTTTTAAAAATCAAAATATATCTTTTTTAAAAGGCAAAGAAGACCCTCCTAAAGGGTACCTATGGGAATAATTCAAGTAATTTTAATAACCTTGCATAGGATTCACCTAGAGAATACAGGCTAATGTCCACATCTCAGGATCCTCAATTTAAATCACATAGACAATGTCTCTTAGGATGTGGACATCTTTGGGCCATCAAAGTATTATTCTGCCCAACACAAAAAAGGAAAAGTCTGGAAATGGATAAAGTCAAGACCTCAGGACACAACCAACAACAGGGGAATCACAGGAATGAATGTTGTGGCACACAGTGAAGACTCAGCTTGTGATACCAGCATCCTACATCAGAGTGCTGGTTCAAGTCCTGGCTGCTCTACTTACAACTGAACTCCCTGCTAATGGGCCAGGGAAAGCAGCAGAAGATGGCTGAAGTACTCAGGCCCCTGCCTCTCCCATGGAGGAGACCCAGATGGAGTTCCTAGCTCCTGGCATCAGACTGGCCCAGGCCGAGCTGTTGCAGGCACTTGGGGAGTAAACCAGCAGGTGCAAGATCTCCCCCTCTACTCCCTCTGTCACTTTGCTTTAAAAAAAGGAGAGGAAACTGAATGAGTTTCTGCACTGAAGGCCTAACTTCTAGTTCACCTGCTTGCCCGGGTTCCCACCCTGTAACCTCATCCTCTTTTCTCCATTGAAGGGGAACCTCTTCTATGTTCCTCTCAAAGATAATGAGCCAATCTAGGCTAATGTGCTCTTCAGGCAGGGCCGGGTCATCTCTGAGACTTTCTGTAAAAGAGGATGCTCCAGTTCTGCTGACCTCGTCAGTGAGTGAGTTAACTGTTGAGAATTGGTGGCCGGATTGAAAAGGATGAAGCCCCCACTGGGAAGACGTTTTGTGGAGAGATCCTTTCATCACTCCAGGCAAGGAGTTGCCTTAACCCACTTCCTCTTTTGTAGGCCTCGCTCTAGAGACAGAATTATTCTTTCCACCAAGCAGAAAAGCAGCTCCTAGGTTTTTTGTCTAACTAAAGCTGCGTCATATATTTGTGAGGAAAACTGTTCCCCTCGCAGTCAACCAGTGATTCAAGGATCTCCAAAAACTGTAGCTTTGCCCTTGAATCAGAAGACGGAAAAGGAGAAAAGGAGGCTCTTCCTAACGAATTTTCATGTGCATGAGGTGAGCAATGTCAGAGATGTACTTACACCTCCCTAAACGCTCTGGGAGGCCATGCTGCACTCTGATGGCAAGGCTTTCTCACACTGCTGACTTTTGCTCATTTTTGGTTCTGTTTCTGTTTAGGATTCTTAGGTATCACCACCCCTGGGAAACCTTCCATGACTATCCTGTTCTGGACATTTTGATGGATTGGATGTTTCTTTTTAGTCTAGCACCCTCCATGTTGTTGATAACGGGCAACTTTCACTAGACTCTGAAGTCTTAAGGCAAATCATGGCTTCTATCAGCTTGGGATCATCAGAGGGATTCAGTAATGGCTGGATGAATAGATGAAGGGCCCCTCTTAGCTCTGGCAAGATATAGCAGTAGAACTCCACATACATGGGCAACCTACACTGAAACCCTGGATAAAGCACCAAAGAAAGTAAGGAGAAGTCCAAAAGGGACAGGAGTAGGGATGCAGACCTGGAAGACAGACTTCAAATATCACCCATTTACATTTGCCTTAAAGTAATATTCATATATAATATATATGTATAATATATAACAAGTGCACAGATTTATATGGTACAGGATGATATTTTAACACTCATACACTATGTACTGATCAAATCAGAATAATTACCATTTCCATCTGCTATCATTTTGTTATTTTTGGAGGCTTCAAGCTCCTCTCTTCTAGTTCTCCCTAAAATATTAATAGGCTGTTGTGAACAATGATCACTCTAGTGCATTGAACACTAGAACTTATTTCTCCTACCTGACTCCACAAGAGTTCTCCAAAAAGTCTGTGGGAAAATTAAATTAAATAGTAAGTTTTTTTAAAGAAAAAAAGATAAGTTCATTTTGGTGCAAAAAATTCGAAATTCACTTGTGTGAGGGGTCTTCAACAAATTCATGAGAAGTACATATTATGGAAATACTCTACATGGATTTCAAAATGTTTTTCTGTGAAATCCTGCCCTCTTAGTAATTACTATTCTATTCTCCTCTACTTTGAGATCAGTTCGTTAAATTACATTTAAGAGAGAATATTCAGTATTTGTCTTTCTGCGTCTGGCTTCTTTTACTTAAGATAGTGCCCTGCCTTGAAATAGTTTAATGAGACACTACATGTATTATGCTCACGGCTATCCTCTAGCGCAAGCCCCCACTAATTACTTGGCTCAACAGAACTTAATAGGTGTTTACTGATTGACTGATTGCCTAATTCTGCCTCAGTATGACCCAACCAGTAAAGCTTAAGTCAGTGTTACAGAAAATAAATCTAAACATTGAATTATTCCGATGTTACTTTATCAGAAGACACGTAGAAAGAAAGTCAACACATATTGGCTTCCTGTGGCAAGGAAGCTCCTGCAGTAGCTCTTGAGCATCAATAATAAAGGTATAAAGCGGCCGGCACCATGGCTCAACAGGCAAATCCTCTGCCTTGCAGGCACCGGTACACCGGGTTCTAGTCCCGCTTGGGGCACCGGATTCTGTCCGGGTTGCCCCTCTTCCAGGCCAGCCGTCTGCTATGGCCCGGGAAGGCAGTGGACGATGGCCCAAGTCCTTGGGCCCTGCACCCGCATGGGAGACCAGGAGAAGCACCTGGCTCCTGGCTTCGGATCAGCGTGATGCGCTGGCTGCGGCAGCCATTGGAGGGTGAACCAACGGCAAAAAGGAAGACCTTTCTCTCTGTCTCTCTCTCTCTCTCTCACTGTCCACTCTGCCTGTCAAAAATAAATAAATAAATAAATAAATAAAGGTATAAAGCAGGAAAACCCATCTCAACCTTGCCATTGTTGACAGAAGAAACAGGAAAAATATACACAGTAAAAATGGTGCAAGAATATATACTTGGAGTTATTCTGACATGAAGAAGAGTAGGAAATGTACCAAACTGGGCTTCTGGAGTCTAGTTCAGACCACAGTAAGGCTAGATCACAGGAAAAGGAGACATTGTGGTTTCCTTCTCAGTATTCATCCAAATTACCCACATTGGGTAATACTCATGAGGTAAATCTCAAGAGATCTTTCCAGGAATATATTTATCCCCCTTAGGAATTGGGTGGCCCAATCATGGCAAAGTTTAGGATGTATGTGCAATGAATAGGACAAGATAGTATGTGGTTGCTGCTGGCTGTCTTGGAACTATAAAGAAGCCAGCCTAAGGATGCCCACAAAAACAGGCAGAAAAGGAAAAATCAAAAAAAAATCTAGTAGAAATTCAACTGTAACTACACACGAAATCTTCTCAGTACATCTCAGAAGACAAAAATATACCCTGTTTATCCTCTAGGAGGTTTAAGTTGGGTTTTTGTTGCTTCCTATGACAGGCGTCCTGTTCAGTACAGGAAGGAGCATCTGTGCCCCCTCCTTATATGGTCCCTAGCTGATTTCTACACATAAATACAGAGGGAACCATGCTTAGAAAGTACTAACGTCACAAGTGTCTGTCAGAAGACATATGGAGTGAGTCTTTGGCACAGTGTTTGGGATTCTGCTTGGGATGCCCACAGTCAATATTAGAGTGTCCGGTTCAAGTCCCGACTACTCTGAGTCTGATACAGCTGCTGGCTAATGGGCATCCTGGGAGGCAGCAGGCAATGGCTCAAGTATTTGTGTCCTTAACACCCGTATGGAGACCTGGAATGAGCTTCAGTCTCCTGGCCTCAGCCTGGTCCACTCCTGGCTATTGTAAACATTTTGAGAGTGAATTAGTGAGTGGAAGATCTCTCAGTCTCTCTCTCACCCTCTCTCTCACCCTCTCTCTCTCTCTCTCTCTCTTCCCCTCTCTGTCTCTAGCTCTGTTTCTCTTTCAATAAAATGAAAGTAAATAAATAAATAAATTCAAAAGAAGAAATAGGGAAACCATAACACTATTGGCATAGGATACCACACATAAATATGAAATGCAATATAAAATCGGATAACATCTATGATGGAAAAACTGCTCCTCTACAAGAATAGTGTTAGGATTGAAAGTGATCCCTGTCTGGTTGTAGATGATGAACTCAAAATACAGTCACATAGTTACTGAGCAGAACAGAAGCCTCTAAAGACTGGCAAAAGTTTCTGCTCTGCATCCATCAATCAGGGATCATCACTAATACGATAAATGGGGAATTTTTACTAAGTAATTACCTTTCATTGAAAGCAAATATGATTCACCAGGATTACTGTAAAAAAAAAAAACACAACAGGTGGAGAATATAACACAAAACATTCAATTTCCATGAGTCACTGGAGCCAGATGGCATACATTTGAGAATTCTGAAGAAATTTAAGATCAAAGCATTTTAGACACTAATAATACAGGTAATTTACCATAGAGAACAACTACCAAAGAGATTGCCAACTGTGTTATATGACACTATTCAACAGAACAGAAATTGCTCAGGCAATTCAAATAATTCAATGAAACCTAACAACCTTCTTGGACAACACCAAATATAAACCACTGTTCTAGGCAGTGGGTACTCAAAAGTGTTTAAGACAAGGTCAGGTCACAATTGAGAGGGTTGCTACACTGTTAGTAGCAATCAAACATACATATTACCAAATATAGGTAATGACTTCATAAAGAGAGTATCATTTAAAGAATTTCCTTATAAAATATTTTTTTCCATTTGCAAGTGAGTCAGGGATCCAGTGCAGATAACTGAAGTTATTCAAGCTAGATTAAGAAGAGATCTCTACAATGAAAATGGCAAAACATTAAGCAAAGAAATAGAAGATGACAGCTGAAAATGAAAAATCTTCCATGTTCATGGATTGGAAGAATTAATATCAAAATGTCCATACTACCCAAAACAATTTGCAGATTCAATGTGATCTCAATCAAAATACAAAAGACATTCTGAAATCTGGAAAAAAAATGACTCTAAAATTAATATGGAACCACAAGAAACACCGAATAGTTAAAGTAGTCCTGGACAATAAAAATAAAGCTAGAGGTATCACAATATCTGATTTCAAAACAAATTATAGGGGCTGGCACTGTGGCACAGCAAGGTAAGCTGCTGTCTGTGATGCTGGCATCCCATATGGGCACCTGCTTGAGTACCGGCTATTCCACTTCTGATCCAGCTCCTTGTTTATGCTAGTGAAATAAGCCAATCCTAAAAAGACAAATATGTTTTCCCTTATTTGTGGTAACTAATAGAGAGTACCGAAAATATAATATATATGGGCAAAATTGACATTTTGAGATCTGATTATTATTTACAGCCCTTCTATACTCGTGAGGAACAGTCGTCTTTCTATTTACTACTTGTTGAATTGCTTGTTTAGTGGGACATTAAGTGTGTGCTTATAAGGTATATTGAAAGCATGTCATTGTAAAAATTAAAAGAAAAATAAGGGGCCAGCACTGTGGCGTAGTGGGTAAAGCCATCGCCTGCAGTGCCAGCATCCCGTATGGGCACTGTTTCGAGTCGTGGGTGCTCCATGTCCAATCCAGCTCTCTGCTATAGCAGTAGAAAATGGCCCAGCTTCAGCCATTGTGGCCATTTGTGGAGCACACTAGTAGATGGAATCTCTCTCTCTCTCTCTCTCTCTCTCTCTCTCTCTGCCTCTGACTCTCTGTAACTCTGCCTTTCAAATAAATAAATCTTAAAAAAAAATAAAAGGAAAGGAAGAAAAGAAGGAGTGACGGTGGAAGTGAGGGAGTGAAGGAGGGTAGGGTGGGAAGTATCACTATGCTCTTAAAACTGTATATAAGAAATACATAACGTATGTTCCCTTTTTATAAATAAATTTTATAAAAAGGAGTAACTTTCATCCTTTAAAATTTGTGAAAGCAGAGAAGGAAACTCTCTGGGTCGATTTCCCAGGAATTACTTCCAGAACATCACTCTGGAACGATCCTCATGGGAGACTCTGGCTGTCACATAGCCAAGAGACAGAGAAACAGGAGGCTGCTAGCTCCAGAAGAAACACGCCAGCTCTTCTACAGCTGCTGCCAGCAACATGCACACCTCCCCTCTATCTTTCAATGGGATAAAGCAAGACTGGACTCAGCACTTCTCCCTGCTGCCCTGGTGTCCCATGCCCATCTACATCTCAATTCCCCAACATATGCTGTGCTTTACACCCTGGATTGTACTTTCCTAAGGTTCAATTCGTTCTTTAAAACCCAGTGTGAATGGAACGTCTGCTGAGCTTTCCCAAGGAGAGTTAGTTCTTCTTTCGCTTTTCACTGCTCTAATGTATTGTTTACATGGTATTCAAGTGTTTCACAATATATACATGTTTTCATGCTGTGGGTCCTTCACTGAGAAGTCTTTTAAAGCCCACAGAAGCTCATGAAGATCAATATGTCCATTGCCCTCCTAATGTCTTGAATGACTAAATGAAGAAAATATAAAAGCATTTACAAAGAACTCTTTTTTTTTTTTTTTTTTTTTTTTTTTTTGACAGGCAGAGTGGACAGTGAGAGAGAGAGACAGAGAGAAAGGTCTTCCTTTGCCGTTGGTTCACCCTCCAATGGCCGCCGCGGCTGGCGCGCTGCGGCCTGCGCACCGCGCTGATCCGATGGCAGGAGCCAGGTGCTTCTCCTGGTCTCCCATGGGGTGCAGGGCCCAAGGACTTGGGCCATCCTCCACTGCACTCCCTGGCCACAGCAGAGAGCTGGCCTGGAAGAGGGGCAACCGGGACAGAATCTGGTGCCCCGACCGGGACTAGAACCCGGTGTGCTGGCGCCGCAAGGCGGAGGATTAGCCTAGTGAGCCGCGGAGCCAGCCCAGAACTTTTTAAAAATAAAGGAGGAGGCAGTCATTTAGCTTAATGGCAAAGATGCCAAGTGAGACACCCATGTTTCGCATCAGAGTATCTGGATTCAATTCTCTTCTCTGGCTCCTGACTCCACCTTCTTGCTAACAAAGATATTAGCGAACAACAGTGAGGGCTCATGGGGTTGGGTCAATGCCACTGGCATGGGAGACCTGAATTTCATTTAAAGCTGCCAGCTTTACCGCATCCACCCCATTGTGGGCACTTGGTGAGTGAACCAGTGAATAGAAGCATTCTCTCTCTCTCTCTCTCTCTCTCTCTCTCTCTCTCTCTCCTCGCCTTTCTCCTCCTCCCTCCCTCACTCCCTCCATCCCTCTCTCAAATAAATAAATATTTTAAAATAGAATAAAAGAGAATTTTATGGCTTAAAAATATATCAGTGGAGGGGCTGGTACTGTGGCTCTGTAGGTTAATCCTCCACCTGTGGCGCTGGCTTCCCATATGAGCACCAGTTCTAGTCCCAGCTGCTCCTGTTCTGATCCAGCTCTCTGCTATGGCCTGGGAAAGCAGTAGAAGATGGCCCAAGCACTTGGGCCCCCTGCATGGGAGGCCAGGAAGAAGCTCCTGGCTTCGGATCTGCTCAGATCTGGCCATTGCAGCCATCTGAGGAGTGAACCAGTGGATGGGAGACCTCTCTCTGTCTCTCCCTCTCACTGTCTGTTACTCTACTTCTCAAAATACAATCTTTATATATATACATATATATAGTGTTTATATATATATTGTGTATATATATTATGTATTTATATATATATGTATATATATATATATCAGTGGATTGTGATAAAATTATACTTTTTACTTAACCTGAATTTAGGAGAAAAAAAATAGATATTAGGATAGTGAGAACAGCATTTTTTAAAAGATCTGCTCAGTTTCTTAAAAGAAGAAAACCTGGCACCCTGACTTGAAAAACTTGAGATGAGCACAGGACCACATGAGTACAGGCAGAATTGGCTGTCTATCCAGAGTGAGCCCGCAAAATCACAGAAGCCTATACGCAGCTTTTCCTGGACTATGGATGTTTTGATTATAGTGGCTGGATGGCTCTAGGGGAAGCAATTGCCTTTCATGTGAAACTCAAATGAAAGAAACTCTGCTCAAACCCAGAAGAAACTCGTTAAGTCAGAGAACCATGTGAATCCTTGTTGGGTTAATTCAAATAACTATGAGGAAATGATAGCTTGTCAGTGCAACAAGGAGGGCCGTGGGCAGAAACAATGGTGTTTGATCGATATTATTCATGTGGGCATTTGTTCTAGAACATAGCTTCCCGAAATGTATGCTAGGGAATACCAGCTAGGGGGTTCGTTGTGAAGAGTCTGCAAAATGAACATATGTATTATCTTCTTGAAACATCACAGAGACGAAAGGCATTGTACGTCTGTGAAATCCTGTTAAACGTCATTTTGAACTCAATGATTCCCAGCTATTCAGCTTCTCCCGCGTTCCTTTAACAACTGGAAACATCCAACAGAACTGGTGCTCCAGTGCAGGGAATGGAGAAAAATAACAGCGAGAAGTGCAAGCTGGTAGAGGTGTGATGGGAATGAGCCGTCCTCCGACACAAAAGGAGGAGGAGGAACAAAACAAATCCTGCAGTGCCTAATGAGATGGTCCTCTACTGCCAAGGCTTGAATGGTGGCCTTGGAGGAGTTGTTACAGCAGCCACAGGAAGCTGGTACACCCCAGCTGAGCCCCTCTCTGACCAAGGCTGTAAGTCGTGCTCTGCCAACCTCCACACTGCTCCCACAGGTAAGGAATGAGCCTGCCCCTTCTACCTCTGCCATCCCGATTTTGTTTAATAACTTGCTATACTCACCCTTGAGCCTATTTATATATAATAGCCTATATAATATCTTGAGGCAATGAGTTTCATAAATTTACTGTCCACTGTGAATAGCATCTTGGTGCATAGACTTTTTATGGCACAGTGCATTTTCGTGATGAATCCGTTTGTCCCTTTTTTCAACTTTTGCTTAATGCTTCTATCATTAGCTTAAATAAATGTGGGAGACAATTGAACTCCACTAAATAGGACAAAGGTCAGAGAGCACGAAGCAGTTAGACCATATTCATGAGACACATAAAAGGCCCTGCGCTCTGAAGTTGCAGGCTTTTGTGGAAAGGGCTCTGCTGTAGAGTGCTGAAGTTCAGAGTGGGCAACTGGCAGAGGCAGACCTTGCAGGCAAATATTCAATTGGGAGCATTTCAAAAGCAGGTGACCCAAAGACGACATCGCGCAGTCACAGAAATGGCACTCAGCGCCGGGCCCCACCTCTGCAGGATGACAGTAAGCATGTCCTTTGGGCCTTTAGTAGAAAATTGATCATGTCATCAGATCAACACGATTGCTTACGCCCCAGTGAGACTCATGGGCGCAGGGTCTGAAGGATTAAATCCCAAACTCTGTCTTGTTGCTTGTTTTGGCATTTATGTCTCATTTGTCAGCAAATTTTTCTAATTCTTTAAAAGAGAGAATATGAGCAAAAAGAATTGGAATTCAAAGGCTACATGTTTCATTGTCAAGTAGATATTTGTAATTTTTCTGAAGATTTTTTTATTTATTTGGAAGGCAGAGAAAGAGGAAGAGATCGAGAGAGACAGAGATTTTCCACCCAGTGTTTCACTTCCCAAATGCCTGTAACAACCAAATCTAGACCAGGCCGAAGCCAGGAGCCAGGAGCTACAATCAGTGCCTCCCCATGGGTGGCAGGGATCCAAGTACTTGGCAATCAAACACGACTCTCAAAGTACATTCATAGGAAACTGGATCAGAAACACAGAGTACCCAGGACTTGAACCAGCACTCCAGTGTGGGATGGGGACCTCCCAAGCTGTAGGTAATTCACTGCCCCAAAACGCTCACCCTATATTTGTATTACTTTTCTTAAGCATTTACTTACTTATTTGAAAGGCAGAATTATAGCGAGAGGGAAAGACGAGAGAGAGAGAGACAGAGAGACAGAGAGAGAGAGAGCTTCCATCTATTGGCTCACTCCCCAAATGGCCACAGTGGCCACAGCTGGGCCAGGCCAAAGCCAGGAATCAGGAGCTTCATTTGGGTCTCCCATGTGGGTGCAGGAGACCAAGCACATGGGCCATCTTCTGCTGCTTTCCCAGGCCTATTAGCAGGGAGCTGAATCAGAAGCTGCACATCTAGGACTTGAACCCGTGCCCATATGGGATGTTGGTGCTGCTGACAGCTGCAAAACCCACTGTCCCACAGTGCTGGCCCTTGCATTTTTGAAAGCTCATCTGAAATACAGAAAGAGAGAGAGACCAGTTGACTGGTTCACTCCCCAGTGTTCACAACAGCCAAGATTGAACCAAGCTGAAACCCAGAACTTGAAATTCTAACCAGGGTATCCCACTTAGGTGTCAGGGACTCAATTACTTGAGCTTTTATCTTCTGTCTCTCAATGTGTACATTAGCAGGAAGTTGGAATCAAAAGCAAGAGCTGAGGTTTGAACCCAGGTACTCCAATATGGGTATGCAGGTATCCCAAACAGTCTCTTAACCACTGTTTCAATGCCTGCCCCTTAGATATGACAATCAGAGGATATAAAACATTTGTCCCTTAGCATTAATTAAACCTTACTTATGATTCTAGAACATTTATTCACAATCTTTTGCATGAGGACAATCACTCAGGTAATAAGCTAAAAATGGAGGTGCCTAGGTATCTCCAGTTTTTTTGATTCAATAGGTTCAAGGAAACTAAGGGTCATGGGAAAGGTGATGTGTTAAGAATAATGTTTTTGGGGGCCGGTGCTGTGGCAGAGAGGATAAAGCTGGCTCCTGCAGTGCCAGCATCCCATATGGGTGCCAGTTCTAGTCTCGGTTGCTCCACCTCTGATCCAGCTCTCTGCTATGGCCTGGGAAAGCAGTAGAAGATGGCCCAAGTCCTTGGGCCCCTGCATCCAGGTAGGAGACCTGGAAGAAGCTCCTGGCTCCTGGCTTCAGATCTGCACAGCTCTGGCCATTGCGGTCAATTGAAGAGTGAACCAGTGGATGGAAGTCCTCTCTCTCTCTCTCTCTCTCTCTCTCTCTCTCTCTCTCTCTCCTTTCTTTGTGTAACTCTGACTTTCAAATAGATAAATAAATCTTTAAAAAAAAAAAAGAAGAAGAAGAATGTTCTTGGGGGCTGGCACTATGACAGTACGTTAATCATCAGCCTGCCATGCCGGCATGCCATATGGGCGCCGGTTCAAGTCCTGGCTGCTCCACTTTTGATCCAGCTCTCTGCTATGGCCTGGGAAAGCAGTAAGAGGATGGCCCAAGTCCTTGGGCCCCTGCACCCACATGGGAGACACGGAAGAAGCTCCTGGCTTTGGATCAGCTCAGCTCCGGCTGTTGCAGCCATTTGGAGGGTGAATCAGCAAATGGAAGACCTCACTCTGTATTTCCTTTTCGCTGTCTGAAACTCTACCTCTCAAACAAATAAACAAAAATCTTTAAAAAAGAAAATAAAATAAAAGGAAAACAAGAATAATGTTCTTTGGGAGCCAGAGGTGCAATGAGAGGTTAAGCTGCTGCTTGTAACATCAGCATCCCATATCAGAGCACTGGTTGGAGCCCTGGCTTCTCCGCTTCTGATTCAGCTCCTTGCTAATGAGCCTGAGAAAGCAGTAGACAGTGGCCCAAGTCCTTGGGCCTCTGCCAACTGTATAGGAGACCAGGATGGGGTTCCTGGCTCCTGGTTTCAGCCTAACCCAACCCTGGGCATTTGGGGAGTGGTATAATGGTCAGTCCCATCCCTAACACCCATATATATTGCAATTTGGATTGGCATAGAAAAGAGGGAAGATCTATACTTCCACTTTGTCCATATATTCTGAACACATATATGAACAGCACATATATAGTCTTAGACCATCAGGTGGCTATAACACAATACCCTAGATGGGGTAACTTATAAACAACAGAAATATCTTGCTCCGGTCTGAAGCCTGGGGAGACTGAGGTGCCCACAGACTTGATGCTGAGTGAGGGCTTTTTTTTCATATACAGTACCTTCTAAGTGTTCTCACATGGTAGACAGGGCAAGCAAACTCTGTCAATTCCCTTTTATAAAGGCATTAATCCATGGGGCCACCCTCTTGACCTACTGCACCCACTTGGTAGACTAGGAAGAATATCCTGGCTCCTGAATCAAGCCTGGCCCAGCCTTGGCTGTTGCAGCCATTTGGGGAGTGACCAGCAGTTGGAAGATATCTCTCCCCACCCCGTAACTCTAAATAAATAAATAAATAAATCTTTTTAAAACCCAATGTATAGCTATTCATAAATTAAATACATCAATCTATTTAACCTATCACTTAACTATCTTAAAAACAAACTCTGAAATGGCATGTTTTATATATTTTTATTACATTTTTAATATTTTATTAGAAAGAAAGAAAGGCTGGCGCTGCGGCTCAATAGGCTATTCCTCCGCCTGCGGCGCCGGCACCCCTGGTTCTAGTCCCAGTCGGGGCGCCGGATCCTGTCCCAGTTGCCCCTCTTCCAGGCCAGCTCTCTGCTGTGGCCCAGGAAGACAGTGGAGGATGGCCCAAGTCCTTGGGCCCTGCACCTGCATGGGAGACCAGGAGAAGCACCTGGCTCCTGGCTTCGGATCAGCGCGGTGTGCTGGCCACAGCACGCTGGCCACAGCGGCCATTGGAGGGTGAACCAACGGCAAAAAGGAAGACCTTTCTCTCTGTCTCTCGCTCTCACTGTCCACTCTGCCTGTCCAAAAAAAAAAAAAAAAAAAAAAAAAAAAAAGAAAGAAAGAAAAGAAAAGAAAGGAAGAGTATCTATTTGGTCACTCATCAAGTGCATGCAGTGTTTGGTGCTGGGACAGGCCAAAGCCCAGGACCAGGAACTCAATACAGTCTGGACAGCAGAAGTCCAACTGATTAAGCCATCACCACTCCCTCCCAGGGTCTGAATTAATAGGAGGCTGGAGTTAAGGGCAGAGCCAGGTACTAAATGAAGATACTTTTTTTTTTTTTGGACAGGCAGAGTTAGACAGTGAGAGAGAGACAGAGAGAAAGGTCTTCCTTCTGTTGGTTCACCCCCAAATGGCCGCTATGGCCGGTGCGCTGTGCCAATCCAAAAGCAGGAGCCAGGTGCCTCCTCCTGGTCTCCCATGCAGGTGCAGGGCCCAACACTTGGGCCATCCTCCACTGCACTCCCGGGCCACAGCAGAAAGCTGGACTGGAAGAGGAGCAACTGGGACAGAATCCAGCACCCCAACCAGGACTAGAACCCGGGGTGCCGGTGCTGCAGGCAGACGATTAGCCTAGTGAGCCGTGGCACCAGCCCTGAAGATAATTTTTAATATGGGATGCAGGCATCTTAACCAGTATATTTAAAAAAAAAAAAAAAAAACTATTGGCTGGTGCCAATATGGGTGTCGGTTCATGCCCTGGCTCCTCCACTTCCAATCCAGCTCTCTGCTGTGGCCTGGGAAAGCAGTAGTAGATGGCCATGTCCTTGGGCCCCTTGCACCTGCGTGGGAGACCCAGAAGAAGCTCCTGGCTTCTGGCTTCACATCTGCTCAGCTCTGGCCGTTGCAGTTAATTGGGAAGTGAACCAGCAGATAGAAGACCTCTCTCTCTTTCTCTCTCTCTCTTTCTCTCTCTCTCTCTGCCTCTCCTTCTCTCTCTGTGTAACTCTGACTTTCAAATAAATAAATATTTTTTTAAAAATTAGAGTAAAACAGGACAAGTGTCACATTTCTACAATGAAGTCTTCCAGGAACTGCAATGCCAGAGAAACCTTCATTGCATCCGAGATGCATGGTCAGGGTACATTCCGGAATGACACAAAATTCATTTTTTCTGGACTCTTTGAAATAGTCTCCTACAGAACACAAAGCTCTAAGCAATCTCTTCTAATACTTAGAACAGTATGAGCCCCAAACCACTAGGCTGTCTTTTCATAAGCAAGAAGGGATAATATTCCTATCACAAATGTAGAAACACACCCTCAATACGATTCCTTTCACATTGTTGATCCTCCAGCACCTGCAAATTTATGGGCTTTTCTTCTTGTACTACTTTAATACATAGACCACCTTCTTCCCAAAGCCTTTCTCTTCACACTGCCCTGAAACACAGAAGTGATCGTAATCTTATTTTGATAATAAAAATACTGCTTCTCACCAAAGCAAAGCAGATGAATGTTGATTATGATGCCTCTCTCCAGTCCCAGAGCTCTTTCTTACCATGCACTTCACCTTCTGTATTTCCTATTTTAAAGCCACTGTTGCAGCTCGCTCTCTCGCTCTCTCTCTCTCTCTCTCTCTCTCTTATGGAATATTCCACAAACTTCAGATCTCTTAAGCAGTTGCCAGTTTGCAAGGTGTCCGGCGTGTAACAAATCTTCCCAGGCAGACGAATCAATTAATTCACGGCTTTTATTGGGATTCCACTCCCAGGCTAGGTTCCACGGCCCCAACAGAGCAACGGAGCGGGGGCCGGGGAAGTCGCGCATCAGAGATTGGGAGAACTCCTTTTATAGATTCAGGGCATGGGGGTTAAAGGTTGAGGCAGGTCTGATCCTCATTGGTTGACCTTTAGGCACCCGTGGGGACCTTGACAAGGACTTTTCTTCCCTGGAAGTACAGGTAGGAACTTTCCATTCCCGGAAGTGTAGGCTTTCTTTCCTTGTGGATCCCAAAGCTACCACAGTTAACTTCTTTGAGAATAAGAACTTAACTACTAGGGCCAGTGCTGTGGTATAGCAGGTAAAGCCACTACCTGCAGTGCTGGCATCCAATATGGGTGCCAGTTTGAGTCCCAGCTGCTCCACTCCCAATCCAGGTCTCTGCTATGGCCTAGGAAAGCCAGGAGCCAGGTGTTTCTCCTGGTCTCCCATGCGAGTGCAGGGCCCAAGCACTTGGGCCATCCTCCACTGCCTTCCCGGGCCACAGCAGAGAGCTAGCCTGGAAGAGGGGCAACCGGGACAGAATCCGGCGCCCCGACCGGGACTCGAACCCGGTGTGCCGGCGCCACAAGGTGGAGGATTAGCCTATTGAGCCATGGCGCTGGCCTCAGATAAATAAATAAATCAAAAAAAAAAAAAAAAAAAAACCCTCAACTACCCATAATGGGAGTTCCTTTAAAAAGAGAGATTTATATATGTATGTATGTATGTTTGCATGTATGCATTTGAAAGACTAGAAGAGGGACTGACAGGCTGAAGCCAGGAATTCCAATCTGGTCTCTTGTGTGGATGAGAGGGGTCCAAGTATTTGAGCCAACTTCCACTGCTTTCCCAGGTGCATTACCAGGGAGCTGGATCTGAACTGGGATCCAGTGGCTGGGATTCGAACTAGCACCCATATGGAATGCAGGCATCATAGGCAGTGGCTTAACTGACTACACCACAACACCAGTATCAGGATGTGGTTCTTTATAATGCGAGGTCTACACTGAGGAAAACAACAGGGAATACAAGTTCTCCAGTGAACAGAAGGCCCTTGTTCTGTATGAAGGAGCATACAGTGAAAACACAAAGAATTTAGACTGCCTCAAAGCTTTTATGATTTAATCTGGAAAAAAGTTCTTCGGAGAAAACATGCTACAGAGCCAACTAAAGGTCAGAGGATGAAGTTCAACCACCTTGGCCTTTATACAAGCCTTTTCTTGGAATATGCGCCTCTGAAACCTCCCACAATGACTCCTGACCTCGGTCCCTGCACTTTGGCCAAGAAGAGCAAAAAGCCCCTTCCTGAACATTTCCGGACCTTTCTTGCATCTACACTTTGGAATCTGTGCTTCTTTCCACCTGGAGAGCCAACTCCTCCCTCCTTGTCAGCTGCAAAACTTCTCTCTCTCACTTCAAATTCAGCACTGTTGTTTCCTCTCCTAAGTATCCCCGATAGACCCAGCTGATCCCAAACACTGGACATGTATTACATTGTTCTAATGACATCCCTGGTCTGTCTTCTACCATGCTGTGAGAGAAGAGGGGTAGGTAGAGATTATGTGCTTAACTGTCCACTGCACTTAGGCTGGAGTCTTGCTACCTACTGGGTGTTTACTCAGGGTTAGGTGTTTGAGTAGCCACAAGCACAACACAGTAATTACATGCTATGTTCTGCTATGATTTAGACAAATCTGGGTTCCCATCCCAGCCCTGACAATTACATAAGTGACCTTATGAAACTCACTTAACTTCTTAAGTTTCCATTTCTCCTCTTTAAAATAATACAATAATATCTGCCTCAGAGGGTTGTTATAATGATAAAAGTGATTTGTGAAACAATGCAATGAAAATGGGAGTTATTCATATTGTCACTGCTATGACATAAGAGCTTAACCATAACACTAGGTCAGACCTCATATATCCACGCTGAGGGTGTAATGCCCGGAACAAGGAGTGCTCACGGGTTAGTAAGCCACAGCACAATTTCTGCAGGAAGGGGATTTTCAAAGTTCAAAGCTGTGATGAAAATGAAAGTCACAGAAAGGAGAAAAGAAATGCTTGAGGTGAATCATAACGCCAAGAGTAGATAAATAACACCAAAGTGTAATGAAGGAGGTGACAGCATAGCGATGCTGAGAGATAATGGCGGGAGATGTGGAACAGCAGGCAGCATCCCCAAGATAGGACTTACACCCCTGTGGAAGCTCTAAGCAAAGAGCGAAGTGTGGAAGCTTCCAGGGCAGTTGTGCACAGTGTCTTTTGAAGTAGGAAGAGATTTGAAGAACAAATAAAGACTGCAGTAATCCAGGAATTCCATGTGGGTAACTCCAAGGCTGTCCTTTACAAATGCTAATGCTAAATAAGTTCACTTTGGCAACTTCTGGGAGGAGTGCTAATAACACTTGCTGAGAAAAAGCCACTTACTGACTCTGAGGTTGAAGCAACCAGAAAAACAGCTTTAACTGAGGATGCCCGGAAGTGAATTAATGGTCAATCCCAAAGGGGAGGAGAGTAAGTACTTTTCAAGCTTTTGCTGATCAAGACGTTTGCATATCTGAGCTCCTGCACATCAAAGAGGACTTCCCGCTGGGTTTGCTTACCCCTTTAACTAAGTCCTTGAATCTAAGTGCAGAAGTCCCTGTATGGAAAATTCACAGTCCTCAGAAGTTACATTGAGACCAAGATAGCTGTTCTTCCTATGAGAAAATAACACTACTGGAGTGTGAGTAATTGAACAAAAAACAATACCTCACTTGCAATCCCGAATAACCTGTGAATTGGCAGGTATCCGAATTCCAATGTGAAGGAACTGTCCTGAAAGACTGGGATGCAAAGGTCAAAAGTCCCTTTCACCAGGAGGTGAGGTCACTAAGGTTAGGATGCCTGGAACTAGGTCATAAGGGTCAAAATAGTCTGCCAATAAGACTGCAGCTAAAGCTTGGAATTGGAAAATGCCTATGGGTGGGGGCAGAGCAAGAAAACAAATGAACTTATCTGCCAGGATTAAAAAAAAAACAAAACAGGGCCTTGGAATCTAATGAATGTGGAGCACTTTGGAGAATATGATTTTTAATTTAGTTACATGAATAAGAATTTGATAAATTCCAGAACGAGAAATGTGTGCTTCTCTCTATCTAACCACCAAGGTGTTAATGTTATTATTTGTTGAAAGCACTCCTGACCTAGCTCGTTAATGTCATTTCCTCTGCTGTGCTTAGCAGTGATTATATTCTTTAGAAGTTGGATCTGGGAAGTGATGCCATTAAAACTCAAGTGCCAACAATTTCCTAGCATTGTGCTCCAAACAATATTTGCAAAATGAGGCATTAATTACCTTAAGGTATTATCTTTAAATATGTACAGCATTCATTTAAAATAGCCTCCTTCTACCATAAGTTTTAACTTCTATCTTTCTCTCAAACTTATTTAGAAGCAAAATGATTTTTATATTCAGTCTATTTTATTTAATTTTATATTTTTATGCAGAAAGCTACAGCACCATTATAGTATCAATAAATTTGACAAAGACAAAAATAATTGGAATCATTCACTAACAAAATAACCAAATGGAGGTTTGCAACAAAAACATTAGACATATATTTCCATTGAAAATACACTAACGAAAAATAGCTATTATTGTAGAAACCTTACATTTTAGTGTTTTTAGTTTACAAAACATTTTAAAATATATTGGCCCACTTGATACCCACTGGACACAATTCAATATACAAAGAATGAAGGTAGTTGTGAAATAGTCTTGGTATTAAATGGCACTTGATGAAGTTAAAGACAACAAACCTTATTTCCATTTTTGGTATGATTTCAATTGGCTCTAATAATAGTAGGCATTTCATCCCATGTGTGCTGTATCAAAAATACATTCATATGAACTAATGTTATTGAAATGTTGTCATTAATGGCTCCCCCTCAGCTGGAATGTACAGGAAGCATCCAGAATGCTACCAGTTTGCATAATATAGAAAAGCTGTATAACTGTTTGTTGAGATGTGAATCTCTTGTCTTTTCCAGATACACTGCAGCAGGATTAATGCCAATTTATCCCAGCTTCCACAAGATCTAATTTTCCCTTCTAAAATAAAGAGTCACTCCTAAGGTTTAAGCTTTCATTTTACAAAATTATTATTCCTTTAAAAATATGCAGGATATGCCAAGACTATACAAAATTAAAACGTTCAGCTATAGACACAATTGTGGTTCTATAAGGAAGTGATATTTCACTAATCACCGTTTCAAAGTATATATTATAATGTGTATGGGATATTCAAGGTACTGTATAGAAGAGGGAAAGGTGCATGAGATGATCAATTTAATATTTTTGCCATCAGAGGCAAGTTTAAATTCGTACAGGTACATCAATACAATTAGTACTCAGATGATCCTAAAGATGATGTTCCTATGGTGACAGTCTCTTGTCCAAATGAATTGGAAGAGGCCTACCACCTGGACTGTTATCCTAAGAGACATACTTAAAAAACACTTCTCCTTAGTCAGACTCTGCAGTTTTTTGGGAATCCAACCAGACATTTACTATGTACCTTTATTTTATTTCAAAAGATTCTGGGGTCAGATGTCTCCACTCACATTGTTTAATTCACTTGGAATAATGTACCACAAAGCATTCATCATGATTATACTGCTTAACTGAATTTGGCCAAAGCATTTTAAATGTATTTTCTAGAAATTTGTGGAATTTTTTTTTTTTTTCAGTTTTAAGGAAGGGTCTACCTTAGCAATGGGAATACATTCAGTGTTCCCTATACCCATGTTTAATCTTGGACACATGCAAATTATTTCATCTTCCTAAAATAAGTCCCCTACCTTTCTTTATCTAAGCAAAACTTATTGGCCTGCAAAATCCTAATCCAGAGCCAATTCCCTTAGGAAGTCTTACCAAACTACTCACCTCTATTTAAAATTTAGCATGTGTCACTTCTATAATCATATTTTGTTACTTTCTGTATATTTCAGAAGCCTTAGTCATGCTTCCCCAGTTAGGTCTTAAACTCATCAAGGAGTGAGCAATGGAATATATACACTATCCCAAGCGATCCCTTAATATGCATGACCAAAAACTACGCATCTTTTATGATTTCCAAACAACCATACACAACTGGTGTTCAAACAATGTTTGTTCATTTGAAAAAACTAGTATGTAAAGTCAATTTCTCCCATAGGTGCTGTTGTTGCTGGTTAATCCTATTAGCCATTAGTAAAGCTCTTCCCTTTGAAAATTATCCAGTTTCACTTTCATGAGAAGTTTTGAGTCTCGTTTTTATGAATACTAACAATTCAGAGGCAGTATCCTGCGATAATAACTTGTTTAGTGTATTTTATAAAGCCTTTCCATTTCCCCTTCATTACTTCTGGAGTTTTACCATCGAAGAAAAAGCTTACAACACATTCATAGTCCAATTGCTGAATTATGGACGCTGTCCTGAAAATGCTGGGTTCAGATTTACTTAAACTTTCTAAAGCCCAGTTCTTTTATCTGTAAAGTGGAGATAGGAGCATATTTCTCAGAGCTATCAATGAGTATTAAATAAGGAATTGCTTATAACATATCTAATCCTTAATAAGCACTCAGTAAATATTAGCTTTTTATTATTATTACTTCACTTACAACTTGTCCTCGATTTTCTCGGGATTTGAGAAAAATAAAACTGTAGCCTATCCAAATAGCTGAGAAAAACTGTAATGGGTATCTCAAGCTTGCTTGTTTTCTCTCTTTCTTTCTTTCTTTCTTTCTTTCTTTTCTAAAGATTTATTTGTTCATTTGAGAGTCAGAGTTACAGAGAGAGAGAGAGAGGGAGAGACAGAGACAGAGAGAGATCTTCCATTTGCTAGTTCACTCCCCAAATGGTCACAAATGCCAAGGCCAGGAGCCAGGAGCATCTTGCGGTCTCCCACACAGGTGGCAGGGGCCAAGCACTTGGCCCATCTTCGCTGCTTTCCTAGGTGCATTAGCTGGGAGCTGGATAGGAACTGGAGCAGCCAGGACCCTATGGATGCTGACACTGCAGCCAGCATTGCAAGCAGCAAGCAGCTTTCCCCACTACACCACAATGCTGGCCCCATCTCAGGGCTTTCTTTACTTTAACCCATGTGAAAACTACAGTGGGGCACAGTAGACCAAAGACCAGATCTCTGTATGATTTCTTTACATGCCTCATGTTGCCCCACTTCTGTGCTATAAACCCTTTCTCATGCTTTGTTCTCTATGGTTCGATATTCTAATAAAGACAAAGTGCTCACATGCGAACGGCCCCAGCCAATCCCCACTCCCTGTTTGTGAAAGAGGATCCTGCCATTGCTCTCTGCTTCTCCCCAGACCCCGCTATTTGGTTAGAATCTTCTTTTGCCAGATTGGTCCTGCTGAAATTCTGGGATGTAAATTCAGAAGGCAAGTGTTGGGAAGGAAAAAAAAAAACTCTGAGTATAGGAAGCCAGTGGCTCAGGACAGCTACATTCTGGAAAACAAGGGCACAAGGAAGTAATGCCATGGACTTGTGTTCATGGAATTCTAGAAGCAGAAGTAAAGAACTTTATTTTATAAAATTTTTGGTGTTTGAAGTTTCCTTTAACTACGGTGCTCTCCAAGACCAGACCACCTGGTTAGTGGTTTCATGATGCTAACTCAAGTAAAGTGAAGGACCCTTATGGGGGAGAGAGACAAGAAACTAGGCCTGGGCAGATATCAGGGGCTTCTTAAGAGGTTAGATGTTCCCCAGGGTCCAGCGGGCACGTTCTCTGGGAAGGAAAAAGTCTATCCCCTTTAGAGAACCTCTAGGCATGCCCAGAGCAGAGCTGCCACTCCCCCTTCGGAGAGTCTCAGTACTCTCCTCAGCATTCTCCTCAGCTGGTTCCCTCAGCACTCTCCTCAGCATTCTCTTCAGCTGGTTCCCTCAGCACTCTCCTCAGCATTCTCCTCAGCTGGTTCCCTCAGCACTCTCCTCAGCACTCTCCGGTATGCTAATTGTCCCTCCGAACCGGCCAATCCCATATGCTAATTTGTTGACTATATAACCTGTGTGAAACTGCCGCTCAGGGCTCCTCACCGCCTTAGGTGGGGGCCCGTTTGCGCAAACGTACAATAAATACCTCATGCTTTTTGCATCAACTGGTCTGGAGTCTGGATTTTTGGGCGTCCTCTCGAGCAAGTGGGCATCTCTACAACTGAGAGGTCCAACATAAAGTACATGACTAAAGCTTATTATAAAGTATAGCTGGGAAATTAAGGATAGAAACAGTTGTAGTGGTGGAATAAGACAATTCATGTCGCTCAGATTGGCTTTAACTCTTGGCCCCCACCCAGCAACAGTCAATGAACCAACACAACCAGGCTTTCCCAGCTATATTCAATGAATCACATTATCCACTTGTGTTTTTGGTTTTCCCTACAAATTTAAAAATACTTCAGATTTCTCTTCCTTACTCGATATTGTGGCCCACATGTTTCTGTTTCTCTGTCTCCGGGATGATATTGCAATCCATTAGCATTTCTGGAAGGCTGTTTTCACACAGTTATCGTTATTAGCCTTTTGAGTCTCGAAAATTAATGATCTCTTAAAAACAAACCCAGGGTACAGATGCCTTCTTTTCTTAAGAGGATTCTGGCTTGATCTTCTTCCACTTTTCCTTCAGTGCTTTTCTCTACCATTCATCCACTTTTCTTCCTAAAAATACAGTTTATTGTCATTCTTATACTGTAAAACCTCAATTGACTTCTAAATATCTGTGGAATGGAATCTCACTTCCATAGATAGCCCCTCCCAGCTGAGCCCTGACCAGACTCAGAACAGCCTGGGCATGTTCAGCCCAAGTTATGGCTTCGTGATGCAGGGTTTTAACCAGAAGGAATTCGAGAACACCGCAGAAGCAAGGAGGGCTCACTGACTTCCCACCCCTGTCTCCTAGAGCAAACCATGAAGCCTCCAAGGAGGTCTCTGACCTCGCTCCAAAGGAGGCCACAAGCTCTTCATGTGAGAGGCCACATTCTTCATGGAGGAGAAGAATGTTCTTATCTCTGGAGACACAGGGAAGATTCTGAACAAAGAGGCCTTGCTACATTCTCCCATGTACTGTTGCTAGATCATATCTCCTTTGTCCAAATCATATTTCTGCATGATGACTTACTTCATCAAACCTAGCATAAAATATATAATTTAATTATTTCTTTGCATATTCATTTAATTACAAAGGCGTCCATGTCACTTGAAATTTATATTAGATAGATCTGTTTCTCCAGTTAATCTGTGTTGTCAGTTTATAATGAAATATCTGAGCTAGAATAACTTTATAAAGGAAAGAGATTTATTTTGGCTCATGGTTCTGGAGGTTCATAGTCCAAGATTAAGTGGGGTCCATTAGTGTGGCCACTGGTAATGGCCTTCCCACCTAGTGTCCTGAAGTAGCACAGGGCATCACATGGCAAGAGAGAGGGTGTGTGTGTGTGTGTGTGTGTGTAGGTCTGCGGCTGTCTTTTTCCTTATAAAGCCATTAAGATCCAAACACTAGTGATCTAATCCAATCTAATCCCCTCCCAAAAGCCCCACCTCTAAACACTGTAATTAGATTGAATTTCTACCCTTTTAGTACCATTCACAAAAGACTTTAAACTCTGAATAAGTTCAGGGGCCAAATCATATTCAAACAAGCCTGTCTTTTTCAGCTTTATTTTCACATCCCATTGGAACCCCTAAGAGGCTTGGAAAAAACTTTCCTCCCCTAAATCCCCAACAGACTACTTCAACCACTCCTTTCCTACACTCTCTACACTGGTTTACCCACTGATGCCTCACAGCCGAGCAACTGCTCCTCTCTTGTACATCATCAATTTCTGCTCATGTGAAGAAATGTTCTTTTTTCTTAAATATTTTTAAAAAATGTTTTACTTCAAGGGCAAAGACAGAAGGAGTTCCCATCTACTGGTTCACTCCCCAAATGACTACTATGATTAGGGCTGGGCCAGAGCTGAAGCCAAGAGCTGGGAACACAATGCAGGTCTCCCATGTGAGATGCAGGAGCCCACTTACGTGTGCCATCATCATTGCTCCACAGGATCCACAGCAGCAGCAGCTGGAGTCAGGAGCAAAAGCAGGAACTGAACTCAGGTAATCCCATGTGGGAGGAAGGGATCTTAACCACTAGGCTAAATGCCCACTCCCAAGAGATGCTCTGACATAGGCTGTTTCCCCTTTCTAGAATATTCTTCCCTGTGAAAACATACCACTGAACACTTCTTGTTCAGTGTCACTTCTTGGTTGTAGCTTCTCCTCAACGTTTCCAGGAACTATTAGCAATACATAACACAAATACACACAAAAAAAACTTAAATACAAGGAGATTACAAAAAAAATCATTGGAAAGTGAAATTAAAAATCAAATTAATTTTGGTGAAAAAATAATTTTGAAGTTCATGTATAGTTTTTCCACAATGCAGATTTTTGTGAATTTCTTCAAGATCTCTTGTATTTTGAAGACCCTCCTCCCCTTCCATGGATTTCAAATATTTGGGGCACCAAAATAAACTTATTTTGGCATCAGAATTGTGGCTTATCAGGCAAAGCTGCCACCTGCAACTTTGGCATCACATAGGGGCCTGGTTTGTGTTTCAGTTGCTCCACTACCTATCCAGCTCCTTGCTAATGACCTGGGAAAAGCAGAGAAAGGTGGCACAAGTGTTTGGGCCCTACCACCCTTGTGGGATACCTAGATGTGGCTCATAGCTTCTAGCTTTGGCTTTTCCCAGACTGGGTCATTGTGGCTAGCTGGGGAGTGAGCCAGGAGATGGAAGATTCTCTCTCTTTCTCTCTCTCTCTCTCTCTCTCTTTCTCTCCCTCAAACTCTGCCTTCCAAGTAAATAAGTATTAAAAGAAAACAAAAACAAAAACAAATTTATCTTGTAATTATTTTCCACAAGCTTATTGAATTCCCACATATGTGTGTGTGTGTGTGTGTATATATATACTTTTAAAATTACATCTTTTTTTTTAGAAACAATCCAAATTTTAATAATCTTGCAAACTGATATACATACATGGCAAGTTTTTAATATAATGAAATACTAAACAGCAGGGCCCTAGAGCTAAATTTTCATGTTTAAGAAGCTCACATATATATTTTAATATAGTTTTAGAGCATACCAATAAGTCAAAATATATGATATATAATGTATATGATAAAATGTAGACACATATATGAAAATTATGAACATCAAATTTTCTCTGGGAAGGATAGGAAATGTAAACGGGATACTCAACCAAGAGTTTCAACTATGTTTGAAATATTTTATTTCTTATAGTGTGTGGCAGCACTCAGATGGTCTTCTGAAAAATGTTAAAACTTTAATAAAATAGAAGAATGTTTGGAAGAATTTGTCTAGGAGAAGACAAATACAATGAGAAATCCTTCAATGACATATTCAATATGTTGGTAAAATTAAAAAAAATAATTTTCATTAATCTAGAAACTCCTTTTTAAAAAGAATATTCATATCTGAGATATTTTCCTCTGAAACATGGTCTTATCTGTTACCAAGCAATATATATATATATTATTTTTCCTCCTTAATACCATTGTTATTCCTCTTGTATATGCCTATTTTTTTATTCATTCACTCAGATCTCTTCACCATTAAGATTTCAATTTCAGTATCTCCTCCTCAGAATACTCTTCAATGAGCCCTCACCTAAAGAATCCTCATATTGCTTTATATAATATTAGTACATTTTATTTTCAGGTTTTGCGATTTGCCTTAGGAGACACTGAATGTCACTTCTGCCGTATTCTGTTGGTCACATGGACCATATCTGACACAGCTGAGGGGCACTACAAAAAGATATAGACACCAGATGAAGACCATCTGCTTACCACACCAGTATACACTGGAGGCTGAAAGATTGTTGATATCTATTAAGCCTCCTAGAAACCTTATCCGACTATTAAGAAAACAGAACATATTTACAAAGTAAATGAAATTAAACGTTCTATCTATTCACTGGGTAACTTGGGGTGTTCACAGCCAGTCAACAAGTATTTGAGCATCTTCTTTGTATCATGCATTGTTCTAGGTGATGGAGATTCATTGGCAAATGAGATGGGCAAAGTTTTGCCCTCAACAAGTTGGTATTCTAGTATAAAAAATAAGTAATGTACCTTTCTCTGAAGGGAGGAGAGAACTTCCACTTTGACTGTGACCCTATCAGAATAGAGCCTAGGGAGATTACTGACACCATGAACAGGAGTGTCAAATTGCTAAGTCAGCAACAGGAGTCACTGTGTACTTACATCCCATGTGGGATCTGTCCTTAATGTGTTGTCTAATGTGCAGTGATGCTATAACTAGTACTGAAACAGTATTTTTACACTTTGTGTTTCTGCGTGGGTACAAACTGATGAGATCTTTACTAATTATATACTGAATCGATCTTCTGTATATAAAGATAATTGGAAATGAAAAAAAAAACCTGGTGTTAAATTGGAATCGGCGTAGAAAATTAATTAATTTTTAAAAAATATTATGTAGGATCTCTGCCTTTAATGTGCTGTACACTCTTATTTAATGCTATAACTAGTATTCCAACAGTATTTTTTTTTTCACTTTGTGTTGCTATATGGGGGCAAACTGTTGAAATCTTTACCTAATATATACTAAACTGATCTTTTGTATATAAAGAGAATTGAAAATGAATCATGATGTGATTGGAAGGGGAGAGGGAGCGGGAAAGGGGAGGGTTGTGGGTGGGAGGGAAGTTTTGGGAGGGGGAAGCCATTGTAACCCATAAGCTGTACTTTGGAAATTTATATTCATTAAATAAAAGTAAAAAAAAAAAGTAATGAACGTGCAAGACAAAGGTAATTTCAAATGGAAATAAAATTACATCCTTTAATCATGTCAAAAAAAGAGAGAAGATGCTTATTAGCCTCACTTTACAAATAATAAGCTGAGGGTCATAGAGCTCAACGAACTTGTTTAAGAAAAGAAGTAACAAATTTTGCCACACTGTCCTCACAGTCATGCAGCTGCTGCTGCCCTAAGCTATATACCTCTGTTCACATCCCTACTGCAGTACTTAGCAGTAGCAACATTCATCTGCTCGCATATCCTCTGCAGTTCTTGCTGGATTCTTGTTGAAGGGTAAAAGCTCTATGCCTCAGAACTTGGTGGAATTCTTGATATGGTTCAAATGTGTCTTAAATCAATCAATAATATACTACTAATTTAAGAGGTAAAGGGAGGGGCCAGCCTTGGGACAAAGCAAGTTAACCTGCAATCTGTGATGCCAGCATCCCATATGGCGCCAGTTGGATTCCTGGCTGCTCTTCTTCCAATCCAGCTCCCTGCTAATGTGTGCAAGAAAGCAGAGAAGTATGGTCCTAGTCCTTAGGCCCTGTACCCACATGCAAACCCAAAAGTGTCTCTAGGCTCCTGGCTTCAGTCTAGCCCACCTTGGCTATCCGGGTCATTTGGGGAGTGAACCAGTAAATGGAAGATCTCTCAATCTCTCCTCTCTCTCTCTTTCTCTCTGTAACTCTGCCTTTCAAATAAATAAAGCATTTTTTTAAAAAAAAGTAAAGGGAACATGAGCTAACATTATATGAGCACCTGTGCTATATACCAGATGTTGTGCTAGATTCTACAAAGCTCATTTAGAATTATTTAATGAGTTTCATCCAAAACTATAACATGAACTTATAAGGCTTTAACAAAACGAAGTGTAGATATTCAGGAATCAGTTGTCTGTCTGCATTGTTGAGAATGCATCTCTTATGTATTAATGAAGAAAATAAATCTTGGGAGGCCAACTTAGAACCACAGCTCATTTGTTCTTTTTACCCAGATGGAAACCCAGCAGTTTCTATCTCTTTATTCATGTCATTGGAAAGCAGCAATCTCTCCTTGTGTCATGTTCTCTGTCTTATTTTGCCTCTTTTAAGTGCATAGGTAACAGACAAGCTAAATTCAGCTTAAGGAAAAAAGGAAATTTCACTATTAGAATTCAGAGACCTCTGTCCTTAAAGTGTTGTACTATGAGAATTATGGTAAAACTAGTCTTCAAACAGTACTTTATACTTTGTGTGTCTGTGTGGGTGCAAACTGTTAAAATCTTTACTTAGGATAGAGTTGATCTTCTGTATATAAAGATAATTAAAAATCAACCTTAATGAAGAATGGGTTGGGAGAGGAGTAGGAGGTGGGATGGGAGTGGGGGTGTGAGGACGGGTATGGGGGAAAGAACGGCTATAATCCAAAAGTTGTACCTATGAAATCTAGATTTATTAAATAAAAGCTTTCTATTAAAAAAACTGTTAGGAACTCAGGTAGTAACTCAGTCTCTCTTACTCTACATGGTCTGGTTCTCTGATTGTCTATGCCTTTTTGTCATTTGGTTGTATTTCCCATAGTGGGAGATGAGTGGCTGTTTAACATCCCTGAACAATTTATGTGTTGCTCAGCTCCAACTATCCCTCTGGACTGACCACACCATCCTGGGTACAGAATGTCATCAGCTCAGAGTGGTCAGGTGTCCATTTTGAATCAGCACTAACAGTCAAAGTGGCAAAGGTCTTCCAAAACCAAAAGGAGCCAATAGAGATCCTTGGTGAATGTCTCAAAGAAAGGAGACCAGTGTCAATTAAGCAGATAACCTCACAATTTTATAATCCATACTTATTTTTACCTACGCTTTCTCTTACATAAAATACAATGTCCCAAATATGTTACCATTTTTTCATATTTTTACATACAAACATTGAAAAGACCCAATTTCCCAAAGAGTTTGTGATAAACTCAATCCTAAAAAGTTAGATCGCTATTTTCCAACCACTCTGAAATCATTAAGGATGATTAGATCCACACCTTATTTGGTCATTATGTAATTTTCTCCACTTTCCTAAATAGATTGATGTTTTCAGCTCAATGTAACTAGAACTAAAGAAAATCTGCAGAGGAAATGTCTTTTCTTATTACATTATAATCGTGTTTGTGTCACAACAGAGTGGCTAAATGAAAGGGACATACTCAAATCACTGCAGGACTAAATTAGCAAATTGAATAGTTTTGCTGTGTTCACAGAATAACTGATTAAACCATGAAGCCTCAAGAGAGGCAGGCTCCAATACACAGAAATATCCCATCTCATGAGTCTCTGATCCGGGGACACAATTGCACATGGATGAAATGGTAGGGTAGAAAACATTCACCTGAATTCTTCCCAAATTTTGCCCTACTTGAAATAATCTCCTAGCCTTTAGTGGCAGAAATTGCCATGACATTGAGATGTGTTGTTTTCAATATAAATTTATAAGAATAAAATTACTTCTTAAAATTACAGTTTCTGGTTTTCTTAAACAACCTCTCAAAATCAGCTCACTACAAACTTTTATTACTAGGCTATAAACTGAGTGTGGATATCCAATCTTCTCTTCCCCCCATGTGGTCATGATAATGACAGTAAAGGTGTTCAGAGGGGAATAAAATGGAGCAGTAAGGTAAAGGGAGGTATCTTCACCTGTTTTATGTTGTTGTAACTGAAGACTCCAGACCACATGATAAAAAAAAAAAAAAAAAAATGAAGGTTGACTGGTCTCATTGTTCCAGAGCCTAGGAGGTCTAACCATGGCACTGGCATCTGGTCAGCTTCTGGTGAGGGCCTCTGCTGCATCAACACAATGGGAGGACTGAAGGGAAGACAAGTGTGTGCCAGAGACAAAGCACAAGGGGCGGCCCTCCTTAAATCAACCTGCTCTTTCAGTATCTAATCCAGTCCCATAAGAGTGAGAAGTCATTCACCCACTACTTCAGAAGTTAACCTGGTACCATGAGAAGCAATAATCTTTTAATTATACCAGAGCTGTCATGACTCAAACACATTTCAAAATTCCCACCATCCCTCAGTATATTTATAATGGAATCAAATTCTGAAAGGAAGAAAAATCAGATTCAAACAACAATAGGAGTAATAGTGGATAAAGGAGAGGGAGTGTGGGACAAAAAAGCACTGTTGGTCTGTGTCAGTTAGAGGCTAAACCAAAACAGAAAACTCTACAGGTATTCCAAACTGAGACAAATCATGGCTGAGATGTGTAATACTGATGACGGAGAGAACTGAGAACACTCAAGAACTCAAGGCAGTGATGCAACTCAGAGACAGCTATAGCAGCAAGGGTCTACTCCTCAGACTCAGGGACCAAGGAAAATTAGTGCTACAAGTGCGAAGTTCAAGTCATCCAGCAGAAGTTCAAATGCTTGCAAGCCTGCCCAGTAGAAGCTGGGAACACAGAGGAGGGGCAGGTGGCAGGAGCAGCATGGAGGGGACTGCTGCTTACTGAAACGATGTCTGAGGTGCTGCCCCTGCCAGGACACGTGTCAAGGAGAAGTATCCTGATTTTCCTCTTCTTCCCACCCTCCAGTCTTCTCCCTGCATTTCCCATTCACCAACCAGTTGCCACAGGAGGCCAAGAAACAAAGGAGCAGGGCATCAGAAAGTTAGAAAATGCATCTGAGATCATTCAGTCACATGACAGTCAAGAGACTCTACTGTACTCAAGGAAATACTTTCTAGAAATTATCTCTCTGATAGGAGAAAACTCAGGGTTCCAGAGGGAGTCAATACCCTACTCACTCTCACTCTCACTCTCACTGTCATTCTCACTGCCATCACTTTTTATGAGAGTAGGGAAGAGAAGGACCACCCATGCATGTCATAATGTGCACCTGCTGTTCTTTATATTCACATTTTTTTCCCACCAGAGAAAAACCACCCTTGTTATTTATTTCTGTTAATGGAATCCTTTATTCACAACATTAGATTGATATCAAAACACTACTCAATTGAGGAAAACCAGAGGCTTAAAAAAGAACAAGAAAGATGAAGAAACAGAACAAATGACCCCAGAGAAAAGAAATAATCCACTGACCTTATTTATAATTAGTCTCTTCAGAGACATTTAAGAATATTTTGCAAAGAAAAAATTCTAAACATTCCCAAGGCAACTATGAAAAAGGAACAATTGGAAAAATGTTCTTAGAAATGTTCTTAGAGGGTTCTTAGAAATTAGATATATAAATGGCAAATTTCTAAAAATCCATGCAAGTGCTGGCTACAATTGAAGAAAAATCTTAATCTAGAACACAGAGCCAAAGCCCCAAAGCTTAAAAACTGTAAGTGTGGAAGAAAAATTAAAAGACATGGAGACTCAAATCAAGAAGTCCAATATCTCTAGATGAGAGAAATTCCTGAGAATCCCATCAGGAAAAATAGAGGGGGTAAGGGAACTGAGCACTGAGCAGAAGGTAATTGGAGAGGCCGAGGAGAGGGAGCAGGAGTAAACGCCCTAGTGCTGAAGAAGCACTCAAGAGCTGAATGGGGTGCTGCATGGGAGAGTCACCCTCAGGAATCGGCAAGAACGAGGTGACGCTTCAGAGTTCTCAGTCTGAGGGCAAATATAAGAGTGAGGTTATAAAATAAAGACATTTTCAAACACACATAATGAGTTATCGTCACATACTTTTGCTGGCGCCATAAACTAGAGTGTCAATTTGTTGGGTCAACAACAGGAGCCACTGTGCACTTGCTCCTCAGGTGGGATCTCTGTCCTTAATGTACTGTACATTTTGATTTAATGCTATAACTAGTACTCAAACAGTATGTTTCACTTTGTGTTTCTATGTGGGTGCAAACTGTTGAAGTATTTATACTAAATTGATCTTCTGTATATAAAGAGAATTGAAAATGAATCTTAATGTGAATGGAAGGGGAGAGGGAGCGGGAGAGGGGAGGGTTGCGGGTGGGAGGGAAATTATGGGAAGGGGAAGCCATTGTAATCCATAAGCTGTATACTGGAAATTTATATTCATTAAATAAAAGTTAAAAAAAAATGACATCTTCTTAAAAGAACAAAAAGGGGAATTGAAAGAAAAGCCACAGGCTCTAACAAACAGTACAACCCAACACAAACACACAATGGAAAGAAATTCCTTCAGAGAAGTCTCTGTGCCGTGTGAGAAGAAAAATGGTCAAAACAGCAACAGTGGTGCAGAGGGCTCTAATAACAATCCCTTTAAGAAGTGAATTACCAGGGCCGGACTTGTGGCATAGCGGGTAAGGCCGCTGTCTGTGATGCCTGCATCCCATATGGGCACAACTTCAAGATCCGGCTGTTCCACTTCTGATTCAGCTCTCTGCTATGGCCTGGGAAGTCAGTAGAAGATGACCGAAGTCCTTGGGCCCCTGCACCCACGTGGGAGACCTGGAAGAAGCTCCTGGCTTCTGGTTTCGCATTGACCCAGCTCCAGCTGTTGAGGCCATTTGGAGAGTAAACCCGTGGATGGAAGACCTCTCTCTCTCTCTACCTGTTTCTGTAACTCTGTCTTTCAAGTGTATAAATAAATCTTAAAAAAATAAGAAATGAAAATGAATCTTCTTTGATCAACAATGTAGATAAAAGGTATAAAATTATTATAGTGTTGAAATAAAGGATAAAGTCAATAAGAAAAGGAAAAAGAAAATTTCCAACTTATGGAAGAACAAAGGGAGTCATGGATAAAATATGAAAAAAGTGCTTATGTTTGTGAGTCTTTTCTGCTTTTTGTTTGTTTGTTAGTGGAACAATTTTGAGCCACTCGGGATTGTAAGATAACTCCGTCGACCTTCACTCTTGGAAATTCGGAAATTCATTGGTCAAGTGAGCCAAATTTAGTGAAATAGGATTTGGCAGCTTAGTTAGTTCGATGCCAATTTCTAATTCTTTAACTCTGATATTGAAATATTTATTGGTTCTGTACTTTAAGACATAAACTGTAAAGGATTGGATAATTCATTTATTATGTTGGTACGAAATTTAAATAGTATAAACTTTGTCAATGTAAGCACCGTCAACAGAGCTAAAGTGTTATGGAAGAGAAGGAAGATAAATAGAAGCACTAATTTTCTCATTTTATAATGAATCTGAAGGAATTAATACCAACTGATGAATAAAAAGTGAGGTTTAATACTGACAGAATTAATAAAAGTTTCACGGAAGAGACGAAAGAGGAGATAAATAGAGAGAGTGTTGGTGAGCAAATTTGGCAGTTTCTCTATGGAAAAGATAGCGAGAGATTTTAAGTGGAGGTCTACCATTGTTAAGCAATTTCCAGTTGTTAAATATAAAAATAGAGATAACAAAGTAAGTTTAGCCAAGGATTGCAAGTTGGCAGCTCACAGGCTGATTCGGTAAAAACACACTTTTTAAAAAAATATTTAAAGAACAAATTCATATTTCTGGTTTTCTTTGTGGGGAAAAATGAAAGATCTAGCAACAGAGAATTGCACCCTGCATGGAAGCAATGGGGCAGAGCTGGCAGGCAGCTTTTTTTTTTTTTTTTTTAAAGATTTTTATTTGTTTTACTTAAAAGTCAGAGTTACAGAGAGTCAGAGGCAGAGAGAGAGAGAGAGAGAGAGAGAGAGGTCTTCCATCCGCTGGTTCACTCCCCAGATGGCCGCAATAGTCGGAGCTGTGCTGATTGGAAGCCAGGAACCAGGAGCTTCTTCCAGGTCTCCCACATGGGTGCAGGGGCCCAAGGACTTCAGTCATCTTCCACTGCTTTCCCAGGCCACAACAGAGAGCTGGATAGGAAGTAAAGCAGCTGGGACTCGAACCGGCACCCATATAAGATGCCGGCAATGCAGGCAGCAGCTTTACCTGCTACACAACACCGCCAGTCCCAGGCAGCTTTTCTTAGAGGGGCCTGTGTTATCCCATTCGTTGGTCTCGCACACCCCAGACCCCAGTCATGTTACTCCTGCTGTGCTTGTTTCTGGTTGCATTACCTGCCTGGCCTCTGTGAAATGAAACTTTATTACTTCTTCTTGAGAACTGTGGAGTTAAATACCAGATGCACGCCACAAGGTTCAAGGTTGGTTCCTCGGGGGAATCAGGAGCTTGGGTAATAACCGTTCATTTCTACCCTTGGGTACAGTTTGAAGCTGGCCTTTTACTTCCGCGTCTGTCTGTGTGTGGATGTCTGTATCTTATCCGGCCCTAGCCCTGGCCACAGACCCATTCAGAGACAAAGGTGGAATGAAGAGACCTTACGCCGATTGAAAGGTCAGATACAAATGGAATTCCAGCCTCCTTGGCTGTATGTTACGGTTACATTCCAGATTCTAGCAAATGGCATGAAAGCCACTCCCAAGCGTGGCCCATAAACTCTCCCGAGCCTTCCTTTAGATCCCTTTTCCCTTCCTCAGCAGCTTGGAAGCCACGGGTCCATGACTCTGAGCCACAAGACAGAGGGAGCCTGGTGTGATCCTTGTTGAACCAGGATGTGAGCAAAAAAGAAGCCTTTATTGTGTTAAGTCATTGAGATCTGGGGCTTTGTCTGTTAGAGAGGAGGTTTTGCGAATTTCCTAACCAAGTGGTTTTCAAATTTGGCATATTCAAAACCACTAGGAAGGCTCCTTAAAGCACAGATTTCTCACAGGTGACTTACTGCTAGGTACCCTACATAGCAGCGCTGTATCAGTACTGGCTTCCTGTAACACATCTCACTAAAACGAGGATATAGGAGGACCGGGTGATGAGGATTTCCAAGATGTAACAGGGCAGTGCATTTATCTGAACTGAGATGACGGTAAGCAGTCTGGAAATTGATGACTTCAAGTTACCTTGAAGCACAATTTCAATTGCAGCCTGATTGCGATCTTCTGGGAAGCCAGAAGGCAGACGGACCAGCCTCCTCTGAGGTCACCCTTGTTTAGTCAAATCGTGGGTCAGATCCCAGGTGCAAGTGCAGGAGACAAAACATAACTAGACACCACAAACAATGAATCAGTGATATTGTGGCGGAGTCACTAATGGCACTCATGCCACAAGCTGCAATCTTCCACGTATGTGCCTGTCTCTAACCGTTCTCACTTCCAAATAGAAGCAATAATCAGAAGTTAATCACCAGAGGAGAGAGGATACCCAATAGGAATCCCACAATTTTCTGTCTAGAATTTTGGAAGAATATAGATGCATTTCTAATGGTGTAAAAGTGACAGACTGAACCCTTGAAGTTAAAAGCAG
The DNA here is from genome assembly GCF_033115175.1 of Lepus europaeus. Classification (NCBI taxonomy): domain Eukaryota; kingdom Metazoa; phylum Chordata; class Mammalia; order Lagomorpha; family Leporidae; genus Lepus; species Lepus europaeus. Next base: position 31,897,415 of record NC_084828.1, read on the forward strand.
CTATTAGACAAACTTCAATTTTCCTTTTTTTTTTTTTTTTTTTTTTCTGATTTGAAAAATGTTTAAGGCATAACAAGTTAAGCCGAGGTCTCCAATGACGGCATCCCATATAGGTGCCTAGTCGAGGCCCAGCTGCTCCACTTCCGATCCAGCTCCCTGTTAATGCGCCTGGGAAAGCAGCGGAAGACGGCCCAAGTCCTAGGACCCCTGCATCCAGGTGGAATGAAGCTCACCTGGATGAAGCTCCTGGATCCTGGCTTTGGTCTGGCTCAGTCCTGCCTGCTATAGTCACTTGGAGAGTGAAGTAGCAGATGGAAGATTTCTCTCCCTCTCCTTCTCTCCTTCTCTCTCTGTAACATTGCCATTCAAATAAATAAATACATCTTTTTTAAAAACCAGAAAAATATGGGGGACCAGCGCTGTGGTGAAGCGGGTTAAGGCCCTGGCCTAAAGCGCCGGCATCCCTTATGGGCGCCGGTTTTAGTCCCGGCTGCTCCTCTTCCAATCCAACTCTCCACTATGGCCTGGGAAAGCAGTAGAAGATGGTCCGAGTCCTTGGGCCCCTGCACCCATATGGGTGACCCGGAGGAAGCTCCTGGCTCCTGGCTTCAGATTGGCACAGTTCCTGCCATTGCAGCCATCTAGGGAGTGAACCATCAGATGGAAGATTTCTCTCTCTCTCCCTCTCTCTCTCCCTCTTTCTCTCTCTGTAACATTGCCATTCAAATAAATAAATAGATCATTTTTTAAAAAAGGAAAAATATGTACTGTACTGTATTTCTACAGTATTTTCACAACAGTGATTTTGCTATATTGCCAAATTTGTCACTGATCTTTTTCTTAAAACAGTGGTTTTGCTTTCTCTTTTACAACTTGTACTGTTGGGGCTCAGGACAGGATACCCCAACGTGTGGTGCCTTGACATACTGAATGCTTGAAACTGAAGGAAAGGAGCTCAGAAGCAAAGTCTTTCTTTCTCCTGTCCTTCTTCCTTCCTGAAAACAAATTATAAAAACTAGACTCCCTCCTCCCAAAGCCAGCCATAAATCCTAGAACTATTATTCTAACCTCTCCCTTGTTTTTCTGTGTAAGAACTGGCCATAAAGAAACTCTCTGGCATACCTTATCTGATGATAAGAATTTTAATCTTTCATTCCAGAGGATTCCTAGGAGGAAGCATTGCCACACAGAAAGGCCTAGAAGAATCTGAACTGAGAGCCCTTACTGACCTCCCCTACTCTGTGTACTCCTATTCAGTCATAGCCTTTCCCACAATCACATTCCCATGTTGTTGTCCATTCTTCAACAAACTGAAGCACAAAATTAAACATGCACCCCCAGGTCTTTAGGTCTTCATTTCTGAATGTGCACACATCATATAAAACTTTGATTACATCAACTTGTTATGCTTCTCTCCTGCTAATCTATCTTTGGCACTCTTTTTTTAAAGGTTTATTTTTATTTATTTGAGAGGCACAGTGACAGAAAAAAGAAGATGAGGGAGAGGGAGGCAGAGAGAGAGAGAGAACTCCTATCTGCTGGTTCACTCCCCAAACGGCCTCAATGACTGGGGCTGGACCAAACCTAAGCCAAGAGTTAAGAACTTCATTAAGGTCTCTCACATGGGTGTCAGAGTCCCAGGTACTTAGGAAATATTTTGCTGCTTTCACAGACTCATTAACAAGGAGCAGGATCTAAAGCAGAGCAGCCAGGACTCTAGGACTCTAGCACTGGCTTAATATACTGCACAACACCTGCCCATGTCCTTATGAGTTTTTATCTCAAAACTAGCCAGGAACACCAGAGAATTTAAGGAAATTTTTCTGCTATGGTGCCCTTCTTGAAACTTTCTATAACAAGCCACATAAACTAATCTTTCTTTTTATATATATGTAAAAACTATGAAACATTACTTTCCTTCTAGGATTTTACTTTCTAATATTCAATTTGTTGACTGTCTCACAATAATATTGTAATAAATTATCCATGTTTTCCAGATTACTTTCTCTATTTCATTTCTTCCCCTCAAGCTCTTATACAGTTCTGATCACAGATGCAGTTCGGCTATTAAGTCACTATTAAGATTGCTGAGGAGAATTTTGTGACTACAAGTAAGTAATTGCAGGTCTAATAAGAAAGTCTTGATCACACTATTTGATTTTTCTGTTCTATTTGCAATATAACAGGATTTTCACTCATATTTAAATATTAACCTTCATTCCCCAGTCACCTCTACTTCTACATGTCAAAAATATCGGGGGTGGCATTGTGGAACAGGGAGTGAAGGCACTGCTTGGATCTCCTAAGCCCCATCTGGAGTGCTTGGGGATCCAGTCTCATCTCTGCTTTGGATCCAGTTTGCTGCTGATGTATCTAGGAGGCAACCCTGCCACCCTCATGGGAGACACAGAAGGTGTTCCTGAAACCTGGCTTGAGCCTGGCCCAACCTCAGCTGTTGTGGGCAAAAACTGAGAAGTGAATCAACAGATGAAGGATCTCTGTCTCTCCCTCTCCCTGCACATTAATAAATAAATAATAAATAAATTTATTTCAAATAAATAAATTGGATTTTCTCTGGTCTTTTGAGGAAATTTGAATAGATGAAATGATTAACCAAAATGAATGTTGTTTAAATTCTGATATCCTAAATTTAAAAATATTTCCAGGGCCAGCATTGTGGCACACCAGGTTAAGTCACCACCTGTGACTCCAGGATTTCACATCAGAGTGCTGATTCCAGTCTTAGATACTCCACTTCTGAACCAGTTCCCTGCTAAAAGCAACAGAAGATGACACAAGTCATCAGGCCCATGTCACCAACTCAGGAGACCAGGAGGGAGTTCTTGGCTCCTCCCTTCAGGCTGGCACAGCCCCAGCCATGGGGGCAGTATGGGTAGTGAACCAGAAGATGGAAGAAACATCTCTCTCTCTCTCACTCTCGCTCTCGCTCTCTCCCTCTCACTTTGCCTTTCAAGTAAATAAATAAATGAATCTTTCAAAAACATATTTCCAACTATTCAGAAAAATATAACCTTTATTCAATTTGGTTCACATTATAGTTATTAACAACTTACAAAAAATTGTGGAAGATTAAACATCAACACACAAACTCCTCTATCTTTATAGAATTTAGAAGATAAATGCATAAGCAGCTATGGTATCAACAGAAAATATTGAGTCCCTTAAGAAAAGTAGAACTTGCCGGCGCCGCGGCTCACTAGGCTAATCCTCCGCCTTGCGGTGCCGGCACACCGGGTTCTAGTCCCGGTCGGGGCACCGATCCTGTCCCGGTTGCCCCTCTTCCAGGCCAGCTCTCTGCTGTGGCCAGGGAGTGCAGTGAAGGATGGCCCAAGTGCTTGGGCCCTGCACCCCATGGGAGACCAGGAGAAGCACCTGGCTCCTGCCATCGGATCAGCGCGGTGCGCCGGCCGCAGCGCACCTACCGCGGTGGCCATTGGAGGGTGAACCAACAGCAAAGGAAGACCTTTCTCTCTGTCTCTCTCTCACTGTCCACTCTGCCTGTCTAAAAATAAAAAATAAAAAAAAAATTTAAAAAAAAAGTAGAACTTAAAAGCTATGTATCAGAAGAAAGATTATTTGTAAGATGAATTGGCATTGCCTTCTGAGCTTAGTACTCAAAAGATTGTAAGATACTGACTGTAGAGAATGCGGGTGTACCTGGGAAGAGGCAGCAGCATACTAACATGGAGCATATTCAGGAATGGTGAATAACCTTGGGAGTTGGCTTTGAAACAATAGGATAGCTCATCAGTAGAATGAGGCTGGCTAAAGATAAATTGCAGCCAGACTCCAAAACTTTAAACAAAATAGTCAGGAATCTGGAATTTGCCTGTGGTCCCTGAGGTTGTGACCAACAAGTGAGGAAATTATAGTTTTGTTTCAAGAAGAAAATGATTGTGTATAAAATACATTAAATAAAGGAAGTCCTGAAGATGATATTGATGGGCTATTGATGGGAGAGAAAGTAGGTGGGACAAAGCGGAGGAAGAAGCAGAGATTGAGAGCCTAATGAACTGTGTGTCTGATGAATCCACAGATGGCAAAAAGGAAGTAGAAGAGGGAGTTTGTTTGGGTAAAGATGTTACTCCAGACTGGTTAGGTCATTTCCCAGGGGAAATGCAGATCAGACAAATGCAAAAATGGAGTTGTTGCTTAAAGAGGACTGGGAGTTAGTGCTAAGGATTTGGGAAATGGTTATGCTGCATCACGTATCAAAGTTCTTGGGTTCATTTTCTGGCTCCATTCCACATTCCAGCTTCCTACTGATGTGCACCCTGATGAGGCAGGTGATGGCTCAACTTGTTGGATCCCTGCCAACCATGTGCGAGACCAGACTGAGTTCTTGGCTCCCAGCTTCTGTTCATCCCAGTTCCAGCCATTGCAGGCATTTGCAGAGTGAATCAGCTGATGGGAGGATCTCTTTCCCTATCTCCCTTCCTTCTCTTCCTCCCTCCTTCCCAAACAAATAAGCCACAGCACAGGTAGCAAAGCGGTAGAAATCATCCAGTGATATGGATAGTAACAGAAAAGTAGAAAGTTCAGAAGTTATTTAGCACTAGCATTATCCAGGTTACTCCATTCAAATTAAACGAAAACTCTGAGACTGACCCAGCTCCTAGAATCTCCATTATGGAGCGCATGGTCAACAGGGCCAACTGTTACAGAGTGATGGATAGGGAATTTCTGTTTGCATTTGTGATTAAAGTCACAGCAGAGACTGTATATAAGGACCGCTTTTGTTTCCTCAGGTCAAGTGCAGATTTGGCAGCTAGCTTGGTCATCCGACAAAACTGGAAAGCAAATTGAATGATTCTTAACGCCCCCAAATCCACCTAGACTCTGAATTATGTATTTGGATTTTCTAGACTCAACCACATTGCTTATAACTCCATGTCTCTGGATGAGTTCTAAGCTTTTTAAAGGTGAGATTTTGGTCTTAAAACTGGCCCTTAATATAAGCTTAATACTTCAAAAAGTAAATAGTAGTTGAATGAGAACTAGCCCCAACTGTGTATAGACATTCAACCATTTTCCTAAGTATTTAGGAATAACAGAAATGAGCCAAGGATTCAATATAATGGGCCCTTTAGGGCCAGGGGATATTACAGTAGGATCTAGGAGTAATAGGGACAGCTGAGAAGCTCTTGGATTTAACAGTGACTCAGTCTTCCTGTTGCTAACACAGAGCCATGCTCTGTGGATTCATTAACTAGTATTCTCAATTTACAAATGAGTTTATAGAGCCAGACAGGTTAAGTCACTTCTGGAAGATCATAATGTGTCAGCAGGAGATCAAAGCCTGCAGGAACAGGCTCACCACTCAGAGCCCTGTGTCTGCCACCTAACAGAGAGGTTTTGAACTTCCCTACCACGGTGACTTCACTCCTCAGATGATCTGTTGTTCAAGTTTTCCCTGAGGTCTGGTTTACAAAAGCAAATCAGAGGGAACCTGCAGCTTTACATGACAAAGAATTGCAACTGCTGCTATTATCTTGTTAAAATATGTAGTGGTTTGCTTGATTGAAGCCCAAGTGGGAATTTTCTTTGATGGGAAGATAAAAGATGTCTACCTCCGCCCCCATCCACCTCAGAAATAAACATTGACTGCATCACGAACAAACATGGCACACATAGATTTACTCGCAATTTATGGAGCACTTCTATTTTTAAAGGGCTTTACTAGATATCAGTTTAAAAAGATTCATTTCTTGGCACAACCTTGACTAAATGGAGGTGAAGTTACCTTAGAGCTCCTTTTTGACCTCCCTGTAATCTTAAAGCAGGGCACCAAAGAGTTAACGTGAGGCCCAGACAGTTCCCTGCTGATCTGGTAATGAGTGAGAGCTGCAGCTGAATGTCAATGGCTTGCTGTGAACTTGGGTAACCCAGCTGAGTCCTCTGCTTGCCAGAGCAGGAGGAGGTAATCTGCTTGACCCTCGTGACCTTCCTGGGGCTGTGCTCCGTCCTGCTCTGAGAAGCCTCTTTGCATATGACTCCTACACACTGCGCAGTGGAAACCCTTTTAGGGGAACTGGACCTGAGTCAGCCGCAAGTGGGAACATAATATGAATTAGTCAATGCTGCTTATAGGTTGCACAATATAGGAGGTGCTTTACCAAAATAAAAAAAAAAAAAAATGAATGGGAACACATCCTGGAAACCTCAAAAAGATTTCCAGGAACCTCTCTGACATCTGCCCTTCCAGCATTATTAAAATAAATTAAAGGTTATACAACCTTTCCATCAGCAGTCCACATTTCTTTCTGGAGTTGTGTTTCATTAAATGCTTTCACCTTTCTGAGTTTGGTAAATTGATTTCCTTTTGTTCCATTGTTTACTGATCGCTATTTTCATTGCATAGCCCCAAGGATGTGTGCATTGTAGACTAAGATGCTACTTCATAACATGTTCACTAGACCCCTAAACTGCCATTTCATCCTCATTCTGTTCAATAGAAGAAACTTGAGCAGTCACTTAAATTCCTTTTGTTCTCTGTGTGTGTCTAAATAAAGTGTTAATAAAACAACATTATTTTTAATAAGCTCAGAGAGTGCATGATAATTTTGCCCTTAAACTGCATAATTTATATAAGCATTTGGAATACAGGACAATGCTTTCTGTAATACTGATATGGGTTAAAGATTAACCTGTTGAAAACTATACAAATCTCTAAACAAATCCCATAACAAATATACAAGTATATCAAAAATCTCAAATGGAACTTATTTTGGTGCAAAACGTTTGAAATCCATACTTAGATGTTTTCATAATACTAATTTTCCATGAATGAGTTGAAGACTCCTCATGTAAAGTTGTATTCCCAAGAAAATGGGGCTGAAGTATGACAAAAAGATACAGTTGGCTTAACTCTGTAGTGATGTCAAAGTATTTCAACTCAAAGACAGATTATTCCAGCAAAGAGATAAAGGCTTCATTTTCACCCTAAAGTAAACTTACCCCTAAGTATACTTACCATACATTCACAAACTTCAGTATTGAGGAGTCTTTGATAATGCCTAGTAAATTTTGCCTAGAAAAAAAATAAATGTCTATACTGTACTGTGCTTAGTAGTAGTAGTAGTAGTAGTAACACTTATTCAGTAATTGCTCCAGAAAAGGTGAATTCTTCACAAACTACCATCAGTCACCGTCATCGCCTTGTGGACTAAAGGTACAAGGAAGATCCACCTTGTAGGTGAGCTAAGGAAACAAGCAAGACTAGAAATCACTATCCACTACTGAAAAATGTGAGTACACTATTCTCTGCTCTTTGAACAGGCACATCTGTTTGGATAATGGGGAAGAAAAAAAGAAAACTCCTGCTATCAACCGTATATTCATTCAAAGGTTAGTCCTAAGAGAAACAATAGTTATGGATCCTAAGGTGAACTAAAGCCACAGAAGTTCAAGGTTCCTTGAGGGAGGAGACATCTATATTTCTGACCGCACACACACACACACACACACACTCTCCATTAACAACTGCAGCCTTACTTGTTTCTTGCTCAAGCATCTTGTGCCAGAAGGCTTAAACATCTCTGAACAAGATCTTAGGAGTTCAATTCCCAGCGGAGGCTGGCTTTTCAAAACACGGGACACGTGCCCAGCCAAATCTCGTATTGAGATGTGGTTCTGACAAACACATTAAACTAATAAAATGTATTTCTTTTGCTGATTTTTAAAAGCCCTTTAAGATCGGATTGCATGATAACTAGTTATTTTTGCAAAGTCTAGATTTGGACTGAGAATTTACCTCGAAGGGAGTGTCACATGTTTGTTTTGCTCCTAAAACACTCCTCTTTGCAAAGATTTTTAGTCTTTTTTTTTTTTTTCTGAAGATTTATTTATTTGAAAGGCAGAGTCACACAGAGAGAGGGAGAGACAGAGACAGAAAGAGAGAGAGAGAGAGAAAGAGAGAGATCTTCCTTCGGCTGGTTCACTCCCTCCCCAGATGGCTGCAATAGCTGGCGTTGGGCAGGGCCAAAGCTAGGAGCCTGAAACACTATCTGGGTCTCCCACATGGGTGGCAGTGGACCAAACGATGGGGCCATCTTCTGCTATTTTCCTAGGTGCATTAGCAGGGAGCTGGATAGGAAACGGATCAGCCTGTGCTTCAACTAGTGCTCGTAGGGGATGCCGGTGTCGCAGGCTGTGTGTGGCTTAACCTGTTGCATCATAATGCCAGGCCAAGATTTGTAGATTTCATTTCTGTGTTAGGAAATATTAACGGCAAATCTGCTTTATCCAGTCAGATGGTACCATAAATAGCACGGAAGAACTTCACTGCTTTCTTTAAAGTGCCTCTGGTTTGCTCTTTGGCCCTACACCACCATCACTACCACCCACACTTCCCTGAAGAGAGAAGAACTTTGTCAGAAGATTTCCTTGCAATCAAAAATATTTTGTGGATAAGGAAGAGTGTGCATTGTACCAGAATGAGAGCCGGTTTTGTGGTGCTCTGCAGAATGAGCTCCTGCTATCTCTGGTCAAATACTTGACACTTGACATGAAGGAGGAGGGTTCAGAGATTGCTATAGTAACTAGGTTGACTTTAATAAAATACACCTAAGTTTTGCATAGGTCCATATTCCTATGGTTAAAATATAATTAGCCTAGTTAAGCTGCCCAAATACACTTCTGGAGCTGTCCTTATGAAGGTAACAGAATTTTTGCTCTGTGCTCCATGCTGTGAATACTGGGATAACTCTACTATCCCACGGACATCGTCAAGGGCTTTAGGAATCCATGTGGAAAAAAAAAATCCCTGTGAAAAATAAAGGAAAAGAAAGACATCTAAGATATGGCGCCCTGTCTGAAGAAGTTTCCACTCTGCATACAGTGGCACCATGATCCTAATACAGGCATGAGCCAAGTTCTTTGAATACCTAGAGATGAGTAAAACCTGTTCCATCTGAGCGACTAAGCAAATACTTCCCAGCAGAGGTGACATGACCTTTCAAGGACTGTAGAACAGGATACTGGAGACACTGAAGGCCTGTGAGGAAATCCCTTAAGGACGTGAATCAAGCGTGTAACACCTGCTGGAGGTGCTGGGCCTTACCCTAGCTGGAAAAAAGAAATAGGCTACAAGTTTGGGCAACCAATTTTTTAAAAAATATTTATTTATTTATTTATTTATTTGGAAATTCAGTTACAGCAAGGAGAGACAGAGAGGGATCCTTCTGCTTCACTCCCCAGATGGCCACAATGGCCAGTGCAGGACCAGGCCAATTCCAGGAGCCAGGAGCTTCATCTAGCTCTCCGAAATGGGTGGCAGGAACCCAAACATCTGGGCCACCTTCTGTGACTTTTCCAGGCCACTAGCAGTGAGCCGGATCAGAAGTGGAACAGCCAGGACTTAACCTGCTAAACCACAACTCCAGTCCCAGGGCAACCAGTTGTTAAAGTGTGTCTTTCGTGAAAGAGTTCAAGTATTCATAAAAGGAAAGAGAATAACAGAAATGATCCCTCAAAGGTCCATCACCCACATTGAACAGTTCTTCAAATGGCTCATCTGTTTATTGAGACCTTGATTCTGGTTCTTTCTCCTTTTTTCCTGAGTTCTTTTCTAAGTGTAATCCAGACATCTATTATGAGTTCACCTCTTCTGATTTTGATACATATCTCTAAAATAAAGGTCATTGTCTTGTATAATCACAATGCAATTATCACACACACAGAGAGAGGGAGAGAGAGAGAGCACTAGCTAATGGTATCTCTTAGGTAGCTCCTAATATCAGTTCAAATTAAATTTTTCCATTTTTCTCAAAACTATCTTTTACATGGTTCGCATAGTAAACTGGAGAGAATTAAAAAAAAAAAAAAACCCGGTTGCCCCTCTTCCAGGCCAGCTCTCTGCTGTGGCCAGGGAGTGCAATGGAGGATGGCCCAAGTGTTTGGGCCCTGCACCCCATGGGAGACCAGGAGAAGCACCTGGCTCCTGCCATCGGAACAGCGCGGTGCGCCGGCCGCAGCGCTCTACCGCGGCGGCCATTAGAGGGTGAACCAACGGCAAAGGAAGACCTTTCTCTCTGTCTCTCTCTCACTGTCCACTCTGCCTGTTTAAAAAAAAAAAAAAAAAAAAAAAAAAAAACACAGACACCATCCAAAGGAGCTATGTAACATCTCATCCACAGTGGGAGCTCCTGGAGGACCCAGGATGCATCGAAATCTTTGTTGGCTTACTCTGTTCCTAGAACAGTGGCCAGTCCAGATTTACCCCTAAATAACAGTTTGCTGAATTATACTGAGCTGAATTAAGTAACAGCTTGTAAGTAAGGTGGCATCTCACCAGGACTCTGTCTTAACACAAATCTGATGGCATTTGTAAGATTGATGGTCAACAGTGTAGGTATTAAGGACCACGAATCATAAACTGGAGGTTTTGAAACAGAAATTCTCAGTGTGTAGATAGGTCTGCTGAAATGTATCTGAGCTTTCTGGAGTAGTGGATGGAGGCACATTTACCCCTTAATATCTGAACAGACCAATATCAAAATGGATATTTCAACCAGCCTAACATGTCTCGTGTGATTTAAAAATAATATTTACTTCACCAATGTTCTCAGTGAGTTATTCTTGAACAAACTCAGGCACTAAGACAATAAAGCCCTGGAGATGCAAGCAGTCTATCCAGGAATCATGGTACTTATCACTCCCACACATTTCTAGCAGCTCCCCATTGCAGATGTGGCTCGTGTATTCGTCTCATTGTATCTCTTCCTTACAACCAACAATGAAATGTACAGGACAAATATTACTGTCTACATTTAAAGGTGACGACACTTTAGAACCCTGTGAAGTGGCTGAAGTTGTCAAGTTCTCAAAGCTCCTTATGGTTGGAGGCAAGATTTGAAAATCTCCGGATACTAAGAAAGGCATCGGTTTCATATTTCTCACTGTTCCCTTGACGTGTATTCCCATTGTCAGCATTCTCTTGTTCTTATTTGCTCTGTGACACCAAATCTTCTGATGAAGAGTGGGATGGGAGAGGGAGTGGGAGATGGGAGGGCTGTGGTAGGGAGGGAGGTTGGGGGAGGAAAGCCACAAGAATGCAAAAGTTGCACTTTGTAAATTCACATTTATTAAATAAAAAAAGAAAAAGGAACTGGAACAGCGACTACAGCGACTACAGCGACTGCTCCCTGTCTTTGTGATTGGGTAAAGAGCCGGCGAGAAATCTGAAGCATTCACTAGAGCTGACGACCTCCTCTTCAGATTATATTTGTAGAGTCTTCAGGCTCCATTATTATTTTTCAAGTTTTCTTCAAAGAAATAAGCAGAATTGTATTTACTTCACAGAGTAAGCCTCTACTGGTAATTGATGACCTCATGTGATTTGAACTATTTGTTATTTAATTGATGAATGTTTTTTAATCAGACAGACAAAAAAGCTAAAACATGCTTTAAAAAGTATTAGTGTCCAAAATTTGCTCAGAGTATCTGTAATATGTGTATTATGCATATAGATATAAATCACATGAATACTGCATTGAATTTTGACAACATTAAATTTCAATATGAAAATATCGTATCAGGTTATAGTTTTAAAATAAAATGCATAGAACAACAATTAGTTCTGGTTCAATTATTCCATGGCAAATTATCTTCAGTCAATTACTATGAATAAATGTATATGGTTCTTGCATTATTAATATGAGAGCTACAAGTTCTGCATTTAGCTTTCTATCATTGTTCCTTGTATGACACTCATTTTGTTCAGCTTGTGGTCTTGTTTCCAGTACTACTTGAGGTCTCATTTTCTTTTTTATTTTCCTTCAAACTATTTTGTTACAAAAGGTTTTCCTAATTATTGAAAATAGAATTATTTTGTGTAAGTGCCCTTAGAAAGGATTGCATAATAGTCAAGTGCTGTAACTCCTAAAACTTAAAGAAATTGGTGCAAGATGTGAATGAAGATTATTTTGGATTTTCTTTTATCTGAAAGCCCCACAAATTTAATTGCAGGATCAATTGTTTCCACTTAGGAGCCACGCTGATCTCTGGGGGCTATCTTTGGTTCCAAATCTCATTGCCACAGCCTCGGATTGAGATCACACTCTGTCTTTTCACACAGTAATTTCTCAGGACACTCCACAGAGATAGGTGCTAATTTCTATCCTTCTTTATTTCCTACAAGTGGAATTAGAGTGAGATTGTTCAATCAGCTTTTTTTTTTTTCTTTTAAATTAACTTTCATCACTTTGAACATTCTTGAAAATGAAGGAAATCCATCCACCTAGCCCAGGGAATTGTGCAGATTTACAAGGATGAAGTTTCACTCTCTGTTTTGTTATGGTTTTTGTTAATTGTTAGTACCAGGGGAGATGTCCTTGACACTGAAAATATTCCTTTAAAGAACCGGAAGAATAGATGCCACTAATCTTATTGGAGCTGTTGCAATTTAAAACAAAAGGAAGGGAGTTTTAGAAGATTGACGTTAACCTGTGCAGCAGCAGGACGCTGGGGACGATGCCAAGGTGGGTTGCCAGAGAGGCACAGGCAGTGGCAAGTCTGTCTTGTCAAAAGTTGGTGGATGGGTGGGATACTGAGAGCTTTGCAATCAAGTGTGTTTTACCCTTTTCTGTGTTTGCCCCAGCAGTGAGCATGGTACTGGGCATAAAATAGGTGTTCAATACAGGTTTGTCAAGTGAATGAACGCATTGGGTCAGGTTTATTCCAAAGGAAAATGGATATTCACATAACATGGGATCTCTCATAAACTCTTCATTTCAACCCCTGTATGCTTCTAGAATATGCCAGGGTGCTCTTTCCGAAATTCTAGTCTGGTCCTGATTTAATTATATCTAACTAGCTTCAGTGGCTCCCTTCTGCCCATAGGAATCTGTTGAAATTCCATAGTGGCACGGAAAGCCCTCACTCCACCTCAGTCTTCAGGTTAATATGGGGCCCCCACTGCCTTCCACAAAGCCCTCTCACTATTCATGAAACTGCCACACCAACTTACAGTCCCTTCCTGTGCTTCTCTGTGTGCTGTTCCCTGTAGTCTTTCTCTCCATAGATTTAGCCAAGTGCTACTTGTCTCTTAGTACTAACAAGTTCAAAGCTCACCTCTTCAAAGCTCTCCCTGAAGCCTACTTTCTGCAGCCCTGTTTCCCTCTGTGCCTTGCTAAGGCTTTCAGTACCCTCAGGTACTTCTGGTGAGTGATTTCCTGTCCTCCGTCTCCCTGGTCTGCTCTTTGAAGATCCTGGGTCATTTTCACATTCAATGCCCCAGCACTGACATCACAGAGCTGGGTACACTGTGGACACACTAACACATTGGAGGGAACTAAGGAGGAAAAGGCAGACCCAGAAAGAGAGAGAGAGAGAGAGAGAGAGAGGAAGGAAGGAAGGAAGGAAGGAAGGAAGGAAGGAAGGAAGGAAGGAAGGAAGGAAGGAAGGAAAAAAAACTCCTACTTAGCCTCACCATTATTCTAGGCTCTGTAAGCCAAAACTAGGGTAAAGCTGATTTCTTCTCTCTCTATGTTTGGGGAAACAGAAGGTAAGGGTCTGTTTTTCTTTCCCTCCACTCAGGAGATGAGGACCAGTTACCATTTACATCCTTAGTTCTAAATAGGAAACAGTTACTTAGCATTTAAAAGAACACTAAACAGAATATGGAACATAAATTTTAAATAATTAATTTTTGTATTTTGTTACTTGTTCATAGGCTTAATGATAAATTTAGATAGCATTCTGCTGAGTTATGACATGATTTTGAAAACAAAGGCAATAATTTTCTTATTAAACCCTGCACTTTGAATTCAAAGAAAACCTAATTATTTCTAAGTTTACTTAACTCCAGTGTTAAGAGATGAAAACCCAACTCGGAAATAAACAAATTCTCACTCTGTACTATTTTGTTTAAATACCAAATATAAAGGTAAATATTTTGCAGTTTGGATGTGTTTTGGGGTCATGAGATCAGTCTATTTTACTTCCTCTTTACCAAGGCTGAAAGCTCTTAACTATTTATGGATCTCACTCATCAGCAAACTCAGCTTAACTGAATTGCTGCAAGTATCACGAGATTGTATTACAAGTGGAACTTTATTAAAATATAGTCTCATTTAAGACTATGTTTGGATATCTTGCTTTATGATACATAAAAGTGATATTATTTTGAGAAAAATAAAATAATGCTTATTAACTAATCCACAATATATGCTATAAGATATGTTACAATACACCTATAGTTACTCACGCATTACAGGTTCTTTTTTAAAACTTATTTATTGGGGTTGACGCTGTGGTTTAGCGGGTAAAGTCACGGCCTGCAGAACCAGCAGCCCATATGGGCACTACTTTGAGTCCAAGATGCTCCACTTCCAATCCAGCTCTCTGCTATGGCCTGGGAAAGCAGTAGAAGATGGCCCAAGTCTTTGGGCCCCTGTACCCACGTGGGAGACCCAGAAGAAGCTCCTGGCTCCTGGCTTCGGATCAGCTCAGCTCTGGCCATTGCAGTCATCTGCGGAGTGAACCAGCAGACGAAAGACTCTCTCTCTCTCTCTCTCTCTCTCTCTCTGTCTCTCTCTCTGTGTCTCTCTCTCCACCTCTCTGTAACTCTGTCTTTCAAATAAATAAATAAATATTTTTAAAAAATAAACTATTTTATTTTACTTATCTGAGAGGCAGGAATATAGAGTATTCCACTCTGCTGTGTACTTCTCGAATGCTTCCATTGGACAGGGCTTGGCCAGGAGCCTGAAACTCATTCCAAGTTTCTATGTGAATGGCAGGAATCCAACAACTTGAGCCATCACTGTTGCCTCCCAGGATCTGCATTAGAAGGAACTTGTATCAAGCGCAGAGCTGGGACTCCAACCCAGTGTCTCCAATATGGGATGCTGGCATCTCAATAGACACCTTAACCAGCAGATAACCACCTGTCCCAACAGTATAAATCCTTAATGAAATAAAGAGAAATCCATGTGAAGGCTGTGGAAATGAGGGGCACAATACACAGAGAAGCTATTAAAAACTGTCTGTAGGTTATTCCCTTTGATAGTCACACCTGCATTCACCATTTTGCAAACTGCTTGGATTACCAGAGAATTGAACAAAATGCACATATGAATAAACAAACAAATGAATTATTCTAGGCAGGGAGGATTACTGTTTGACTCTAAACGTTCAGTTGAAATAAAGCTCTGCCTTGGTTGTTCATGTATGAGAGTTCTTTCTTTAGTTCTAATAACATTCTTCACTCTTTTGCAACCTTCCCACTTAAAAACACTGAGTCTTGCAGTTGGGAAACCTGTCCCAGATCAGGAAACACTGCCCAAGGCCATCCAATCCAAGGCCATTCAATCCAAGGCCATTCAGTACAGAACACTGACTCTGGGGCAAAACTGAGAACCCCAGGCCTGAGATTCTCAGTTAGTCCGACCACTAGACCACATTGCACCCTCCAAGCAAAGACAAAGGAGGAGTAGGGGAGAGGTTGTTCCAGGGCAACCTATATTTGTTGACCAATGTGTTTGCGGCCCTTCCAAAGGCCTGTTGTCCTAGCTGGTAAACATTTCTGTTTTGCTTGCTCCTCATCTAGTCTATTTTCTATGACACCTTTGTTTCTTTTGCATGATGTGGATTCTATGAGCAACAAAATAATACAACAATAAAATGATCAGGAGTTAGGGCATCTGGAAGCATGTAGCTATCAGGGCATTGGTGTAATACATATCTTATTATAAATAATATTTAAAAGTACATCAGCATCAAAGAATATTCTCCAAAAATATCAAAAGGCTTTTGAGCCTAAACCAAATTCTTGCCTTCTCCACAAGGAATTTTAAGGAAACAGCCATACTGCTTCAACCCAAATACAATGGAGATTTTGCCCAAATCCATAATGCTGTAAAGGGAAACTTACATTTAAAAAAGTGTCTTCTAAGTATCTAGGGTGTGTCAAAAATCACATAAGATAGACAACATCAGCCAATTGTCGACTTAAGAAACAATAAAGGAAAATAAAGCATGGTCAATTACTCACAACTGAAAAGCCTTAGAATAAAGTAGGAAAACAAACTTAACACATCACCATAATTGTTAACACTTGAGGGAAATCAAGCTCTGTATAGAGAATAAAAAGGTAGACAAACTGCTCTTGAAATTCTGAAGTGAACTCTAAGCATCTAGAGTTAGACACATGGGTTAGACAGGTTAGACACATGGGTTTCAATCGTATCTAATTTCATTTAACTGTATTCCTTGATAGAGAAATTGTAGGTTTAGTCTAACACTATTATTACAAGCCATAGTCAGGTCAATATTTGATTCACTCATGTAATGAATATACAATAAAAACACATTCTTACAGTGGCAAAATGGTTCAGCCTGATTCATAAATCACACGGAAGTTTCTCTCTAATTCTCCCTCCATTTCCAGGGTCTATTTCTCTTGGTTATAAAATCCCTGTCTCTAGATTTGAACCTGGGAGTGGCTGAGGAGGGGTGCTCAGCTTTAAGGCGGATCATCTGGTCATCATGCCATAGTGACCCTAAACAGCCAGTAGAGCCATACCTGTGGGTGCTTGTCCTTGTCTGTCAGGCCTGTGGTTAGCAGCCTGAGCCTGGGCTGAGTGTCAGGAGACACTCCGTGACCTCCGAGTAACCTGGCCATGAGCCCTGACCCCTGGGTGGGGCTGGAGTATTTCAGTCCAGGCCTGTTGCCTAATCCCTTTGCCTCCGACAGAAGCTAGAAGAAAGAATAGGATGACTCTTACCTCAAAAGGGGGTATGGAAGGAAGAAGAGGGAAAGTGGCCAAATAGCTCTAGGGTGATAGAGATTCTTGGCTTCTGTGGGTCCCCTCTTGGGAGAGTCAAGGGGCTTCAGTTCTTGTAGATGATTAAAATAATAACAGGATCTTTGGACCTGGAAACTAATGGCCAGCCTGTTGTTCCAAGAGAAACTAATTTAATTAGCAGCTAACCCTCACTAGAAAAGAGACAGGACTTGGCTAATCCTCTGCCTGTGGCGCCAGCACCCTGGGTACTAGTCCCGGTTGCTCCTCTTCTAGTCCAGCTCTCTGCTGTGGCCCGGGAAGGCAGTGGAGGATGGCCCAAGGGCTTGGGCCCCTGCACCCACATGGGAGACCGGGAGGAAGTACTGGGCTCCTGGCTTCTGATCCGCGCAGCGCTGGCCGTGGCCGCCATTAGGGGAGTGAACCAACAGAAGGAAGACCTTTCTCTCTGTCTCTCCCTCACTGTCTACAACTTTCTGTCTCTCTCTCTCTCTCACTGTCTAACTGCCTGGCAAAAAAATTTTTTTAAATAAATCTAAAAAAAAAAAAGAGAGAGACAGAAAAGAAGATCTCTCAGGAGCTGTAAAATTGGAAAGAAGAGTGAAATTTCTGTTTGTAAGGGACTTTTGGAAGCCAAGCTGCCCTGTGATACAACCTTGCTTTTGTCACATTGCCATTCTACTCTACTGAAATGTAACACTCTCTCTGGAGAGGTTGGAAAAAAAGTGGGGAGCAATCTGGTAGCTGACTAACTTACATGGATTGTGTTTTCACTCCTAACTGTTGCCTACACTTATTTTCCAGATGTTGGACTCTTGGGTCATTGTGTTTTCTCCTGGGGAAAGGACTCAATCTTTGCACGTGAAAGAAATCACACGGAACCTTGTACACATGAGCTACCACAGAATATTCTTTTGTGCCCTCTTGTCCTAGGTGCTCAGAAGCCAGCTAACTATGCAATCTTGAGCAGGAACTCCCTCAACCAAACTCCCATGGTCATAGCATTCTAGAATGGACAGAAGAAAGCCCAAGTTTTCGTAGGCGTAAGGGAAAACGGAAGAGGCGGCACCATGTTTCCTTGGTAGTATTTGAAAAGGGTCACTTTTTGGTGGCTTCCAACAATCTTGGGTCAGCTTCTCTGGTGTTGGTATCAACCTAGTTCGTTGATTTCTCATACTGCCTGGAGGAAACCATGCTACACCAAATAAGAGGGGAAAAAGTCCTCCATGCTTCTGAAATCAAAAGGCTATGGCCAGGCCAGCGCCACAGCTCACTAGGCTAATCCTCTGCCTGCGGCGCCGGCACCCCGGGTTCTAGTTCTAGTCGGGGAACCGGATTCTGTCCCAGTTGCTCCTCTTCCAGTCCAGCTCTCTGCTGTGGCCCGGGAAGGCAGTGAAGGATGGCCTAAGTGCTTGGGCCCTGCACCTGCATGGGAGACCAGGAGAAGCACCTGGCTCCTGGCTTCGGACTAGCACGGTGTGCTGGCCACAGCGGCCATTGGAGGGTGAACCAATGGAAAAGGAAGACCTTTCTTTCTTTCTCTCTCTCTCACTGTCCACTCAGCCTGTTAAAAAAAAAAAAAAAAAAAAAGGCTCTGGCCAAAGGAAGCCTTTGCGAATTGGCAACTCCCCACACCCCTCTCTCCCTCCTCCTACCTCCTTTGGCTTTTTTTTGGAGAGGAGGGCTTGACACTGGCTATATTCTCAAATAAGAATTGAATTGCAGGATTGAGTACTTTCACCATTCCTTCGTGGAATCTAAGAACACGAAGAGTCCTTAGAGACTGGTTCACTGCTTGACTGATGGATTCACTTTTCGCCCGTCCATTTAGCAGGCATTTATTTAGGGCCTGTTTCATAATGGGCACTGTGAAAAGGCAGAGAATGCAAAGACAAAATGGTGCTGGTTACATCCCGGAAAAGCTCATGGTCCATGAGTGGAAACAGACACGGAAACAAGTGTTTTGAGTATGAATCACGGGTCGCAAATGAAAACAGGTGTGCAATAAATATGTACCATTCTTTTCGTTACAGATTAAATGCGGCCAGCACTGTGGCAAAGCAGGTAAAGCCGCCACCTGCAGTGCTGACATCCCATATGGGCCCCAGTTCGAGTCCCAGCTGCTCCACTTCTGATCCAGCTCTCTGTTATGGCCTGGGAAAGCAGTAGAGGATGGCCCAAGTCTTTGGGCCCCAGATCCCACCTGGCAGACCTGAAGAAGCTCCTGGCTCCTGGCTTCCTCGGCCTCTCTATAACTCTGCCTTTCAAATAAATAAGTGAATAAATATTTTAGGAAAAGATTAATTGTTTTTCTAAACTGTCATTCTGCTGAGGATCTGGGTAGTTCAATCTCAGCTATTGCTAAGGGTGGCTTCCTGCTTTGTTCCTGTGTCATGCAAAGGTCCTGTGGTTTTTCATACCCCAGAGCATGAGAGGAGACCTCCTCCAAGTTGGGGTCCATATAAGCCTTTTCTGGATGCCCATGATCAAAGTCTGGATGGTTACTTGAGGTTGGGAAGTCCCACAACTTCTGTGACACAAATGAATCATTTGATCCTTGAGGACCTAGGAGCTGCTGTTCAAGGCCAACTCCCGGACACATAGACACCATTCACTTCCTGTAGTCCTGCTTTCTTGCCTGACTCCACAAGGAGCAGAGCTTGCCCAGGTCTCCTTGCATAGAGCATGCATCCAACTCTGTTTTTTCCTTACCTTGGAGGATAATTGCCAGTCTCTCTCTCTCCTGCATTTCCTCATGTCAATCAGCAGATGCTGTTCCAAGAGGCCACACTCGCAGGGAACAAATAAAAATAGAGTATTTCAGTGATCATTCTGCCCCTAAATCCAAAGGCGCTTCTATAACTGTTTTGCCCTGACATTCACTTGCCTCTCCCCAGTTCTGCCCATTGTCAGAGCCTGGGCATCAGCAACTCATGACAGAAAGGAAGTAACTAACTTCTGGAGATTGTAGGACTTGGAGAAGATGAGTTATAAGAACATGGGTTTGTGCATAAAGTGCACAGGGCCTAGGGACTGACGTTTGGGGTCAGAGTGCAGAATGCAAAAAACAGAGGGATGGAAGAGTCCACGTGTTCCAGAGAATTTGGGCGTGGGCTTCGGAGGGGGCAGGGATGACAAGAGGTGAGGCTAAGAGAGAAGCTGGAGCAAAGTTCTGAGGGGAGAGTTAGTAACCTTGGAGATGGCCAAGGCGAGATTCTAAGGCAAACAGTTCAAGATGACATGCTTGTGATGAAGGAGAACTCATGGACTTCGGGTTCTGCTTTGAATCTCAATTCTATCATTTTCTTGCCATGTGACCCTGGGCTATTTACTTAGCTTCTCAGTATCACAGTTTCTGTTATCTGTAAAATGGGCATATATAGTAGTAGCACCTCCTTCAGATGCTTTTGTGAGAACTGAATGAGACAACAGATGTAAACGTCAGCACTGTCCTGGCTGTAGAATTAAAGTTAAGCCAATATTAATCAGTGATATTTTAATTTTTTAATTGTTTTCATGTAATTACACCCACAACAACCTGTGGCAGCCGGCGCAGAGGTTACTGCCATCTTATCACATGGCTTGTAGGGGTGGCAAAAGCTCAGAATTTAAGTGTCCTTAACCTAAACCTATGGGTAGACTGAGGAGTTGCTGTGATATTGTGGATATTAAGAGGCCCCAAAGGTCAAAGCAAATGAACATCAGAACCAGTCTGTAAGGCGAAGTATAAAGATATGGTCTGGGCTGCTGTGGTGGTGTAGTGGGGGTAAAACTGCTGCCTGCAATGCGGGCATCCCCTATGGATGACAGTTCAAATTCTGGTTGCTCCGCTTCCATTCCAGTTCCCTGCTAATGCGCCTGGGAAAGCAGCCAAAAATGGCCCAAGTTCTTGGATTTCTGCACCCAAGTGGGAGACCTGAAAGAAGCTCCTGGCTCCTGGCTTCAGCCTGGGCCAGTTCTGGACGTTGAAACCATTTGGGGAGTTAACCAGCGGGTGGTAGGTTTCTCCTGTCTCTGTCTTTGTCTCTCTCTCTCTCTCTCTCTCTCTTTCTCTCTCTCACTCTCTAGCTCTGCTTTTTAAAATAAGTAAATAAATCTTAAAAAAAAGATATGATCTGGTATTCAGATTGGCCATCTATGTATTTGTGTTCTTCAAAGGCAAACACACACACACACGCGCGCGCGCGTGCGCACACGCGTGTACACACACAGAGAGAGGGAGAGAGAGAGAGAGAAAGAGATCTTCTATCTGCAGATTCATTCTTCAAATTAAATGGCCAAAACAGCCAAGGATGCACCAGGCTGAAGCCAGGAGCCAAAACCTTTGTCTGGTTTCACGTAGGTGACAGGAGCCCAAGTATTTGGGCCATCCTCCACTGCTTTCCCAGGTGCATTAGCAGGGATTTGGATCAAAACAGAGCAGTCAGGACTGGAATCAGAACTCAGATACGGACACTGGTATCACAAGTGGAAGCTTAACCTGCTAAGCCACAACCCAGGCCACTCCCCAAGTCATTTTGTTTGGACAGTCCGCAAAAGAGTGTGTTAAACATAAAATGAACACTCAGAAGAGGTAGCATGGTGGATTTATTTCTTAGGGCTGCTAGAACAAGATTCCACACCTGGTAATTTCAAACAGAAATGCGTTCTCACATAGTTCCGAAGGCACAAAGTCCAGAATCAAGTTGTCAGGAGGGCCATGCTGCCTCTGAGACTCGGTCACTTCCTTCCATTCACCTGCCCAGCTGCTGCTGGGTCCATCACCCATCGCTGGAGCTGCTTGGTGCCCTCCCAGTGTCTCTTCTCTGTGTCTCTTTTCTTCTGTCAAGGGCACCAGCTAGACTAGATTAAGGATCCATCCTACCCTAGCAGGACCTCATCATAATTGTGGTTAGAAAGGCCTTATTTTCAAATAAGGGCACATTCACAGGGGTCAGGACTTGAGCGGATCCTTCTGGGGAACACAATTCAACCTACAGATGGGGTCATGGAAAGAACACAGGTCCTGAAGCTGAGGTAGCGTCCCCTCTCAGGAGTCAGATGTATTTTTGCTGTGATTATCCAAACTTCTCTCAGCTCTAAAAATGAAATACACCTCGAGGTAAAAACTGAAATAACTAATTGAAACTGTGTGTTCAAATCAAAACTGCAATTTGAGGAACTAGGCATTACATAACTAATAACCTAAGCCCTCACTGACCCTGGCTGCGTTAGGAAGCATTGCTTATGAAAGAATGAACTCTGTTTGAACAATTTCTTCAGTCGGGCAGAGGATAGCTTTGCTTGTGTAACTAGCATTGCCTACCCCTCCCTTATAAATATATTTGGAAGAAACAACATGAAAGACAAGGAGATGGACAACTTAGTTTACTCTCTAAATCTTCCTACACAATGCTTTGAGCTTTGAGTACTAAAGCAAACTATTCCTTAAAATTATCCCCTTTAAGTTAATTGTAAACTTAAGATTTCCCCCTGAAGACTTTCAATTCGTTATTTTCACCCATCTACCATCTACCGTCTCCCCTTTCCTCTCACCCTTGGTTAGAGTAATACACATTTTATAGTTCTCTCTGTAATATAACTGATGCAATGGTCATACTTGGTGGTTGATTTTTGTCCTCAGAACCTGTCACATTATACGGCAGTCTCGTCTGTGGAAACATAGCCAGTCATTCTCATCTCATACTCTCTCACCTCTAACGTCAATGCAACTTGAGAGTAGATGGGAATGAGGGGCACCAAGTAGGATTCCATCTTGAGTTGGCCCCAGGAAGCCTAGATCTTGACCCCTATTCTGTATTGTTGAGAGAGATACAGAAGTCTGGTGGAATGTTAAAGGTGGTTCAAATGGTGAGAGTATGCTATTGGGAGCATAACATGAGAAGAGATTTGGGGGGCCGGCACTGTGGCTCAGCAGGTTAATGCCCTGGCCTGAAGAGCCAGCATCCCATATGTATGCCAGTTCGAGAGCCAGCTGCTCCTCTTCTGATCCAGCTCTCTGCTATAGCCTGGGAAATCAGTGGAAGATGGCCCAAATCCTTGGGCCCCTGCACCCACGTGGGAGACCCAGAAGAAGCTCCTGGCTCCTGGCTTCGGATCGGCTCAGCTCCGGCCATTGCAGCCAACTGGGGAGTGAACCAGCGGATGGAAAACCTCTCTCTCTCTCTCTCTCTCTCTCTCTCTCTGCCTCTCCTCTCTCTGTGTAACTCTGACTTTCAAATAAATAAATAAATCTTTTAAAAAAAAAAAAAAAAGAGAGAAGAGATTTGGAAGCTAAAGACCTTGGGTATATTTCCAAGAAATGGTTTTATTTCACTAGTGTTTGTCTTAGTTTGGGCTGCTTTAACAAAATGCCTTCAACTGGATAATTTTTTTTTTTTTGGACAGAATTAGATAGTGAGAGAGAGAAAGGTTCAACTGGATAATTTATTAAAAAAATAGAAATGTGTTGGTCACAATTCTGCAGGCTAGGGAGTTCAAGATCAAGGCATCAACCGATTCCATGTCTGCTAAAGGCTTGTTCGCTGTTAAAAGATGTGGCCTTTTTACTGCCTCCTCCCATGGCAGAAAAGGCGAAGGAGTTCACTCCAGTATCTTTTACAAGAGCACCAATATCATCAGTGAGGATAGAGCAGTTACAGGTTACCCACTCCCCAGAGACCCCCATCTCTTTACATCATCACATTGAATATTAGGTTCCAACATATGAATTGGGGAGTGGGGACAGACATTCAGACCATAACAATGCTTTGGTCCCAAATGAGCCTGAAAAAGGCCTGATTGCCCCAAATCATGGGAAGGCTCTGCCTTAAAGGCTGACAGTTTTAAAATTTATAATGTAGGCAGCAAGAAACCACTGAAGGTTCAGGGGCAGGTGATGGACCTGAGCAGGAGTTTTAGTAAGTGATCCCTTTAGCAACAAGGAAGGTCAGCCGATGAGGGAGAATCTGCATTTACAGAACCCATTGGGAAAGTCTTTACAGCAGTCGGGGCAAGGGGCAAGGACCAGCCTCCATGAAGGCAGTGGTGTTGGGAAAAAACTGGAAGATATTGCTGTAAAAACTATGCATACCCAGAACGAGTCGTCACTGGCACAAAAACAAGACTTCTGCTGCAAGCAAATGGGGAAATGATGTGACCCCTTGAATGTGTGAGGAGGATTGTGTTCTATTTTGGACGTGTTGAGTTGGAGGTGACTTCAGGACAACACAGTGAAGATGTTCCCTGGGAGGCATGAGGTCACCATCTCTGCTGTGGTGTGTTTATATAGAAGACTCCCAAGGGCACAGACTGCAGCTCTGTGTCCTTTTCTGAATCCAGATGCCCTGCCTAATGTTTACTACACACATGGGTCACTCAGTAAATCCAAGATCTTCCCGTAGCACCTCTCATGGAATACTCAACAGTCATGAGCAGTGCTGCCTCTCTCTTCAGTGATAGTTACAAGCAACTTGATCTCACATTTTCAATGCAGCAACTTCTAGTCATTCCTATAAAATCAACCTTTTAGTACAGGGAGTGCAAAGAGCTGTAGGAATAGCCGGAAGTCACATGTTCCCTTTACCTTAGGATTGGGAAATTTCAGGGTCTGAACTCCCAGGCGGCTGCTTTCACTGGGCTACTTATTTTTTCTTTGTGAGTCAATGTATTGGAATTATACACTACAGAATTTTCAAGAACCTCATCTGAAAATAATGATCAGAGAGCATTTTTTTTTATTAACCCGTAAAATGGGATGGGGGAGAAGGGTTAGTCTGATGCCATAAGCAATCATGTGTTTTCAATATGCCTTTGGTTGGTGTGCTCATAAAAAGTCATTTACAGGGGAAAGTTGATGGAACCTCTTGGTGCCCTTATAACCAGAAATCTCAATTTCGGACTTCGGTTGTAAGAGACAAAAATGTGAATAGGGCAGAGGTAAAGAAGCAACATGCCATGCTGCCGTGTGGGCTCGCAGTGCCTACACCAGTTATCTAACCCTGAGAAAGGTCAGCTCCATAAACTCAGACAGACTGGAGTGGGGGAGGCATTCTGTGCCCAAAGCCAGGCCCTGGGGTTCTAGTTTTTTACTTTGTTCCTAAATGGAAGTTCTACTGCGAACCTAAGGGAAATCATTTCACCCTCTGCACGGTGGCAGTTTGGCTGCTAATGTTCTCGCCTTCATGTTACTTTCTCTATAGATTCTCTACCCCTGCAGGCTTCGTTAAACAATCACACATGAGATACATAAAATACGTATGTATTTATGGAAGACGTGTATTTTCTACTGAGAGAAGTCCCTATTCTTGCGGTTAATAATGTAGAGCCTGACTCACTCGTGTCAAGATATGAGTTAACTGGAGGTCACTTTCAGCTTATTTTACCATGCCTCCCAGGCAATGCTGATAAGAAAAAGACAAAAGGACAAAGACAAAATTAACTTTTAATTTTCCATCCAGGCTACAACTGACAGAAACAGAGAGATGAGTAAAATCTCTTCCCACATACAGTGGAGAATTGTATATTAAACACCTTATCTGATTTAACTTATCAGTGATAACCAAGCATGCAACTATTTAAATCTATATTTGTAGGTAAGGTCTCTAGCTCTGAGCACTGATAAATTTTAGTGACACATTTTCGTATCTAGTATCAGTCCAAAAATCTTTCAGCATTAAATTAGATTAATAAATAAACAAATCAGATATATTAATTTTCTCTTTGGAATAGTTTTCTCTCTGAGCAATCACTAAAGTTATTTCCATGCAGCTATAAGATACTACTTAACATAATGAGTAACAATTTTCTCTCCCTACAAGGTATTAGCCACCAAATCTTCTTTAGTAATTTATTTTTGTAATTCTATGACGTCCCCAGGAATATTAGTAATGAACTCAATTTTTTTGTATCTGATTTATTTCATGAAACCAGATCAATAGTTATGATTGACAAAGCCCTAGCAATACAAGCAATCTAACATGTACATGGATGATATGTGTTAACTATGGGCAATGAATTAATTCTACTGATCATCCCAATCACAAATGAGGTTTGAATCTTAAGGTCAAATGACTATCACTTTCTTTATTTTTTTTTTTTAAGATTTTATTTATTTGAGAAGTAGAGTTACAGACAATGAGCGGGAGAGACAGAGAAAGGTCCTCCTTTCGCTGGTACACTCCCCAAATGACTGCAATGGCCGGGGCTGCGCCAACCCGAAGCCAGGAGCCAGGAGCTTCTTCCTAGTCTCCCATGTAGGTGCAAGGGCCCTAGGACTTGGGCCATCTTCTACTGCTTTCCCAGGCCACAGCAGGGTGCTGGATTGGAAGAGGAGAAGCCAGGACTAGAACCAGTGCCCATATGGAATGCCAGTGTCGCAGCAGGAAGAGGATTAACCTACTGCGCCACAGCACTGGCCCCAGACTATCACTTTCAAACAATGGTCTTGAAAGCAAATTTTTAGTCGAAGCTTTTCCTACATAAAACTTTCATTTTTGTGTAGTTTATCCTAATTTCTGCAACATTTTTTTGAAGATTTATTTATCCAATTGAAAGAGTTACAGCTATGGGCCAGACTGAAGCCAGGAGCAAGAAATTCATCTAGGTCTCACAGGTGGGTGGCAGGGGTCAAAAAAGTGGGCCATAATCTGTGGTTTTTCCCATCAGCAGGGAGCTGGAGTGGAAGTTGAGCAGCCAGGATGTGAGGAAACACCCATATGTGACGTCAGTGTTGCAGGCGGTGCTACCCCCTATGCCACAATGCTGGCCCCTTATTTCAGCAATACTATAATCATATACCAGGCAGATTCTTGGCTTCAATAAAGTCCAATTCATAAAAATATGTATGAATTATGACTTTGATACTTTACAAATTCATTTTTAGCTTATAATAGTAAAAATTACCCTATCGCATTTAAGTGTAATTTGACTTCCATAATAATGATTGATTAATCAGAAGCCTATTTCATGTATAAAACATGTTTTACTTCTGCTGCAACTTTGTCAACATGGGAATTCCTACTTAAAAATGATACAGTATGTAAGAAAAGTATGTAGTACTGACTTCAGGTTACAAGCTCAGAAACTGGCAAGAGACAAGACATTTCCCCAAAATGACTGTTTGAAAACTACCTAATCATTCATTTTATCTTACCCTAGGATTCAGGATTCACAATGCAACAGAAATTCCAAAGAATAACCTTGAACCCTACAGTCATGTAGCATATGCTTGTGTATAAACTTCCTTTTAAGTACATGCTCATTTCTCTCTCCCCCTCTCCCTCTTTCCCTCCCCCTCTCCCTCTTCCCCTCCTCTTCTCCCTCTTCTCCTCCCCCCCCCTCTCTCTCTCTCCCTCTCCCTCTTTCCCTCCCTTTCCCCTCCCTCTCCCTCTTTATTTGAAAGACAAAGTGTCAAAAAGCAGGGGAGAGAGAGATCTTCCATCCACTGTTTCAGTCCCCAAATGCCTGTAACAGCCAGCTCTGGGCCTGGCCAAAGCTGGGAGCCATGGACTTCATCAGTCTCCCTATAGGTAGCAGGGACCCAAGTACTTAAGCTAATGTGTGCGTTAGCAGAAAAGTTGGACTGGAAACCAAGGTGGGACTTGAATTCAGGCACTCCTATATAGGATATGAACATCCCAAGCAACCTAACCCACTGCACTGTAACACCTGCCTCTCCAAATAGAATCCGAATATCCAGAATTTTCGTCTCAAAACTTCTACTTTCATAGGGAATATTAAATGTACTTTAAAACAGCGGATATTCTAAATCTAGCCTTAGCTTTAAAAATAACTGGAGATGATATTAAAAATGAATAGAGATGTATGTGAATAATTAAAAATATTTTTCTTTATATTTTTAAGAAGGGTATCTGGGTTTCTGAACTATGGAATTAAAATATATTTTTATAATTTGCTTATTAGTAATAGTCTTTTCTAAATATATGCAAAAAGTATTAAATAAGTGTTAAATAAATATCACTCATAATTCAGAAATACTCACTGTTATGGGTTAAATTATGTCGCCTTAGAATTCAA
This sequence comes from Lepus europaeus, assembly GCF_033115175.1. Taxonomy (NCBI): domain Eukaryota; kingdom Metazoa; phylum Chordata; class Mammalia; order Lagomorpha; family Leporidae; genus Lepus; species Lepus europaeus. The sequence goes on from NC_084828.1 coordinate 31,925,197, forward strand.
ATGATAAAGTACATTCAGTACTTTAGGGTATGATGGTATTTGGAGATAGGATCTTTATAGGAATAATAAAGCTAAAATGAGGTCATTAGGGTGGGCCCTACTCCAACATGGCTGGTGTTGTTATAAAAAGGAAAATTTGGACAGGGGGTTACTCAAAGAAGGAAGACACACAGGGAGGACAGCCATCTGCAAGCCAAGGAGAGCAGCCTGAGCCAGGATTCTTCCCTCACAGTTCTCAGAAGAAACCAACCCTGCTAACACCTGGATTTTGGACTTTCAGCCCAGAACTGTAAATAAATTTTTGTTTTTTAAAGCCACCCAATCTGTGATCTCGTTACAGCAGCCCTGGGAAACTAATACACTCTGTATCTTTTTGCTAAGCTGAAGCACACATACACACACACTTGCATTTAAGGAATACCATAGTTTTCATACTGCTTTACAACCTTAAAAATTTTATACATAGGGACATCTTCCTGTACCTAAAAATAAAATAATAATAGTAATAATGAAAAAGTAAACACTGAGTATTTATTTACTATGTATCAGGCACTATTCTAATAACCATATGTCTACTATTTTAATCCATATGATTTCTAAAAGAACATTACTTTTAATGGTTACATAGTATTCCATTATATATTTCAAGTGTATCCTATCATAAAATACATAAGTCTATTCCCTTATTTGATTTATTAAACAACCTTGCTATATAGCTTCAGCACATACATATTACCTTCTTGGGATGAAGGTCTTGGGGTTTATAACTTGAGAATTACCTTCAAATTCTGTATAGCTACAAAGAAGTAGGTATTTTCTGTATGTATTATGTAGTAACATATAATGTATTCATGTACACAACTATATATGTATACACACCAACATTCATGTATGGGGAGAAGGAGAAATTACCTTCCAGAATTTGCGTACTGATTTTTACTCTCACAGCAATAAATGAAAGTGCCTATTTTCCTTAACCTCTTGATATGTTTTTGTCCTAATTTGGTTGTCTTGAGTCCTAATACATGAACTTTGAAAATGTGATCTTTAGTTCTTCCTATTGTATTTATTTCTTGTTTCTTTGCTTACTTCCAATCTGATGACACAGTGAAAGACTTTCTTCTCTGGATTAAGTTTATGACTTTCCCATCTCCCCCAAATCCTTCCTTGTTTAAGAACCACCATCAGCTATTTCTTGTCCAATCACCTCTCACCCAGAATGCTTGTATTCTAAGATCACACTTCTGACAGTGTCAATCAAACAGAACAGAAATGCAAGCCAGATGATATGACCAAAGAGCTTCCAAGAAAGAAGAAAAATATCATCATGTTGTTCATGCATATCGCCCCAAAGGAGATATTTGTATCACAAATATAAACTTTATAGAACTTTAGCTACAGTAAGTAATAGACTAGAAGATGCAAAGAGAAAAATCTCTGGCTCTTAGAACCAAGTCACAGTAAATAAAACATGCATCCTTTTTGCTTGAAATTTTCCTCCTGCATAAACCCCTTCCTTTCCCTCACTTCGCCTGTCTCACCTCCTTCTCTAGGAGTCACGTGTTACTATAGAGATCCTGACTTAAATATGGTTTCCTGCACTGTTTCTCCCATCTCTTCTGTGCTCCTCTTTCAAATGCTAATAACGCACTTTACATAAATCTTGTAATATCTCTTAATTATTTGCTCATGTATCTGTTCACTAGATTGTGAATGCCATTTGTGTTTGTAGCATCAATGCCTTCTCCCAGACAAAGCCTGGCATACAGTAACCACATGATTGTTGATGTCCCACGTCCTGAGGGCATGCTTAGACTGAGGGTGGATGTAAGTATTTACCCCTATATCTAAGGGTAAAGCTGAAGAAATCTTGTTGATGGGTAGATTTAGCTATTTGAAAGGAAACAAATGTACCAGCTTAAACACAACAGAATGATACATAGACCTACATGGATCCCTGATGAGCTTAGTTATATAATTATGCAAATGTGACAATTATAAATATCACAAATTTCCATATCTCCCCTGATCTCAGGTTTCTGGTTTTAATTTGCAAAATAAAGAGGTTGAAACATGATCTCCAAGGTGCATTTCAGTCTTAAAAGCCGTGATTCTCAGCCTACTTGGACCAGACTGGATGTAAAGTGTCTTTTCTGCTATTTTGAGGGCAGGTTGAGCCTGGTGCTGCTTATGTCACTGTCTCAGAGTCGCGGAGATAGCATGCTGTTTACACACAACAGTGCCACCCTGCCTCTGAGAGCTGATCCTATCAGACATGGTTATTTCCAGCTGCCTTCAGGAGCAGACAGCTGCTGTGTCCAAATTTGCCTGCTTCACCACTGGAGAGGGCAGCGTGCAGTCACACACTGTGTAGGGCCCTGGGACTACTAACAAAGGCTTGGGACAAAGTGACCTCACCGAGACTCAAAGCTGTGTGCTAGGGCTAACTTGGAACCAGGACTGTTTCACATATTCATTAAGTTAGCAAATTTGGTAGCCAGCTGGGGCCGGAATCAAGGGAGATAGTCAAAGACGGAAAGACATAAAGATCAAATAAGCCTAAAGAATTGAAGGAAATGGCATAAATTTATAATATGCTGGCATTAAATTTATAAGTGGGTTAATTTTAAGTATCGTAGCCATTTCCCTGTAAGCATGTGCACTGTATGTAGTGATGGCTCAGAATGACGAAATGACGAGGCGCTGAAGACACCCAGTGATCCGGGAAGTGGGCAAATCAATGTGCTCCTCGACTGTGCATCGTTTGGTAGATATTTCTGAGATCTGGGTACTCTTTCTAGGGCTAAAACTTGGGGAGGGAATGAGAAACTTACTGATGGTTAGAAGAGAGTGATAATAATATTTGAAAATGGTCAATAAGACTTAGTCATCATGCCATCAAATCAATTTCAGCATACCGGGGAGCGCTAAGAGTACACTTGCCTACTTATTCTGATTCATTTATTTAAAAAAAAATGCTGGAGTTGACAGCTGTGACGATGGAATCAAGATCTCTCTTTTGCCTTTAGCATACTGTGACATACAGTTTTAGGGCTATTACCCTTATTTCCAGATGCTGAGTCCCTGGACCAAAGGGAGCCCAAAGCGTCCATTTCTTCGCTTATGGACAACTTCTATTGTGTGCTATGAGGCAGTTTGCCAAGAAAGTGACAGGATCTGACTAGAGATGACCTCATGTCCAACGGGATAACAACTGCTCTCCGAGAGGACCAAATTTCCACAATTTAAGTTGAATTTAGAGGGATAAGAGATTCAAGTCTAAGTCATTTAGTCTCTTTCACCTGGTTTCTCCTTGACAAGAGAATTTGAAGGATTGGTTTAGATGTTAGCTTCTTGCTGTTGTTCCAAGCCACTAAGGTATTTCTTTCCTGATTCTAGCAATACAACACTTTCATTAATATAAATTGTTTTAAATAGCTCTTTGTGGTGTACGAAGAATTGTATTTCTCCTAGCAGAGGATTTCTAGGGCCCCAGGGAAGATCCTTCAATAGAGAAGTCATCTATTACTTATCTTTCTAAGAATGAAAAGATTTACTTTGGGCAGAATAGAGGAGCCATTATTAAATAAAGCTGATGACAAAAATGAAACCTAAGTCTTTGGTGGTTTCTCTGAAGTTTTATTAGATAAATTTGAATAACGTTGAATTTTTATAATAAAGCCCAGCAAGAATAAGGATATTTGTATATCTCCACTGAAAAGAATTCCTTTTTCAATATGCTTGGGTAAATTTAATTTTACAAGGTCATAGATAATAGGAACTCGCATATTGCCGAGAGATCAAGTCCTTGCTTTTCAATAAGCACTTATAATAGGTACCTAAGCTAACGAAGGAGTCTTATTGATTATAAATGTTTGTAGGATATTTTGTAATAATAAGCACACCATCATTTTAATATGCCTGCCAAGTAGGATGAAACAACTATCAAATTTATTTCCAGCCTGAAATTGTTGGGAAAATGTAGTTATTTTTAGAGAGTCTTGAGAAATTTATTTTCTCAAATGCTAGTTTTCTAGCATTTTGAAAAGCCATTAACTAAGCCACTTGTCATACAAAATGATTAAGATGGAGGAGACCTCATAGTGCCATGCTGCCTTTTCTGTTGTTAGCTTTTAACATGTAATATGTGTCCATTTTTATAGGGTACACTGTAAGAACTTGATCCATGGGGGAGGGCACTTAGCTTAGTGGTTAAGATGCCTGTGTTCCATATTGGAGTACCTGGACTCAATTCCTGGCTCTGACTCCGGAGTCCAGCTTCCTTCTAATGTAGATCACAGGGGGCTGCCATGATGGCTCAAGTAACTGAGTTCCTGGCACCCACGTGGGAGGCTTGCCTTGACTTCTCAGCTCCTAGCTTCTGCCCTAGCCCACCCTCAACCACTGCAGGTTTGGGGGCAGTAAATCAACAGATGGGAGTTCTCTCAATCTCCCTCTCTCTCTCTCTCAATAAGTAGCATTTCCATATCCTCAAGCATTTATCACTTCTCTGTGTTGGGAATCTTCAAATTCTCATTTTCTAGTTATCTTGAAATTTATCATAGATTGTTATGGACTATAGTTACTCTACCTGGCCATAGGACACCAAAACAGATCCCTCTTTCCTAACTATATTTTGGTGCCTTTAACTTCTGACTTCTCTCTGTCCTCCCTTTCCACCACCCTTCCCAGTCTCTAGTGACAACTATTGCTCTCTATTCTTCCATGAGATTGCTATTTCAACTTCCGAAACATGAGGGAGAACATATAGCGTTGGTATTGCTGCGTCTGGCTAGTTTACATCTTTGTCTCCACATTGTCATACGTCTCTTGAACAAATTTCATCACCTGAAATGCTATGGCGTTTCCTTGAACATTGGCATCGCCTTACACCTTATCTAGCTTTCCTATAGCAAACATAAATAATAATTAGCATTTACTAAATGCCAGAAATTGTGCCAAGTGCATTTCACTTCCAGTCCTCAAAAGGCCCCCATTATGTGGGTGACAATATTTTTATAGCTGGGGAAACTGAAACACAGGATGTTAACTTTCTAGCTCAAAGTCACGCAGAGATAAGTGACAGGGCAAGAAGGGTTCCTAATGAAGGCAATGGGCTTCAGAGTCTGAATGCCCAGTCAATATGTTGTGTGATCTCATCTAGCCTCATTAACACAATTAGCAGAAACTATAGGGATTCAAGTCTCAACGTGTGTGGGGTAGGAGGATGGAGCACGTTTATTATTAAGGATTCTGTTTAAGACCATTTCCCCCCATAGGAAAATAGGTTACTTCCTTACTACCTTATTACTCACCTGGGTGAAGTTGAAAAATCCAGGTCCCGTCCTTTAGCTAACTTTAAAGACAGTTAAGTGCAATTTCACCTGGGAAAAATAAAAAATAGATCTGTGTGTGAAATAAAGATGTAAGGTAGGCACAGCTTGAAACTTTAGTCGATTGTCTCCAATTTAAAAAAAAAAAAAGTCTTGCAAACTTACAGAAAAACTGAGAAAATAGTGCATGGAATATCCTTAGAACCTTCCAAAGATTTATCATTATTAGCATTTTCCCGTATTTGACCCATGTATTTCTTTTTTTGTTTGTTTGTTTTTTAAGATAACATTTTAATTAACAATATAGTCAAAGGCTTAATGTGCCATTAAATAAAGAGATCAACATGCAAAAATAAAGACCCTACTTCAGTGGGAATATAGACAAGGGTTATAAATAATTATAAAAAAAAAATCATTTCAACCATATAAATTTTTAAATAATGACAGATCATGAAAACTATAGTAGTATAGCATTCTTTTTTTTTTTTTTTGAAAACTTGGAATTCTTTTATTTTTATAATTTTTACTGAGATATGTTTCTTTTTTTTCTTTTTTTGTTTGTTATATAGTTATTATTTTTTTTATTTAATAAATGTGAATTTACAAAGTGCAACTTCTGTATTGTTGTGGCTTCCCCCCCCAACCTCCCTCCCTCCCGTGGCCCTCCCCTCTCCCTCTCCCTCTCCCATCCCGCCCTTCATCGAGTTTCATTTTCAATTACCTTCATATACTGAAGATCAACTTAGTATATACTAAGCAAGGATTTCAACAGGCTGCACTCACACAACCGCACAAGGTATAGGGTATTGTTCGACTAGTAGTGTTTTTAAGTTTCATAGTAAAACACATTAAGGACAGAGATCCTACGTGGGGAGCATGTACCCAGTGACTCCCGTTGTTGATTTAACAATTGGCACTCTTATTTATGACGTCAGCAATCACCCGAGACTCTTGCTATGAGCTGTCTATGCTATGGAAGCCCCTTGAGTTCACCGACTCTGAACTTGTTTAGTCAAGGCCGTATCACAGTGGAGGTTCCTTCCTCCCTTCAGAGAAAGGCGCCTCTCTCACCGATGGCCTGTTCCTTCTGCTGGGGTCTTGTTCACCAGGATCTTTCATTTAGATTGTTTTTTGCCACTGTGTCATGGCTTTCCATGCCTGTGAGACTCTCATGGACCTTTTAGCCAGATCCGAATGTCCCAAGGGTTGATTTTGAGGCAGGAGTGCTGTTTTGGGCATTTGCCATTCTATGAGTCTGCTGTGTGTCCTGCTTCCCCCGCAGGATCATTCTCTCCCTTTTAATTCTATCCTTCATTATTTGCTTACACTGGTCTTATTTATGAAATCTCTTCGACACTTACCCTATCTTTTTGATTGGTTGTGTATTTATACTTATATCATTTTACCAAGTGTGCTGGCATTAGTACCTGCCTCCTTGGTAAGATTGATTTGAAATCCCCTGGCACATTTCTAGTTCCACCATTGGAGGTAAGTCCAAGTGAGCATGTGCCAACCTATATATCTCCTCCCTCTCTTATTCCCACTCCTATGTTTAACAGAGATCACTTTTTCTGTTAATTTTAAATGCCTAAGAATGATTGTGCATTCATTACAGAGTTCAACCAGTGGTCTTATGTAGAACGAACAGAGCAACAACAACAACAACAAAAATACTAAAAGGAATAAAATAGTAAGTTGTTCCTCAACAGTCTAGACAAGGGCTGATCATGTCGTTGTCTCTCATAGAGTCCATTTCACTTCAATGGGTATCATTTTAGATGCTCGTTTAGTTGCCATCGATCAGGGAGAACATATGATATTTGTCCTTTTTGGACTGGCTTATTTCACTCAGCATGGTGTTTTCCAGCTTCCTCCATTTTGTTGTAAATGCCTGGATTTCATTGTTTTTTACAGTATATCATTCTTAACCACTGGGTTGACAATGGCCACAGCGGCCATTGGAGGGTGAACCAACGGCAAAGGAAGACCTTTCTCTCTGTCTCTCTCTCTCTCACTGTCCACTCTGCCTGTCAAAAACAAAATATAATTATTGCTTAATATCATTTAATAGCCAAACTATATCCAAATTCCCCCAGTTGCACAGAACATATGTTTTACAAGCATTTTGTTCAAGCAAGGGTCAAAACAAAAGACACTCATTGGATTTGCTTGTTATTATTTTGAAATCTCTTTTTTTCTAATTTACTTTTGAAGTTATTTCATTAGACTTCCATGACGTCCTTCTCTTTTTTTTTTTTTTTTACTTTTATATTTCCAAAGTACAGTTTATGGATTACAATGGCTTTTCCCCCCAATAACTTCCCTCCCACCCACAACCCTCCCCTCTCCCGCGCCCTCTCCCATTCCATTCACATCAAGATTCATTTTCAATTATCTTCATATACAGGAGATCAATTTAGTATATATTAAGTGAAGATTTCAACAGTTTGCACCCACACAGAAACATAAAGTGTAAAGTACTGTTTGAGTACTAGTTATCGCATTAATTCACATTGTACAACACATAAAGGACAGAGATCCTACATGGGGAGTAAGTGCACAGTGACTCCTGTTTTTGACTTAACAAATTGACACTCTTATTTATGGCGTCAGTAATCACCCTAGGCTCTTGTCATGAGTTGCCAAGGCTATGGAAGCCTTTTGAGTTTGCTGATTCTGATCTTATTTAGACAAGGTCATAGTCCATGACATCCTTCTTAAATATTACTTGACTATACAAGAGTTATTATTTTTTAAATTCCAAAACAAGGAATTTGCCTTGACAAATTGGCCATTAGAGTTGACTCCTTTTTTTTAGAGAAATTAAAACAACTAAAAATATTCCTCTGTCTTTTGGTTATCTTTCAGATGTCCTTTCCAAATCGTCTAGTATAGTGACTTCCGTACACCTCTTATTGTGGTTTCAGCTCTTCTAGTCCATGTCTCAGATGGAAAAAAGTTAAACCTTAGAAATTCAGAGCTGAAAGATCAAAGATGTTGGAGATCAACCGGCATAACCACCTCATTTAACACATTAGAAAACCAAATTCCAAAAAGGTTAAATAAATTGCCCTGGGTCACAAGTACGCATTAGCAGAAAATAGAACCAGAACAAAATCCAGTTCTCTTTCCAGTCATCCTACAGTATGAGATCATATTACATGGCCCCTGTCCTTCCAAAAGATTGCAGAACAAATGACTTTTCAGATCCTTTGCTCCTGCACGAAGTCAATAAAGCTATTCCTGACATTCCAATTTACATCTGTGACAGCACATTTTATCAAACTAGTCTGCAGTTGGGCCTCAAAGACCCTCTTCAACCCTGTGGACATGAGGTCAAAGATTTGCCTGCATGCCTGCTAAGACCCCAACAGAACTGAGTGGACTTTGTCTCCCAGTAGAACCTCATATACACAGCCACTAACAAGCTTTAGGAGACCCATTAGAATTTCCCACTCTTTCTCTTGCCACTGGGGAAATATTTCCCCTTTTCCCAAGAGGTTCTGGTGAGACTGCCAGTCATGACTTGGGGAAACATTATCTGGCTTGGCTAAACATGGAATTTCATTCTGCTATTCAAATATGTTACAGGGTACATGTGCAACCCAAGCAGGGCCAATCAGAGCACTCACATAATTCAATATGTGAGAACTAGTTGGAAAATTGTTCTTTCTTTTGGATCACATGCTGTAGGGCATAAGGTCTGACAATCATTCCTGCTAATGAGCGTGATGAGAACCTTAGGTCAGTAGAGTGCAGCTGGTGTGGTGCAGTAGGTTAAGCCACTTCTTGTTCTGCCCCCAGTTCCAGACTGGATGCTCTACCTCTGATCCAGCTCCCTGTTAGTAAGCGTGGGAAGGCAGTGGAAGAAGGCCTCTGCCACCCATGTGGAGGGCCAGGACGGAGTTCTAGGCTCTTGTCTTCAGCCTTGCCCAGACATACTGTTGCAGCCATCTGGGGAGTCAACAAGCAGATGGAAGACTCTCTCTCTCTCTCTCTTTATTTCTGCCCCCCCCCCCTTCTCTGTCTCTCTGCCTTTCAAGTAAGTAAATCCTAAAATAAAGTTACTGATAAATGAAATCATGCCAATCAGAGAGAGAGAGAGAGAGAGAGAACTCTGACCACAACACTTAAGTCTATTAGGAATTTTCAGGTGAACTAAAAATATTTTATTTATTTTGCTTTTATTAAATGCTTTCTGCTTTGCAGGGAACCATGAAATCCTAAGGTTTTAAGATACTGAGGGGCTGGTGCTGTGGCATAGCAGGTAAAGCTTCAGCCTGCAGTGCCTACTGCCCACATAAGCATGGGTTTGAGACCCAGCTTTACACTTCTGATCTGCTCCCTGCTAAATGGGCTGGGAAAGCAGCGGAGGATGGCCCAAGTGCTTGGGCCCTGCACTCACATGGGAGACCTGGAAGAAGTTCCTGGTTCCTGGCTTCGGATTGGCCCAGCTCCAGCCATTGCAGCCATTTGAGGAGTGAACCACCAGATGAAAGATATCTCTCTCTCTCTCTAAGTCTGCTTTTCAAATAAATAAATAAATCTTAAAAAAAAAAAAAAAGAAAAGCTCTTTGAAGCTAGTGCTTTGCAGTTTGTAGCTTGTCACAACTGTTCACAAACTTGAAAGCAGACACTATTTATGTACTGGGGTACTCCATCCAGCAGTACAATCAGAAAGGCAATTTGTTTTTTCTTTTGCTTTATAGAAGTATCTGAAACTTCGTAATTTAGATTACAATGAAAAATAACTTGGGAGTCCCACAGTAGCCTGATTTAGAAAGGTGGCAGTAGGGAACCTTGCAATTCACTTGGGAACCATTACCTGATTCACCGAGAGTTTTTCCCCAGAGAAGGACTGGCAGAGGGAAAATGGGAAAGACAGGGAAGGGATCCGTTTTTCCACCTTTGGGTAGTAGGAGGAAAAGACGTGGAGACCCAGGACCCAGGAATTAGTACATGTCAGGCCTGGTCTGCCCTGGCTCCTTTATAAAAGCTATTGTTGGAGCTTCACATTGGACTTGCCTTTGGCCAACACTAGAACTGAAGAAGTGGAATGGCTGAAGGACTCTGGGCCACTAATTGCTGTGGCGAATGCATAGACAGAAGCTTCGAGAAGCAGCGGCAGGACGCTTATCTGACTCAATTTCTCTCCCTACTTGGTGACAGCAGAATTGCCCCTCTTTGGATGGAATGAGCTTGCACAGAACAGGGTGCTGCAAAATAGTGAAAGGTAAGGAATCTCAAAAGGAAAATACTAAACGTCCAGTTAGGACACTGGGGTCCCACAGCAATTACTGAAAATTAACAGAAAGTGATTAAATGACTGTCTTTGTGACCAGGATTCATGGAACAGTTCACATGTGTCAGAGACATCCCTGCCATGGCTGTATAAAATGTATACACATGATAGGTGGATCAGATCAAGACAGGTGATAGATATTGGATAGAGAGAGAGATAGGTTATAGCTAACTAGCTGGATACATGATAGGAATAACACATAATCTCATTTGCTAAAGAAGGACTTGGGTGTTCAAAGAAATCTTAAACCGTATGCTTTGATATATGATCTACCTTTGGTGTGATCTTCCTGGGTGTATAGCATCAATGTATGACAACAGTGGGCTCTCTTTTGCCCAATTCTGGGCTGATCTTCTATAATACATATAATGCAGGACTTTCTTTCCTTATTTTTAAAGATTTATTTATATATTTATTTGAAAAGCAGAGGTATAAAGAGAGAGCGAGAGAGAGAGAGCTCTTCCGTCTGCTGGTTCACTCCCCAGACAGCCACAACAGCCAGGGCTGGGACAGGCTGAAACTAGGAGCCAGAAGTTTCATCCTGGTTTCCTACATGGGTAGTAGGGGCCCAAATACTTAGGCCATCTTCGACTATTTTTCCACAGTAGCAGGTAGCTGTGAGCTGAATCAGCAGTGAACTGGAGCAGCTGGGACATGAACTGGAGCCCATATGGGATGCCAGTGTCACAGGTGACAGCTTTGTACACTATGCCACAACACAGGCCCCTAATGGAGGTTTTATAGTCACACAAACACATTCTCAAGGGAAGCTATATTGCTTGTAAACCAAAACTGATTCTTGATGAATTACAAGCGTATCTCAAAAGGTTTGCAGAAAATAGAATTAAAATATGTTTATTTTGGTGTTAAAAATTGAAATCCATGCATATGAGAGATTTATAAAAAAGCTCATAAAAATGTATTATGAGCAACCATGCATGGATTTCAAAAAAAAAATTGTATCAAAACAAACTTACCTTTTGATTCTACTTTTCCATGAGTGTTTCTATTTGTTCTTATTGGTAATAGTAAGAACATTGTAGGTAACTACACATACAGAAGATACCATATTGCTGCTAAATTCGTTTCTTAGTTGGTTAATTTTACTTAGAGACTAAGTTGTAAACTTATCTTGACAATTGCTTTGCATACTGCTTTTGTGTTTTTCATAAGTCACTGTCTCATTGCCTGTCCTTTGTAACTTACTAGATGTCTTTCACAATCTGTAACAAATTCCTATTGTCTTGTCTTAGCCCTTTTGTTATGCCACCTAGTAGAAATGTTTATTAGGCTGTCCTAGTCAGCTCAATCTTCCTTAGCCATCACTGTCAGGCTCCCTAACAGAGATTTCTCTTGTCTCCCGCCAGGATCTTGCTTCACCCTCTGTCTGAAAGTTCTGGAAACATTTTTGGTTTCAACATAGGCAATTAATCATGCACATTTATGACCTGCAATCTCCAAGAAGGTTTCAGGATGTACCCAATGGGAAGTTCATGGACTAGTAGGCAAAATGCCAGCTCAGACTTAGGGATACTTGATCCTCCAGTATTTCTGGCTTTAATAAACACTGCCTGAATCTCTGTAAAAGAGGCATTTAAATGCTGTGATTCAGGGAGGAGGTAGGAAGTGACATCTTCACCCTCACTTGCCCTCACTTTATGCATCTTTAATCTTCTTAACCCTGCCCAGAGTTGTTCCGTTTCCCCTCCACTATCCTATAAACTGAAACTTGGCCCAGTCTGAAAATAGTATTAGGCAGAAAAAGTTCAACAGAGTGCATGGTCTTGAGTAGAAAAGTGGTTGCAAAATATATTGTTGGGGGCCGGCACTGTGGCTCAGTAGGCTAGGCTTCCACCTGCAGCACCAGCACCCCATATGCTCCTCTTCTGATCCAGAAGATGGCACAACTGCTTGGGCCCCTGCACCCATGTGGGAGACTCGAAGAAGCTCCTGGCTCCTGGCTTCAGATCAGCTTAGCTCCGGATGTTTCAGCCAACTGGGGAGTGAACCAGTGATGGAAGACATTTCTCTCTGCCTCTCTCTCTGTCTGTAACTCTACCTCTCACATGAAATCTTTAAAAACAATACATATATGCATGTATACATGTATGTATGTTTGTATGTATATATGGGGGTTGGAGGTAGGGAGGGATTCCATCACTGCTACAGACACATAAAATGAGCAAAAACAAAATCATAATTCATTACAAGTTCATATTCTAACATAGTTTAACAGTTGTCTCCAAAGTCACTGTTTCAAGACTTTACCTAATGATTTTATTTTTTGTTATAAATTATACAAGTAGTACTTTTCCCTTGTAACAAAATCAAATAATACATAAGTACAAAAATCATAAAAAACTCCCAAATATTATTCCTATGAGAGAACAACTGATTAAAACTTGGTAATGTTTTAGATTTTTGAATTTTCTTTTCATTTATTTATTTATTTGACAGGATTTGGCAGGTAGAGTTACAGACAGTGAGAGGAAGAGACAGAGAGAGAGGTCTTCCATCCGCTGGTTCACTCCCCAAATGGCCACAACAGCCAGAGTTGTGCGGATCCGAAGCCAGGAACCAGGAGCTTCTTCCAGGTCTCCCACACGGGTGTAAGGGCCCAAGTTCTTGTACCATCTTCCAAAGCTTTCATGGGCCATAGCAGAGAGCCTGATCAGAAGAGCAGCCAGGACATGAACCAGCACCCAAATGGGATGCAGGCGCCATAGGTGGAGGATATAGCTACTGTGCCACAGCACCAGCCCCTGCAAATTTTTAAACAATAGGTTTGAAAATAATCTTCAAGTCTAAGTTTTTCTTATATAGAACTTACATCTTTTGTTGCTTTTCCTAATTCAACAATTTTAGAATTCAAGCAAGGCGCATGTATTTTTTTTTTTTTTCAAAATATCATATACGGCATATAAGGAGTTCTTTCTTTTTAGAATATGATTTTATTCTTTGGCATAAATGGAGTAGCAGTAAACATGCTCTTCTGTGGGTTCTTTGCTCATACTTTAGCATGAACATAGACATTAGGGTTGTTCGTTTTTGAGGGATATAGATTTAATATTTAATGGACAGCTCTACAGCTTTTTATCAGTCAACAACTTTTTCAGGAAACAGTAAATAAGAAGCATGAGGTCTGTTCTCATACAGCCTAAATTCTATTAGAAAAATAAAGCCCAATCAAATACAAAGGTATTTATTGTGTAGGAAATTGGAATTGAAAATAGATATTTTTGGTGTATATGTACTTGGGCCATTATCTGTTGCATTCCTAGGCACGTTAGCAGGAAATTAAACCAGAAGCACAACATCCAGGACTCAAATCCATGCTCTGGAATAGAATGCCAACATTGTAAGCAGCAGCTTAGCCTGCTGTGCCACAAGGCTGGCCCCTGGATTTCAAATCTTTGCTCCCAAATCACCTTATTTTTAAATTATTTTTTCCATAAACTTTTTGAGGTACTCTCATATGTAACTAAGAAAAGTATCAATGACTCCTAATTAAACAGTGAAAATATAGTGCTGACTAGATAAGTACTTTACATTTTTATGGTATCCCTCTTAAGTCAGCCTCCAAGAAAAGTCTAAAGTGTTAATTTGGGGGCAAGCATTTGGCAAAATAGTCAAGAAACCTCTTGGTTTGCTTATATCCCACATCAGAGTGCCTGGATTCTGCACCCAGCCCCAGCTCCGGACTCCAGCTTCATAGGAAACGCACACCCTGCGAGGCGGCGGTAAAGGTTCAAGAAATTGGGTTTCTACAGCCCACATGGGAGATCTAGATACAATTCCCAGCCCCTGGCTTCGGCTCCAGTCCAGCCCTGGCCATTATAGTCATTAAGAAAGCGAAACAGTGAATGGAAGCTTGCTTTGTCTGTTTGGCTCTCTGTCTTAGAAGTATGAGTTTTATTCCATACATATTCTGTGTAATTAAATTCTCAGGATTCAAAAATAATATCTACATATTAACACTTTGGGGTATAGACTCTAGCAGACTTGGCACAATGGTATCCTATGAAACTGACTATTTTTATGTCAATTACTATGGGTCTGAGTGACCTTGACAGTATTACAGGGTCATATTTTTAAATGGCTGAACTATTCTGGAACAATTTCTACAATATACTAGCTACAAATAGTCTTTTATTCAGCACCAGGCATGCATGTCTTATCTTCCCACCTATTCTTTCCCCCACCTCCTAGCCTCATCTATTCTTCCATTAGTTTTATAAAAGAAAAAAACAATTGTAAGACCTGTGAGGAGAAATTTTCCACATTGGCTTTTTTTTCCCCCTTTCAGCTGCCCTTCAGGCTACGTTATAGTTGAAATACCGCACTAAAGGACTCCTGGTTTAATCTTAAGGTGGATTTTGTTTGTGGATTTATCTGGTTGTTTTGTGGCTCCAGTATCACAAAGAGTAACATGTTTTCAGTTTCATCAGAGTAAGGACAAGAGCTAGGAAAGGGATGTGGTTCTATCAGCAATTCACCTAGGAAAAATTCCAATGTTTTTCTGGATTCTTCTACAACGAAATTGCAATGTCATCGAAAAACAGACTGAGAATGCAATCAGGTTTTAGCTATCAAATATTTCAAGAAAATATAATTTTTGAATAAGAGAGAACAGTCTATTTCTGTGAAAGCAGTTCTTCTCCCTCCATGCTTCAATCTCACATAGGTGGCAGAAGGGGGAGGGGAGCCTTCAACTAGAAATCCAAGATGTCAGGCAGGATCCCCCCAGCGCTCCAGGGAGCATGTTCCAACCAGGTGAGTGCATGTAGCTTTTAAAAAGGGGTAACTGAGAAAAGTGTGGATAGGGTGTCTTTATCCATTTTGTGCTGCTATAACAAATTACCACGGACCAGGGAATTTACCAACAATGAAAGTTGACTTGGCTTATAGTTCTGAACACTGAGAAGCCCAAGGCCAGGGGGCAGCGTCTGATGAGGGCCTCCTTGCTGTGTCATAACCTGGTGAAAGGCGGCAAATGGTAAGAGAACATGAAAGGGGTGGGAGGAGGTGGAACTCATTCTTTTTTTAGGGACCCACTGTCTGAATAACTAACCCACTCCTGAGACAATGACATGAGACCATTCAGAAAAACAGAACCCTCACAACCTCATTACCTCTTAGTCCCACCTTCCGGCATTGTTGAATTGTGGATTAAATATGCAACATATTAATTTTGGGAGCTCCTTCATAACACAGCCCAGGGTAAAGAAAGCCTACAGGAGACAATAGACCATTGAGAAGAGTTTTGCCCCCTCTAGGGTTGAAAGGGCAGAAAGAAGCGAGGCAGCTGTAGATGCCAATGTAGGAAAGAGCTCCCATAGGAGCTGCAAACTTCCACTCACAGTTCAGCAGAGCAGGAGCTGGGGGAATAAATTTTCCAACCTCACTCTTCTACAGATTTTCATCTTTGGATGGTGGCTCCCATTGGTGGAGCCCAGCCAGAATCCTGAGAACAAAAGAGCTTGTTCTTTCAGTTCTAGCTTAGACCTTGAGGGTAGAGAGCAAGGTAGACAAAGATAAAGAGGACCTGCAAGGCAGAGCAAATTCATAATCACCAATAAGATAAGGATCTAAGCCTTTTCTTCCCTCCATGAGCTAGTTAAAGGATTAAGACAATCACAAACTTTCCAACTATATGTCTTCCTTTAACTTTGTGTCTCTTATATGAAGAGCAAGAAGAAAACATATGGAAAAAGAAAACAATTGAAATCTTATTAGAATCCTCACCATCTGTCTCTTCTTTCAACATTGAAATATTCCCAGGGTGATTTTCTTTTCCTTATCATTAAAAAAAAAAAAACAAAACAAAACTGTAGGGGTAATTAAAATGTTTTGGTAATTAAAATGTCTTGGCCTAGTGATTAGCATGGTTAAGCACCTACATCCCGTATTTGTGTACCAGGTTTCAATTCCTGGCTCTGGTTCCTGACTCCAGCTTCCTGGTAAAGCAGACCATGGGAAGCAACAAGCGATGGCTCAATAGCGTCCCTGCCACCTACATGGGTGACATGAGTTGAGTTCACAGCTTCTGGCTTCAGCTCCCTGGCTATTACAGGCATCTGAGGAGCAAATAAGCACATGGAATATTCTCTGTCTGTTTTTCTCTCACTGTCTGTATCTCTCAAATAAATAGAAAATTTTAAAATGTTTTGAGTGAAATCTGTATATATTACCTAAACTAAGTGTTCCAGATTAGTAAAAATGATTTAATTTTAATGTAGCATTTCCTATAATACTAAAAATTAACTTGAAATTCTACAGTATTTATTTTTGTTTCACATTTTTAGATTCAATGAGTATTTATCAAAATTAAGCGGCATTAACATATTTTGGTCACTACTAAATTGTGAGTTCCCTGAGAGGGGTCCACATCATTGTGTCTCCCCAGTATCTGTATAATGGGTTTAGTAGTGGTTTCAGAGAGGCTTTGTATTCTTATTATCACGTGTATAGAACTGTGCTAAGTACTTTTTAAACAATAATCTCCTTCAATCACCAAAAGAACCCTAAAAGTTTACAAATGAGAAAATTAAGCTCAGCGAAATTCAGTAACTTTCCCCAAATCATACAGTCAATAATATTATAGACAGGCTCTTTCCTGGGTCTGGGTAACAGCTGCTTTTGCTTTTTAACTAACACATGGAACTGCTGCTTGAGGTACATGAGCCAAAGAAGCATATAAAGGGCTTTCTATGGTATCTGGCAGAAAGCACTAAAGACATTGAAGGTGGTGTCATTATAAGTATCATTATCATTATGCTGAGAAATATGAAAAAGTTCCTACCTCCAAGGACATTAAATTACGGTAGGGAGTATCAGATAATTACCCAAATGACTATAATGCAAGATAAAGGAAAGGATCATAAAACAAGTTCAAAAATACATACAAGGGTGGTGACCCTTCTGCACAATGGACAGAGTTTCAATAGTTCTGAGATGAAAGGATGTCACTCCAGGTGGAGAGAACGCTGTGAACAAAGGCAATGAGCTTGGGACAGACAGGGTGTGTACAGGGATCAACATGGAATTTAATGAATGGGGCACAGGGAGGTGTAGGGAGCAGGGGAAGACAAGACTGGAAAGATAGGTTGAAACCTGGTGATTAATCTACTTAATTATACTACCATCTGATGCATATTTCCAGCACTTGTTGACAAGAGAACTCATCAAGTGCCATGAGGAAATCTACCACATTTTGTCTCCTGGATTTCCCTGATCTAGCAATTTTGTATTCTTGCCAAAAAGAAAATGAAGTCAGTATGACAAACTAACCCCAATCCTGCTCTTCTCCAAAGTATTTTCCGTACTAGTGTCAGGGTGAATCTCTTAAAATTCAGATCCAATGATGTCACATTTTCCTTAAAGTACTTCACCAGCTTCTTTTCCCAAAGCAGCATGTTGATCTCTTTAGCCACATGTCTTACCACACTCCATTTTTAACTACACCAAACTTCTGTTTCCTAGATGTGGTCTTCCTCCTGTGCAAAACACTATTCTTTTCCTTTCTCTGCCTGGCTGGGCCATTGTCCATGTCCCAGCCTGGATGTTCTATCTGGGAAGTCCTTCTTGGGGCCTCCTGCATAGACTCTACCCTTTGAGACTCTCAGGGTACCATTTGTTGCCTACCTTCCTTATATTTTGTCCCATGAATTAAACATCGGAGGTGTTTTCATATTCGTTTTTACAATAGCAATTCCTGGAGAAAAATGGGGATTCAAGGAGGACTACAGGCAGGGAGGGAGGGAGGGGCTGAGGCAGAGAGGAAGCAAGGCAGGGAGGGGGGCATGACATTTCCCTTAAGGACACCTTGGCCTGACAGTCACAGAGTCAAGAACGCTCCTGTTGCTCACATGTTATGTGGTAAGACTGTCAGCACCTCTCTGGGTGGGTCAAAACTTTTCTTCCTTTCCTATCCAATCTCTGAAATGGTTGTTGAGATAATGTCTGTATTCTCAATCTGTAATATGATCCTACAGTTAGAGCATGTGTATTCTGTTCTTGCACTTCGGATAGTCTCAAGGGTACTTCCCCTCACCTTGGGGATTTGGCAAGAACTCTGCTTCGAAAGATAGACTTTTCCATTCCCTTACTTCAATCCTGGGTCCCATCCCATTAGGTTTTAAGATTCTATTCCCTGTTCGTTTTCTCCCAAGAACGACTGGAAATCATCCAAACCCCTCTTCTTTGAAATCACAGAGCTAGTTATTTTGTAGTATGATTTTGCAGTTCTGAGTTTCCACCTCTTTCTATGATTCCCTTTAAGCCAGTTTCATTACCCTCAGAATTTAGTACAAAACCACTTGGGCGAGGGCTGTACGATGCATCCCTATCAGTGCTCATCAAACTGCAGCCACGTGTGCTATCATTTTAGATATTTATTGCTTGTTCACCTTCTGATCAAAAAAAAATGATTTGAGACAACTCATTTAATTGTTTAATCTTTTTCACTTACAAGTGACTTAAATCAATTAATCAAGAATTGAATTTTCCATGCAGAGGCCTCAGAGTGCCTGAAAGAATGGAATTGACAGACGATGTGAATTTTCCATGAACTTTTTGAAGCCTCCTCAAACGATTCTTTTTCAAAGACCATTTCCTCAATAGCCCAAAGCTTATTACCTTCATTCGATTTTCTTTTCTAATATTGCTTCTCCCTGACCACCAGCAAGTTAACTTGTTTTTAAGCCATCTTCATGTAGGTCTGAAACAGGAAGCTGCAGGTCACTGCTCTTCCCAGGAAGAAAGTGATGAGTAGGGGAAGATCTTCAGATCCAAGTGCTTATGTGCTTCGGCTTTACTTAGGTAACTAAGTGCTAATGTAAACTAAATCATATACTTATAGCTCATCATTTGGTCCTTCTAATCGTTTTAATATGAAATCCACTAATATCTGATAGCGATCAAGGTTCTGGGAAAATCATGAAAACAGACTGGAACCTGGGGACAATAAAGCGCTTGTAGTGAGCCAGCCGCTTCAGTGAGTAAGGATGGGTGTGGGAGGCACACCCTGCGATCCAGACAGTCAGGGTTGTCTTGGCTGCGTCTGTCTTCTCTAGAATGAGGGTCATCTGAAGGCCCAGGCAGGAAGGAGGCAGAGAGGCGAAGTCAGACAACCCCAGGATCTGGGACCCTGGTCTCCAAGACAACCTGTGGTTTGCTCAGCAACATCTGCAGTGACTCATCAGGCACATTTCTCTGAGGTCACTTGCTCCAAATTCTCAGGATGAGTTTTTTCTGTTTTGAAGAAAGGAAGGATTTACATCTTATAGACCTTGCGCTAAGACTCACAGGTGGGTCTGAATCTCTTTGGCCCTCTTCAATTGTAGGAGATTCCAATGCGTAGAATACCTAATCATGCATCTATAAGCCCACAGTAACCTTGAGCTCCTTGTACGTACACATGTATGTGCATGTTTCTTATTAAGTAGAGGATATTGTAGCAAAACACCGCAAACTGAGTGGCTTGTAACCAACAGAAATTCATTCCTCTCAGCTCTGGATGCTGGCAGCCTGAGATCAGGGTGCCAGCATGGTGGGAGTGTATTGGTTTGTTTTTTGTGGCTCTCACAAAATACCAGAGCCTGGGGAATTTGTAAAGAAAAAAAAAAAAAAAGATTTATCTCTCACTTCTTCAGGGCCAAGCACATGACTCCGGCTTCTGTGCAGCTCTGGTGAGGGCCTCATGGCTGATGGCATAACATTGGTGGGCATGGGTTTGGAAGTGATCACATCAGGTGACAGGAAGGCAGAGTAATGAGAGGGGCCAGTCCTCTATTTGTTATTTATAAAATAACTCACTCTCCGGGGAACTAATCCAGGTCTCAGGAAAACTACGTTAATCCTTTTCGAGGTGGGATCCCCAATGACCTAATAACCTTCCATGAGATTCCACTTTATTAAAGATTCCACCACCTCTTACTATCATTGTATTGTGGACCAAGCTTCAAATACATAAACCAATGGAGCAACACAATTAGATCGTACCCAAAGCATAGCAGTCCCGTTGCTGACAGCTGATTTCTCTTGGTATACTCACCTGTCAGGAAGTGAGCGAGTTCTCTGGATCTCTGTTAGAATTGCTCTAATCCATCACAGGGGCTCTACTCTTAGAAGTTAATTATTTCTCAGAGGTGCTGCTTCCTAATATCACCACACTAGGGGACAGGATTCCAGTGGATGATATCGGAGGAACACACTCATTCAATCCATACCAACATATAAACATTGAATACATATTTCTCTACTTGTCCGGCATAGCTTTCTTACTTGGGAGCTGTGAGGCTCTGTCCTCTAGGTATGGACCATTTTTGTAGTCACCATATTTTGTCTGACATTTCCAAAGAAAATAAGGGCCCTTTGCACACGGCATTTTGCCTAGTGATAAGTGTTAAATGCTTAAACATAAATGGATATCCTTTCCTATGAGTAACCCAAATTAACTGAAAGAACACTTTCCAACAATATTAATATCAAATTTAATAAACTACCATGTCATTATCCAACTATTAATATCAAATTTAATAAACTACCATGTCATTATCCAACTAATACAATTTACACACATGATTACTGTAAATAAAAATATTTATTGAGAAACTTTCAGTTCTAGGGATGCTACACAGTCTCTTTAGAGTTCTTACTGCCACTCTACAAGATTGATATTATGATTTATAACTCACGGATGAAGAGTCAGATATTTAATAAGACCAAGAAACTTATCCAAAATCATGTAGTTAATTAGTAATTGGCCAGCTTCTACGTGGTCCTCAAGTGTGTAAGGTTTCAAAGATTCTTTTCTAAACCATCCCTACTTACCCACTCACTGGATCTCTGCAAAGTAATGCTCTCCCTTTCTCTCTTCCTATCTAGAGCATTGATCCCCAGGAGCCCGGCCGAAAAAGGAGGCTCCTTCTGCTCCTCTTAGAGGCTCCCATCCAGTGGCAGCAATGTCATAGAACTATTGCTTAACATTACTTCTCTCTTTTTTCTTTCTAAATGGATTCAACTCTGAGAGCATTAGGAGAATTGATTCTAGCTCACGTGCCCCAAGCCCAGCCAACCGTGGACAGCCCACACTTGAGTCTGAGTCTTATTTCCTGTTCCCATTCATTCATCCATTCACCCATGTTTAACCAACAACAATCCTATGCCATGCACTTTGAGATGTGCTAGGGATTCAGAAAAACAGATCCTCTACCAAAAAGATAAGCAGAGCCAAGTGGAAGAAGGCAACGTAAATGGATACAATAATGGGGACATGTGTGAGGGCTAGTGAACGTGAGAGTGAGGCAGAGGTGGGTTCTTCCTGATGGGTCAGAAAAGACCTCCCAGAAGAAATCTTGAGCTGGCTCAGCTGCCACTAAAGCACTAAAGAATCAGGAAATTTACCCCAGCCAGATCAATTTGGCCCTAACGTGTATTCTTTTTTTTCAAGGGATTTGTGAATGGAGGTATCATTGTGCTTCCTTGTCAGGGTGTTTTGGGACAGTGTGTGGCTGGTGGCAGTTTTCTTATCTGCAGTACCATGGAGAATCTTCTGTGGAGGTGCACATCTTGATGGAATTTATCATTACCCAGGGACACAGTGTTAACTCTTCAAAGTGATCTATAATCTTGTGCATGACATCCCGCATGTGTGAATCAGGAACACAGTCATCACAGTTCTGAAGACTGCAGATGACTCCTACAGACTTGTGATGACATGCCTAAGCTCAGATTAAAATCAGTCTATAGAGAGATGGACTGCCAAGACTCTGTGGAGACAGGCAAGCATGCTGGTGCTTTTTAAAGCATCAGAGCGGAGAAGAATGTGAATCTAAGTGGAGTGGTTGAAAATAGCTGTATGCTTTGCCATGAGCAGTTGTGGCTGCAAATCAAGGGCCAATCTCATCTAAGCAGTGTAGACAGGCTCCTGTGACACACATCAGTCTTATCCGAGCTGCACATATACATGCCTGCTTGGTGATAGAATGATTAGCACTGTTTTCAAACAGAAAACCCAGTTATATGTGTGAGTTTTCAGTGAATATTAGAAAAGACCTGGGAAAACCACATATCATGTCTATTCATTCTTTGAAGTGCTCTCTTGTTTGCAGAATATATGCCATATACCACGCAAGAATCATATCACATTTTCAGAATTGATCTTTCAGGCATTATACTAGCCATTAGATACAACACAATTCCTCTGGTCAGTGCTTTACAACCATGTTTTCCTAATTGATCCCCATTGAATAATCTGAAATGAATCCAACTGAAAAAATAAACTGTACTATGTTCAAATTCTAGTATACTTGAATTAATGGATCCTATGAAAATGTAAAATTTTAAATCCTGAAATAATTCCGGAATTTGGCATTTCCATCACTGTGGGGAATGTGTTTGCCAATTGTTACTGAAATATTTGCAATAAAATGTTTTGAAGGAGAACTAGACTACCAAAGGCTCGTGACCTTTCAAATGATTTTTCTTGAGGATCTGATCATTATCAGAGTTTCTCAAAAGTGGTTTGAAGTGGGGGATTTCCCACCCTGGTGATGTGTGACCGGGCACATCAGGAAGGAAATAGAAGACCCCGTCCCTGTGCCCCTTGGCTGTCTGAGCACAGGAGCCAAGCATTGTTTGTTCATCGCT
Organism: Lepus europaeus; assembly: GCF_033115175.1. Taxonomy (NCBI): domain Eukaryota; kingdom Metazoa; phylum Chordata; class Mammalia; order Lagomorpha; family Leporidae; genus Lepus; species Lepus europaeus. The sequence goes on from NC_084828.1 coordinate 31,948,483, forward strand.
GCATACTCCACTCTCAGGAGAAGGTTTGACACATTCTCTGTGCACATTGATTGAGTAGATGTATGAACAAATAGACTAGTTAAAAGTCAACCAATGGGGGCTGGCTTTGTGGCATAGCAGGTTTTGTCTCCGCCTGCGACACCAGCATCCCATATGGGCGCCAGTTCAAGTCCCAGCTGCTCCACTTCTAATCTAGCTCCCAGCTAATGTGCCTGGGAAAGCAATGGAAGATGGCTGATCTCTCCCTGGAAGAAGCTCCTGGCTCCTGGCTTTAGGCTTAGTCCAGCCCTGGCCATTTGGGGAGTCAATCAGCAGATGGAAGATCTCTCTCTTTCTCTCTCTCTCTCTTTCTCTCTGTCTCTTCCTCTCTCTATGTAACTCTTTAAAATAAATAAATAAATCTTAAAAAAAAAAAAAAAAAGGAAAGTCAATCAATGGCCAGAAAAACAGGATGTAATCAATGGCCAGAAAAACAGGATGAATATGTGCCTGGATGGATATAGTGAAATTGCTTATTTGCAGGGGTCAAGATGGCCTCTCTGAACTATAGTTTCTTTATCTCTAACCAGACATAGTGCATAATGCAATAAACATATAAAAATGTCTAGAAAAATGCTTGACAGCTATTAAGTAGCTCTGCTAATGTTAGTAGTCCCTTCCCCTGCCCATCTCTATATATGCTCCTCCAATCTTTAGCTTATAGTTTGTCTATTTTTTGAAAGGCAGAGCAAAGGCTGTGGGGCGTGGAGGGAGAAAGAAAGAGAGAGAGAGATCTTCCATCTATTGGTTCACTCGCCAAATGATTGCAACAACTGTGCCTGACCCAGGCTGAAGCCAGGAACTAGGAACTCTATCTGGGTCTCCAATATAAGGTAACAGTGACCCAAGTACAGGAGCCACCATCTGCTGCCTCCCAGGGTGCAGGTCTCAGAAAGCTGGATTGGAAGCAGAGGTGGAACTGAATACTAAGCACTTCAATATGGAATGTGGGTGCCCTAAGGAGCAGTGTAACCCACTGTGTCACAATGCCCACCCTTTGTCTTTTTTTTTTTTTTTAATGTGCTATTATGGAAAAATGCATTTCGTAGGAAATCAGGCTTGGATATTGGTCCCAGTCCAATCTCTTGGCCTCAGGGCTGTGGTTTTCTTATTTATAAAATGAGGGTTGGATTTGTTGCCCATATCATCTCTATCTCTAAGTTCTTTTAAGTCTTCTCATTTCATCTAAGAGATCCAACAATTTTTACTTATTTAAGTCAATGAATATAACACAAAGGCTCGAGAGGCTCACTTAGTATTAATATTGTTATCTTCCACTTGATTTTAGATATCGTTTCTAAAATTCTGAGAATTCTTCCCACAGTTTTAATTTCTCAGTTACATATAGGGCAAAATCTATTAGCATGATTAAAATTTAGGCATTCTGTTTTCTCAAATATCTTGACCAACTGAGAGTTACTCTGAAACAGATAATCTATGAATTTGTTAATCTTTTAATGTTTCAGGAAATAATGCAGATTGCTCTAAATTGTTTTCCTTTTAGTGTTGTTACTGAATATTACACTATACATTTTAACATAGCTGGAGGGGAATTGGAAGAGACAATTTTTGGTTAGCAGCGTTTTTACCAATATAAGTCTGGGTACTAGAAGGTTCACTGCAGCAGGAGTAACTACATGGTAAACTAAAGAAAATCAAGTAATTTATTATATCCTTCACACAACTGTTAGTCTTAAATCCTGCTTGTGAGCATATGGGACAAACTTGAATTTCCTCAACAGTAGCAGTCTTTTTGAAAGAGCAATTCTTCAGTGTAGGAAATGTTTAAAATTCTTTATGGTCTCTTCATGATTCTGAGTTACTGGAATTCGTGTTCAGAAAGAATTGTCAGTCCTCACTTATTAGAAATGCAATGAGAAAAATAATGCTTCTATTATTAATTCATGGACAGTAAAAAAATAATTAAATTCCTTTTATGTATTTCTTCTATCTGGTGGTGTTGTTTTATTATAAGATTAAGTGCAGGACATTGTGTGAGAAAAGACTGCTGCATAGACTGATTTGAGAAAACTAAGTGGCTAGAATAATTTTAAGACTTTCCATATTTCCTAACAAAAAATATTTTCTTTCTTACCCAGGAACTGAGCTTATAAGTGAAAAGAGTACAGTAAATATGACCAAATGATAAATTATCTACATATATTTCCTTGAGCATAACAGCTGTGCTTTTGGTTGGAAAACTCATTTTCAAATAGAGAATATAGACAGGGACACTTAATTAGCAGGTACTTCCCATTAAGACACAAAGCCTGTATATTGTGCTTACTTCCTCCACCATATAATGTTTGGTGTCTAATAGATGCGGCTAATAAAGTTGGCCTTCTAATTAGGACTTGGGAAAACAAGACCATTCATCTAGAAATCAGTGTTAGAAAAAGGAAATGGCTTCATTAAGCAAGACTCATGTCTTGAACTTCCTTTTGCATTTCAAATACTTAAAAGTCAAAACGGTTTTTTTTTAATTAAACTTTTATTTAATGAATATAAATTTCCAAAGCTTTATGGAATGAAGACTTGATGTAAACTCAAACACTCAGAGATCCATGTTCCACGGCACTGTAGGAGAGCCACAACAACAGGTCCTCATATGTTGCTGTGGATTCGTTCTGAGAGGAGGAGCGTGGTGGGGGCAAGAGGCACAGAGTCACCACACAGACCCCGGGAGTTAGGTGAAAGCAGGCCAGAGGCGAGCAGCCCGAAGACTTGTTTATTTCAGTTGGTACAGCAGCTTAAGTAGCCAAGGCAGCCAGTCTGGTCAAGGGGCGGTCTATGCCCTAACCAATCACAGCCTGTTGCCAGGCAGGCTCTGTTGCCATGTGGTTTCCGAAGCCATCCAATCACAGCCTGTTGCCAGTGAGGCTCCATTGTCATGTGGTTTCTGAAGCCATCCCATCACAGCCTGTTGCCAGTCAGGCTCCATTGTCATGTGGTTTCTGAAGCCATCCAATCACAGCCTGTTGCCAGGCAGTTTCCATTGCCAGTGGCCATCTTGGCATGGCCTTCTCATTCCACCACACTCATACACTGCTTCTTAAATGATTGCTAGTTGAAGTCATCAGTCTGAATCTTTGAATTTTTCTGGGGACAAGACAAGAGGGGGATGTTGCTTTTGTGCAGGTTGGCCGTTTTCCCTCTGGGTGGTATTTGAGAATGATTATGAAATTAAGGGAATCAAATTGATTTTTGCAGTTCACCAGGGTGTTTCATGTCACTACTCATTCTCTTCAACACACATTGCAAACAAACCTTTACAAAAATGCTTTCTAGAGATAGTTTGTAAATGTTTAATTTTTATCTTTTGCATAGATATGTGTTGTATGATCTTGCCTAGAATTTATATTTTTTGCAAGCTTTGTTATTTTTTAAATTATTAATTCAGAAGAACTCAAACCCTGGAAAGATATTATAACACTTTGTCTTCAAATTATATTCCAAAGATTTTCTTTACCATCATCACAGATTTGCAAAAGGTTTCTATCACTTTGTTGATTGATTGTGTGACTGCTTGATAAAACAGTTTCTCAGGATTTGAAGAAACCAGACTAACATATCTATCTGTTCAAACTGTTCTCTTTTAATGGACTGGTAAATATTTAATTTCACATTTTTTATCAATAGTTTAGGATTTTGAAATAGAGATGTTGGTGATCATACTAAACAAAATTCAGTCTCATAATTAAAACCAACTTTGGAGTCACTAGTGCTAAAACGAGATCTGTAAGTAGCACTCAGTCTAAGAGTTCACCTGAATAGAGATACGTTATTTTGGCTTTTCAGCTACTATCATCAGGAATCCTAAGATGAATTGGATAATCTTGGTTTATGCTCACCTTTGGATGACATGAGGTTTTCAAGGACATGCCTTAGATTGCATGTAATAATTTCTTAACAACTTCTTGGTAACTTATTATAATCAAATCATAATCATCATTTCACAATCAGAACATAGAACTCCTACGATTTTGTTAAGTGCTCAAATGTGACACTCACATACTCATATTTTCTTTTTGAAGTTGAAGAAAAAGTTCCCTCCTAAGTTCCCTCCTAAGTTCATTTTCCCTTTAAACACTGTCACTCTGCTTCTCATGTAAATAAATAGTTTAAAAATTTAAATGAGAAAACAAGCTCAAAAAGTTGAGGAAAGTAGCTTGACCAATGTCAACCAGTTCATAAGTAACAGAACAAGAAAATAGTTCTCCTGCATGCAGTATAACTCTGTTAACGCATGAAAGCAAGATTTAGAGTATAGAGCCTGGAGAACAGAGAAGAGTTTGTCTTCAATTTATTCTTTGACAGAGAAGAAAGCAACCCTAAGAATAGCTAGAAAATGCCCTAGGTCAAATTCTCCCTTGCTCCTGGTTAACACCTAATCCAGGGCTTCAGCCCATCCCAGCAACTCTTACTTCAAGGGTGACTCATTTTGCCTTGACTGGTAGAAAATAATGGTGACTTTGTTCTAGCCAAGTTGTTTCGTGGATATGAAAAAGCGGTACCTGAGTGAAATAGGCTGTCTCACAAAAAGACAGATGAAATCATTACTAGGTCACTTGTGATAAGACCACGAATTTTCTAAACACCAAGCCAAGATACCTATTTTGACATGCTATATTCTGAGAAGGGAAATATTTTACAGACAGCTTCCCCAAGGTATAAAACTTAAATCAATTTAGTTAACTAATTGACATTGTAGAAAATAATTAAGTAGTAATAAAATTGAGGCTGTGCTGCAAAGTACAGAATGTACAAGCACTGCTAAGTATGAAGAACATTAAAATGGAAGCTGTGTAGAAGCTATTACCCAAGGATTGGTCCAGGGTTGGCAACATCTCCTGCCAGCTTGTTAGAAATGCTGACTTTTGGGCTGCAACCCAGGCTTGCAGAATCAGTATGCACGTTTTCACACAGTCTCTAGACCATTTGTATGCACGCTAAGTTTGAGAAGCACCGATTTAGAATGCAAGGGAAAAGGCCAGTGTAGGGACTCTAAAGCCTAACCAGGATGGGAGGACTAATGACCCTAAACTCTTTTATTTTGCTACTTCTTTTTGCCCCTAATTTCCTAGTCTTCAATATAGGAGTCCCTTGGGTTGCTGTTCACAGACTCTTTTAACACTTGGAAAATATTGAGACTATTACCATCTTCACAGCAGGGCCTACTGCTCCTTTTCTGAAATGGCTATTTTATTGCAAGTCTCCTAACAATCAACTGTAGCAGAAAACCACACACACCCCTTTTACTTTTCTTAACATTTCTTAACCTCAATAATGCCATTAGAGCCAGTCCTTGATTAAGCAGTGCAAAAGGAGGAAAGAATGGCATTGATAAGGTCATAAAAAAGCCTTTTAGTCATGATTTTAATCATTAGGGTCATCCTAATCCCCTCTCCCCTCTGCTTTTATAAGAGATTGCTAATAATGAAATTCACAGGTTTTTAGTTCTGCCTTCTCTCCCTTCTGCTACTTAAATTTCTGACCCATTCTTTAAAAAGTTATGGAATTAATAATGACTAAGAAGATAAGCTAAGAGTATCAAGGATCCACAGACTGGCTAATTGAAGGAGACATTAAATTATCATTGCCACTCATATTTATTGAGTCATTCTATGCAGGGTCTGATCTAAGAACTAATTATTTGTCCTCTGATTTAATGTGTCTTTCTGATACCACTCAGGACTCCAACAGACTGATAATAGTTCCAATAGACAGGCTGTTGGAGAATACTGTAATGTCTTTCTCCTTAATAATTGATTGCTGAGTGATTTATTTCTTTACCAGCTATATAGGCTTCCACATCTTAAAAAACATGTAGATGAGATGTCTTCAAAAAGTTCATGAAAAAATATGCGTGGATTTCAAAAAATCTTTTGCACCAAAATAGACTTGGGGCAGGCATTTAGCCTAGTGGTCCAGACACCCACATCCCATATCAGAGCAGCTACACCCAGATACCCGGCTCAAGCTCCATATCCCAATTCCTGCTTCCTGGCCATGCAGACACTGGGAAGCAGCAGGTGCTGGCTCAATTAGTTGGGATCCCGCCATCTGCATGGGAGACCTGGGTTGAGTTCTCACATTTTGCAGGCATATAGGGAATGAGCTAGATGAGAGTTCCCTCTCTTTCTCTCAAATGAATTAAAACTTGTTTAAAAATAAAGCAAAAAGAAACTTATGTTAGTTCCATTTTCTCACAAACTTTTTGAAGTACCCTTACTTTTGCTACCTTATCTTTGCTTAACAAAAGGAAACTCATGCTATTATCTAATTAAACACTGACATTTAAAACTTGGCATAAAATCTTAACTGCACTATTAATCAATGGTCTCATTGCCACGTAGAAAAGCAGAATACTAGCTTTCTGGAGTTAGTATCAGCATTTGAAAAGTTCCAATATATACCAATAGTCATGTCACATGTTTTGATTCCATATGGACATGTGAAATATGGATATGTAGAAAACAAGGTCAATGTTTTGTTCATTAAAAGAATTTATTAAATGGCCCAAATTATTTTAAAAAGTTAAAAAATCATTGTAAATTGATAGATGTTAACTTGATGCATATATAAATTAATAGCATTGAAAACTAAGTAATTTTAAGTGACATAGATGTATTTGCCATAGAGTTGATTAATTATTTAGTAAACTTTATATCTGTTTATTTTTATATTTCCATTTTCTTACATACAATCTAGCTCTTTGTTTTTAAAGAACCAGATAACAGCTGCTATAGATAGAAAATAAATCTTTTTTTACAACTATCTTGATATTCTGAAAATAAATATGTTTAGAATTATGTTAACCACAACAAGTTATGAGTTTCACTTATGTCTTATCGTAAAGCGCAGAGAAACTTTTTTTTCCTGTATCATCCATGAGCCTAAATTAGGTACCTAGGACTATCCCAGTTGTGTGACTAAAAGTCCCAAATCTTGGAAAATCTCTCAATCCTGGGAAAAATAGGCCAATTGGGTATCTTATCTGAAGTTTCTCTACTCTATATATTTAGAGTAACTCATGAAATTTTCCACTCTTCCTCATCTTCCCTCCCCTAGCAACCAAATCCCAGAGCTTGTGCCTTACCTATGATGGCCATAGAGAGCTTAAATTGATGGCCCCCAAAGAGACCTCTATTTCCTGGTTATTTTCTCTCTCCTGAACTTTTTTTGCTATAACAACCTATAGCAACCTCATCCAGAGGTGTCGTCCACTCCCATTGCCCCACGTGTTTTCTTCATTCCATCTAATGATTTCAACAAATAACTCAACCAGGTATCATAGCTATTAGTTTCCAGTAGGAATTTGTCCTGCCAAAGTGGTAATGAATCAAGATTGGTGCTTGATTCTCTTTCCTACCCAGAATTCTTTTCCTATTTTATAACATAATTAAGTAATGAAATATAATTTTTTACACAAAGAGGACTCTTTGTCCCTCACTTTTCAGGAATATATGAATCTAAAGTAACATAGATGTGGACAAGAATATTATTGCCTTTTTCAAGACACTTAGGAGTACTGAATCCTTTTGTAGGTCTAGGAAAATAGAAACAGAGAACTTAAAAAAATTCATAGAAAATGGAATTAAGTTTATTTTGATGCCGAAATGTTTGAAATCCATGGTTTTTTAAATTTTTAATTAGTTTTTAACAGATTTAAAATAACACAGATATAATTCTAAGAATATAATAATATCCCCCTCCATTTTTTCATAATACTCATTTTCCATGGTACTTTTTAAGACTCCTTATAACCAATAACCAACATTTGTTTGCCTGCTATATTCCTGTCATATCGCTGGGTTCCTTGTGCACATTAACAAACCTGGTTTTCATGTGTAGTCTTGAGAAAGTATCACTGCAGTCTTTAGTAAGTGAGGGAAATGAAACTCAAAGATTTCAGGTAAACTGTTCAACTTCCCAGGAAAGTGAGGAAGCCAGAACATAGAGCAGATCTATATTAACCTCTGGAGTGCATGCTCCGTGGTGGGGAAAGCGAAAGGAGAGCAATTGATACAATCTGTGCACTTCGCCCAAATTATCCTGGTAAATAGACTTGAAAGGCTGCTTAAAACTGCTGATTGACCTGTTGGAAAGCATCCTACCTGGGGAGAACAATCAGACAAGTAAACATGATGTTCAGATGAACAATTGCCCTCACATATAATGACTATGCTTCTTTTGAAAGGCAGGTGATGAAAACTCTGTAAGAAACCTCCTAGTGGTTTATTTTAAATTAACCTCCTCCTGTTTCCTATTTGGAAAATGATATCCTTATTTATCATTCTGGAGCTGTTTGCAGGCCTCTCCTTCTAATGTTTATTACCAAGAATTGTTTTGTGATGGCTGATTGCCCCAAATCAAGGATGGCAAGATAACCTTGCCTTCAGTTAAAATCACTCAGGGGATCGGCAAAAGTCAACAAGATAAACCAAAATGCAAACACTGCATGTGCAAATAGCAACCCCATATAGAATTTCAGTTTGAATTATTTAAAAATAATGAAAATGTCCTCATTCACGAATATTTAATCAGTGAGGAGGCAAAGGTGATAGTATTCCAAATCATTGTTAAGGCATTTTTGGATGTAGAACTTTTCTGGTTAGTCTACATTCACTTAACTCTTGGGTGATATTCTTGATGATTTAATAATTTGCCCCTTTAACTATACTGTAAATCACTACAAAAAACATATCACATATTTGGAAGATGTCATAAATAACCAAATATTTGAACTTGCAAATGATCTAGTCTGACCTTCTTGTGGATAAGGAAGGTGAATACAGAGAAGTTAAATGGCTAACAAGTGTCAATGTTTGCACAAGGACTGAGGTGTGGGACTCCAAGCAGATTGCTCAGCCTATAAACCGTGTTGCCTCTCTGAAATAGCAAATCTCTTCATTTCATGCAGGTAAAAGTTGTTATCTATTGGCCACTATTTGAGGACATGATCCTTACAAAGACTAGCCTGCTAGTCGGAACAATCCTTGCCATTCAGAGCGGTGTCAAGGAGGGCTTTGATTCCTCCCCACACTGCTTCTCTTTGTGCTGCAGTGTCTTACACAGTGTGCTGCGTGTCTTACACCTTGATTTGTGGGATTTTACCCAACCATTCCTTTGCATATTAGCACATTCAATACCAAAAGAATGATGCTGGATAATTCTTCTCTTAAAGTCCACAGAATCATGTCCATACAAGCGCTAGAAATCTAATATATTTTGTTACGTCTGTTATCAAACCAGCATATTGTGATCCTTTACTGAAAACATGCTAGTTACAAAAACATGTGTAACTTGACTTCATTTTTATTTGTTTGGATATCTTTTGATATATGCACTGAGCCATTTTCCAAGTTTTTTTCTTTTAAATTGATGACCATAAAATCACTTTTAAAAGAATGTTAGAGTAAGTATTTTTCCCCTTAAGTGGATTATTTAGAGGAACATAAAGTGGTAATAGTCACTGGTAACTGTTCTTAAATGATCCCAATGGACTTTCAAGTTAGCACATTTCCAAAGCAAACGGAACTGGGGAAGGGATGGCTTGACACTTTAGCTGTCGCTGTTGTCCTGTCAGCTGTCACTGCAGCCCAAAGTATCAGGGCAAACCAGAGCTACTGTTAGCTGCAGCCCAGTGCCTGCCAGCCTGGGTGAGGAGGCTAGGGAAGGATTGTGTTACTCTGTGACAGCTGAAGTCTTTCCAAGGGAATTAGCTACCTAATTCCCCTAATGAAAATGTACCTTTTACATGAAATTGGAAGAGGGATAAAAATAGAAGTAGAATTGGTGCTTTTACGAACACTAAACAGGCTTTCTGATTCTGATGCTAAAGTAATATTTTTAAAAAAGATGTAACCATATATATATATATATTCGTAACACAGAGTTAGCAAGGAAGACTGAATATTTATCACTTTGTGTGCGTGTGTTGAACATTCCTAATCCAAACCAGAGAAAATTTAGCTGATGTACAATTATGTTTTGCAGAAGCAATTTCTCATTTTATTTCTTCCCCTTTTTGTTACTTGAGATCTCACACTAACCTTCACAGGAAGTCTTACAAATAGGGAACCAAAATTACCTAAAAACTAGACCACTTGTCCTTGGGAATTCTCTTACTCTCTTTCCTGCTTAAGAATTTGAGAGTTGAACTAGAGACTTTTAAAGTCTTTCTTACCCTAATGTCTTGTGAGATGCAAAGTTAAACTTTGACAGCCACATGCTCACTTTGGCTCTTAACATCGTGTTTTCCTTCCTTTCATGATCTCTCTATTAATATGAGTCCCTAGAATCTTATAGTATTTTGTGGGTATGATGAAGGGCCAAGTTATTTTCAACACCTTACGTTAGCATACATAAACATTTTGACCCATGAATGTATAAAAGTATACATGTCATTAAATTTATTTTAAAGATTTATTTATTTATTGAAAGAATTACAGAGAGAGAGAGGGAGAGAGAGAGAGAGAGGTCTTCCATCTACCGTTTCACTCCCCAAATGGTCACAATGGCCAGGGCTGGGCCAGGGTGAAACCAGGATCTAGTAGCTTCATCTGGTCTCACACATGGGTACAGGGGCCCATACCCTTGGGCCATCTTCTGCTGCTTTCCCAGGTGCATTAGCAGGGAGCTGTATGGGAAGTGGAGCAGCTGAGACTCAAACCAGCACCTATATGGGATTCTGGTGCTTCAGAAAGGAGCTTAACAAGCTACACTATAGTGCATTCCACAGAACATTGTTTTAACAAAAAAAAAAAAAAAAAACCACAAAACTTCAAGACCTGACAAATCTGAGAATGATTTGCTATGTTCCTGATTTAGAGCAACCTATTTGATGTTCAATTTCTCTTTTTTGTCTTATTCTTTCATGCTATTCTGTCTTCTAAGTAGTTGTTTCCATATCTTATAATCAATGGGAATATCCATTTCAAATAATGCATTTACTCTGGATTAAACTTAGTTGAACAGGTAGTTCTTTGCCACTAGTTTGAATTGTCAAGCTTGGAAAATTCTAAAGGAATATGTGATTGAGCCACTAATGAGGTATTTTCTTCTCTCAGAAAAATACCCTAAGGTATTCTAGATATTCTAATAGTGGGGATCTTATATTAAAATTACCTGCAGCTCCCATCCTCTGAAGACAACAAATGCAAAATTAAGATCCCCAATCATGTTGCTGCCTTCCACCACAGAGTTCAGATATATTGATCTGCTTATTCTGTTAACGTCAGATGGAAGTTCTATCAGGTTGTGGGCTGAGATCGTTGACTCAGGAATGGAAACCTATTCTAATTACTAGAATTAAAGATTATTACTTATCTTACTTTCAATTAAAAGCTCAGCTCTCTTTAGTCTTATAATAAGACTAATAAGGACTCATATAGAGCCAATGGAATCTTACTCTTAACTCTATCCATCTGTATTTATAGTAAATGATATACTTTCCAAAATAGGTAAAACTCACTTCCTTATTATTGTTTTACAAAGCAGTGTTGCAATTCACTTTTGGTAATCAGTGAAACAGCAGATCCTAAAGATTTTATTTTAATTTACAAGATTAAATTATTTTAATTTTATTTCTTAGTAGCATGGAAAGGACTGCCTTCTTCTAGAGTACAGATACTGCCTTTGAAAATCTTAATATCCAAAATCATTTCTGAATATCCTTAATGGTGGTCCCTTCCAAATTCATTTGTTGACATTTTAAACCCCAAATGTCTTAGAAAGTGTTATCTTTGGGAAGAGATTAGATCATGAGGATTCTCATTAATAGTTTTGTTCACAATAGATATTGTACACAGACTTTTTTTCAGTGTTTAAAAAATTTTTTCTTAAGATGAACAAATTTCATGTATTCCATATATACAGATTTAGGAGCCTAGTAATACTTCCCACCCTACCTTCCTCCAAGCCATGCTCCAACACTCCCTCCTCCTCCTTCTCTGATTTTTTTTCAATAATCTATTCTTAGTCTATTCTATACTCACTAACTCTATACTACTTTAGGAATTCAACAAATGGAGTGAAAAGCAAAAAGGACTATTTCTCAACAGTAGAGACAAGGGCTAAATAATCACCAAACCTATCAATTTCACTCATACACATTATTCATTACATTTTTAGTATTCTTCTAGATACCACAGATCATGGGAAAACATATGGTATTTGTCTTTCGGGACTGGATTATTTCACTAAATATAATGGTTTCCAGTTTCTTCCATTTTGTTGCAAAAGACAGGATTTCATTCTTTTTATAGTTGAGTAAGTAGTCCATAGTGTACATATACAATAATTTTTTTATCCAGTTATCACCTGATGTGCATCTGGATTGATTCCATATATTAGCTGTTGTGAATTGAGCTACAATAAACATAGGGGTTCAGATCACTCTTTCATATGCTGAGTTTTTTTCATTTTGATAGATAAATTTCTATGAGTGGGATTGCTGGGTCTTTTGATATATCTACTTTCAGCTTTTTTTTTTTTTTAAGATTTATTTATTTGACAGGCAGAGTTACAGAAAGAAGTAGAGACAGAGAGAGAGGTCTTCCATCCTCTGGTTTACTCCCCAGATGTCTGCAACAGCTGGAGCTGCAACCATCCAAAGCCAGGAGTGGAGCCAGGAGCTTCTTCTGGGTCTCCCACGTGGATGCAGGGGCCCAAGAAGTTGGGCCATCTTCCACTGCTTTCTCAGGCCACAGCAGAGAGCTGGATAGGAAGATGAACAGCCAGGACTCAAACCAGTGCCCATATGGGATACTGGCGCTTCAGGCCAGGGCGTTAACCTTCTGCACTTTCTAAGGTTTCCTCATAATGTCTTCCACAATGGCTGTACTAGTTTACATTTGCACCAACAGTGGATTAGGGTGCCTTTTTCTCTATATCCTTGCTAACATATGTTGTTTGATGTTTTCTATATGAGGAATCATGTGATTTTGATATGCATTCCCCTGGTGGTTACTGATCCTGAGCAATTTTTTAAGTACCTATTGTTCATTTGAGCCCTCCCCCCCCTTTTTTTTTTGACAGGCAGAGTGGACAGTGAGAGAGAGAGACAGAGAGAAAGGTCTTCCTTTTTGCCATTGGTTCACCCACCAATGGCCACTTCGGCTGGCGCACCGGGGTGATCCAAAGCCAGGAGCCAGGTGCTTCTCCTGGTCTCCCATGTGGGTGCAGGGCCCAAGGACTTGGGCCATCCTCCACTACACTCCCAGGCCACAGCAGAGAGCTGGACTGGAAAAGGAGCAACTGGAACAGAATCCAGCACCCCGATCGTGACTAGAACCTGGGGTGCCAGTGCTTTTAGATCTAAAAATAAATAAACGAGACACAAATAATGGAAAAACCTTTCATGGGATGATTAGCCTACTGAGCCATGTTGCCGACCGAGTTTCCCCTTTTGAAAACTGCCTGTTAAAGTCCTTAGCCCATTTCTTAACTAGATTTTGTTGCTGATGAGCTTCTTGAGCTCTTTATAGATTCTGTGTATTAATCCTTTATCAAACATGAAGTTTGCAAATATTTTCTCCCATTCTGTCAGATGCCCCTTTGCTTGGCTGAATGTTTCTTTTGTAGTGCAGACGCTTCTCAGCTTTATGTAATCCCATGTGTCTATTTTGACTTTGATTTCCTGTGCTTCTGAGATCTTTTCTGAGAAGTCTTTGCATATGCCAATGTCTTGCAGAGTTTTCCAACTTTTCTCCTGCAATAATTTGATGGTATCAGATCATAGATTTAGACCCTTGATCCATTTTGAATTGATTTTTTATAAGTGTAAGGTAGGGGTCTTGTTTCATATTTCAAAATGCAGAGATCCAATTTTCCCAGCACTATTTGTTGAAGAGACTATCCTTGCTCCAGGGATTGATTTTAGTTCCTTTGTCAAAAATTATTTTGTTATAGACACATGAATTGATTTCTCTAGGTTCTATTCTGTTCCATTGGTCTACTGATCTGTTTTTGTGCATGTATAAGTCTGTTTTGACTACAATTGTCCTGTAATATGTCTTGAATCAGGTACTGTGGTGATTCAGGATTTCTTGTGTTTCTGTATGAATTTTACCATCTTTTTTATAGACCTGAGAATATCGTTGGTATTTTGATTGGAATTGCATTGAATCTGTAACTTGTTTTCCATAGTATGGACATTTTGATGATGTTAATTCTTCCAATCCTGGAACATGGAAGGTTTTTCCATTATTTGTGTCGCGTTTATTTATTTTTAGATTTAAAAGCAAGATTTATTACAATCAAAGACCTCCAGCCAGAACAGCATGAAGGGAGGTTTCCAAGAGAGGAAAAACCCAAGGGACCCAATGGCACTGGGTAGGGAGGTTAAGTACAATGTTGAGGAAGACACTGCCAATCAGTAAAGTGGGGACAAACCCAACAATAAACCTGATTTACAATCCTTTATCCCATCTGGCTTGTTCATGGCAAAACAAAAGACCACCCAGAAGGGTAGGATAGGTAACTTGTTTTCACAGTAAACTGTGAGCTCAGGAGGATAAAATCACTACTCTCTTGCTATTCTCATGGTAAATTTGGAAGCTTTTAAGGAGTGAGCAAGCTGGTACTTTTGACCTAATTTGCTGTCTTGACCCCCAAGACAGCCCTAGGGGAAAGCAAGCACTCTACACCCCACATTTCCACTGTGACCACCTGAATATCTATTAACCCATCTGACTTCTCACATTCCCCCCTCAAGAAGGGTGGACCCTAACATCAGTTATGGGAGACTGGACAATGATCTCTCTGGCTGCTTCATGCTGAAAAGGAGCATCAATGGGAAGGGCAATCAAGAGAGGGTTCCAGCAGGAGATGGCTTCTTGAGGGCGACTCAGTGCCAGCTTGCAGAAACTGCTTCCCTCCAAGGTTTCATGTGCATGGCCACCTAGAATTTCACTGTTTCAAGTCTAGAGAAAATGAATCTAACAATCAGTTTAAATTCACAGGCTCTAAAACAAAGGACAGGGAGGACCTAAGAAAGGTATTCTCTAAATCACATGCAAGTTTTCCCATTTAAAGGCAAATAGGAACTGACAGAAGAGGCCTGAAAATAATCAGGTGGGTTTTTAAGGCCTTGCCAGTTATGAGACCCAGATCTATCTACCTCTTCACATGGGCTACTAAAAGAGACATCATAAGGGAGGTGTGAACTTCCTTACGGAAAGCACTCTGTTGACTTCCATTACCTAGCTGGCCTGAGAGAAGAGTTGGCCAAGTAAAGGCAGGTGGCATCTCTAACAGGAAATTTACAGTTCTGCCTTCAATGTTGATGCTCTTACTTGGCCAGTCCCTCAGCAGCAGTGGTTACTTTGGAAGTTGGGCATAGCTAAGGGCTTTTCAGCTTAGAGCCAACAAGGACTGTGGCTCTGACCTGGAGGTCCTTCAACTTCAGGGAAGCTCCATTTCCAGTAACCCAACTATTGGCTGAAAAACTGCCAGAGCTCTTCATAAGCTGACTTCTGCTAAAGCCCTGGATTTCCACATCAAAAACCAATGCAGTGGACTGCCCTGGTGGGTCTCCTTGATGGCATATCACTGTATAAAATAACCATTAATTGGCCTGCCACCTATCTTTACATTGCTTCTGTTGCCTAGTTTCTCTTCCTTCTGGTATTTGTTAAAGCAGACCAGAGGAAACCTTTAACAGGAAGAAAGTCAAGAGATGCTCAAGTCCCTTTTCTAACCTTTGGTGGTCTAAACTAGAAGTCTATAGTCACAGGCATGTTCTGATAATGGTTTTTCTTTGAGGTAAACAATGCCCATGATAAAAGCTATGTCCTTGCTTTAACAAGCATAATGATAATTTTATCTCCAAAATTTGATGTCATTATGTATTTCTTTTTTTAAGGTTTTGTAATTTTCATCTTAGAGATGGTTAACCTCTTTGATTAAATTTATTCCAAAGTATTTAACTTTTGTAGCTATTATGAATGGGAGTGATCTTACAAGTTCTTTCTCTACCATGACATTGTCTATGTAATACAACTGCTATTGACTTTGTCTGTTAATTTTGCATTCTGCCAGTTTACCAAACTCTTCTATAAGTTCCTATATATAGAATCATGTCATCTGCAAACAGGAATAATTTGACTTCCTCCTTTCCAATTTGTGTCCCTTTTATTTCTTTTTCTTGCTTAATGCTTCTAGCTAAAACTTAAAGAACTATGCTGAATAGCAGTAGTTAAAGTGGTCATCCTTGTCTGGTTCTGAATCTTAGAAGAAAGGCTTCCAATTTTCCCCATTCAATATGATGGTGGCCGTTGGTCTGTCATAAATTTTCTTGATTGTGTTGAGCAATGTTCCTTCTATACTCAAATTGTTTAAGGTTTTTATCATGTAAAGAAATTGTATTTTATCAAATACTTTCTCTGCATCTATTGGGTCAACCCTGTAGTTTTTATTCTTCAATTTGTTAATGTGATATATCACATTTATTGATTTGTATATGTTGAACCATCCCTGCATACCAGGGATAAATCCCATTTGGTTAGAGCGAATGATCTTTCTGATGTACTATTGGATTCAATTAGATAGTATCTTGTTGAGGATTTTTGTGTCTGTGTTCATCAGTGAGATTGGTCTATGGTTCTCTTTCTTTGTTGAATCTTTTCTGGTTTTAGAATTAAGGTGATGCTGGCTTTATAGAAAGAGTTTGAGAGTGTTCACTCCCTTTCAATTGTTTTGGGTAGCTTGAGAAGAATTGGAATTAATTCTTCTTTCAATGTCTGGTAGAATTCAGCAGTGAAGTTGTTGGGTCCCGGGCTTTTCTTTATCAAGAGTGTCTGTATTATTACTCCAAATTCTGTCTTGGTTATTGGTTTGTTTAGGTTTTCTGTGTCTTCATGACTCAATTTTGGTAGATTGTATTTGTCCAGAAATCTATCCATTTCATCCTGATTTTCCAATTTATTGGCATATAGTTATTTATAGTAATTCCTAATGATTCTTTTTATTCATGTGATATCCTTTGTTATATCTCCTTTTTCATCTCTGATTTTATTATTTGGGTTTTCTCCCTCTTTTTTTGCCAATGGTATATCAATATTTTTTCTTTTTTTTTTTTTCAAGAAACCTATCCCTTCAAATCACTGGTCATTTGTATTAATTTTTTGTTTCAATTTTATTTCTTCTCTTATTTTAAATATTACTTTCCTCCTACTAATTTTGGGCTTGACTTATTGTTGTTTTTATAAGTCCTTGAGATGCTTTGATAGCTCATTTATTTGATGCCTTTCCAATTTCTTGATATAGGCACTAATTGCTATACTCTTCTCTCTTAACACTGCTATGTATCCCATCAGTTTTCAGGTTTTTTTTTTAAAGACTTATTAATTTATTTGAAAGACAGAGTTAGAGAGAGGCAGAGGCGGAGAGAGAGAGGTCTTCCATCTGATGATTCACCCTGGATGGTTGCAATGGCTGGAGCTGAGCCAATCTGAAGCCAGGAGCTAGAAGCTTCTTCTGGGTCTCTCATGTGGGTACAGGGGCCCAAGGAGTTGGGCCATCTTCCACTACTTTCCCAGGCCATAGCAGAGAGCTGGATTAGAAGTGGAGCAGCCAGGATATGAACCAGTGACCATATGCCAGCACTGCAGACAGTAGCTTTACCCACTAAGTCACAGAACTGGCCACTCCCAATTGTTTTAATATGTTGTATTATCATTTTCATTTGTTTCCAAGAACTTTTTGAGTTTTCTTTTGATTTCTCTATGACCCATTGTTCATTCGGGAGCATGTTGTTCAGTTTCCATGTGTTTTATATTTTCTAAATATCCATTTTTTGTTTTTTTTTTTTTAGATATCCTTTCTTTTAAAAAATTTAATTATTTATTTAAAAAGCAGAGAGAGAGAGGGAGAGAGAGAGAGAAAGATCTTCCATCAACTGGCTCACTCCCAAGTGAATGAAATGGCCAAGGCTGGGCCAGCCTGAAGTGTGTATCCAAGAGCTTCTTTCATGTCTCTCATGTGGGTGCAGGGGCCCAAGAACTTTGGCCATCTTCTATTGGTTTCCCAGCCCATTAGCAGGGAGCTGGATTGGAAGTGGAGCAGCTCAGACAAAACTGGCACCCATATGGGGTGCCAGCATTGCAGACTGTGGCACCAGCCCCTTTTAGAGCTTTTTAATTTAATTTCCACCTTCATCCATGTGGTCAGAAAAGATACATGGTATGATTTCAACTTTTTTGAATTTCTTGAGGCTTACTTTATGGCCTAGTATAAGGTCTATCCTAGAGAAAGTTCCAGAAACTGATACATCTTCAACTATGAGGTGCAAGATCTATAGACTTCAGTTAATTCCACATTTTAGATTAGCTCTGTTGTTCTTTGTTGATTTTCTGTCTAGGTGATCTGTCCATTTCTGAAAATGGGGTGTTGAAATCCCTCATTACTATTATATATGCAGTCTATGTCTCCTTTTAGAACCATTAACATTTTTTTTAAATAGGCAGGCACTCTGGCATTGCATTTATGAATATTTATTATAATCACATCTTCCTGTTGAATTGATCCCTTACCTATTATATAATGCCTTACTTTGTCTCTTTTAACAGTTTTTGAGTTCTACTCCATTTTTTGGATATTAGAATGGCTACATCTGCTTATTTTTGCTTTCCATTAGTATGGAATATGTTTTTCCATCCTTTCATTTTCAGTCTGTGTGTATCTTTGTTGATGAGGTGTGTAGGCAGAAAATAGATGGATCTTTTTTGTGTAACCCACTTGGCCAGCCTGTATCTTTTAATTGGAGAATTTAGGTCATTTACATTCAAAGTTATTATTGATAAGTAAAGACTTAGCCCTGCCAATTTCCTTAAATATTTCTATTGTTTTCTTTGGATTTCCTTTGTACTTTCACTCGCAAATTTTCTGTCTTTACATTCTTTCATAATTACGACAATATTTCTGCATTTCTTAAGCATCATTTGTAAAACTGGATGAGAGATGACAAATTCCTTCAATTTCTGTTTGTTATCTAAGGAATTTTTTCACCTTCACCTATAAATGAGAGCCTTGCAGGGTATAGTATTCTGGGTTGAGCGGGTTTTTCTTTTAAGACTTGTACTATGTCTCTCCATTCTCTCCTAGCCTGTAGGGTTTCTGATGAGAAATCATCTGTCAGCCAAATTGGAGATTCTCTGAAGGTAATCTGGCATTTCTCCTGTGCACATTATAAAATCCTTTCTTTATGTTTTATTGTTGAATATTTGAAAACAATGTGTCATGTGAAGATCTTTTCTGGTCATGTCTATTAGGATTTTTATGTGCTTTCTGAACTAGGATGTCCCTTTCTCCAAACAAGGGAAATCTTGTTTTTATTTCACTGAATAGGTCTTCTAATCTGTTCTCTCTTTCTACACCATCACAAACTCCTAAAACCTGCATGTTGGGTCATTTGATAGTATCTCATGAATCTCAAAAATGTTTTATAAGTTTTCTAATTTCTCCTTTTTCTTTTGGTCTGAGATATTTCCAAAATTTGTCTTCTCTTGGATATTATTTCTTCTGCCTCACTAAATCTGTTGTTAGGACTTTCTACTGTATTTTTCATCTGACATATTGAATTCTTCATTTACAATATTTTATTTTGATTTTTATTCAAAATCTCAATATCATGAGAAAATTTCTCCTTTATGTCATGTATGGACTTCCTTAACTCATGAATTTGCTTCTCATTGCTTCTGAGTAATTGTATGATCATTCTTTTGAATTCCTTTTCAGACATTTCATCAACATTTTTGTCTTCATATTCTAATATTGGTGTGTTGTGTTTTTTTGGGAGGAATTCATGTCGTTTTCTTTATTCTTGTGTCTTCTATTTCTATGTTTATTTTCAGGCAATTTTGGAAATACCTGCTTCTCTTTTGATGGATTTTATCTTTGAACAGTGCCTCTGTGGCTTAGTGGAGTGTCTTCTCTTTTAGTGAATGCCAACAGGTGTATGCTGGGTGTGGCCAGGGAGCTGTGATCAGAGCTCAAGTGTGGGGTGAGAATCCAGGGTGACACCAAAGTTGGGCATGGTGTATCTCCTCTATTGTCAGCAGAAGAGAGGGTATGATCATGTCTGTTGATGTGGTTTCAACCTCACCTCCTGTTCCAAGGTGATCGATGACCTGGGTTAGCCCACAGTGGGTATAATCCCCTTTCACAATTGTGCATGAACTGCATAAACGCTCTGTACAGTCCTTGGTGCGAGCACGAAACCCTCTGCAATCACCCATCAGGGAGTTCTGAGCCTCTGACACCAGACACAGTGACTGCTGGGAGACCTACCCACATCCCATGCCCTATCAAATAGGCACAGATTTCCCATAGCCACTGCATGCAAGGCTCTCACATTCTTAGGACGGAAAGGATCTGCTCTACCCCACAAGCATTCCCCATCTACAGAGAGAGTAGAGATGTTCCCAGAGCCAATTGCCTGTGAGTACTCCCCTTTGGCAATGTTGAGAGGCTGGGGGCACCTCAGTCCACGTGGCCACCCAGTCTCCTGTCAACCCTCCCAGCCAAACTCAAAGTCCGTGGAGAATATAACTTTTTCCCTCTGGTAAAATCCCCTGATCACACACATTCACAAAAGCTACTGCAACTTCTATTGGTTGCCCTTTTAGGGGAATGAAGAGAAAGAAACATGCTTTTCTTTCACTGGATTAGGTACATATCTTGCTCCCCTCTAGGGCTCCTGGCCAGGCTCAAAGATAATGTGGTCCACAAGGCTCTCCCTCAGGCAATATCAACCAATGGCAGAAGCTGCAGTCTGCGTTCACCATGCTCTCCAAAGCTGGTATCTCCACCAGTTCTGAGCCCTGGGGGTTGTCTATCCCACAGACTTTTTGAAGGCCAGTCATATTCATGAATTTCAAAATCTTTTTGTATCAAAAATAAACTTATCTTTTAATTCTATTTCTAGGATCTTTGAAAGATTCTCATATACTGATCTTTCTCTGTAGTTATACTTAAAGGAAACTGATACCAATCCTACTCTCAAGTGTGGCTCCCAATTGATCTAAGCCAAACATGAAGTTCTCACTGACAGTTTAAGCATCGCCTTGTGATGTATGTCTGGTCAATGAGCTATAAATGTACATGTGCTAGGGAAATTTTCTTTCCTCCTGAAAAATATGTGGAAAATGTTATCTGTATTAGTCTACTTGTCATGACTTTCACTAACTTGAGAGAACCTTCTTGGGAAGGAAAAGGTTTATTTCAGCTTACAATTTGGAGGTTACAGTTGGGCTGGCTGGCTCTGTGATCTGGTGTCTAAGAGAGGCTGGTCACGGCAGGTGCAGAGGAGTGATCACATGGTGAACCAGGAAGCAGACTGCACAGCTAAGCAGAACTCAATTAACCAACCATCTCTTCAGAACTCCTCTCTGAAGACACATCTTCAGTGATCTAAAGACCTCCCTTCAACCTCACTTCCTAGCTACTACTTTCAGATCAAGTCCCTACTCTTATGCCATTAGCCATTAATATTAAGGCATCAGAGCTTAGACATCTGCATGAGTTTAGGGGAGACAAATCCCACCTCACTTATAACATGACCACATTTTCTCACCTTGGTCATTGTTGTATCCAGTCTCAGTAAAACCAGCTTGAACCCTGACAAAACCCACTCATAAAATAATATAAGGCACAGAGGAATTTAAAGGTATCAAGCTTGTGGGATGCCTAATTCCTGTACTTTAAAAGATAATTAATACTCTTATTTAAGCTAGTTGAATCAATATTATCTTTATATGCAGCTGTGATCATCCTGATAGAAAATTATCCCATATTTCTTTTTTTCTTTTTGGGATCTCTAAAAGCAATATTTTCCACCATATATTGAGTCCTACTTTTAGATCTTAGAATTTACAAAATACCATAAGGAGAAGGAATGAGAGAGTCAAAATTAGGCTATATTTGTACAAAAGTGGCCAAAACAGAAATGATCGAAATATTTAGGATTAAAGGTCCACATACTTCTAAAAGATTGGCTTTAAAAAGCAGAGATCCTAATGCTTATAATTCCTGGTCAAAAACCATGGGGGTATGCAATGACTGAATCTTTCAGCACACATTGCACACTGCTAAATCCATGTGAGTGCAACTAACTGCAGTGTGGAAAATCAGGAAGTCTTGCTATTTGTACTGAAAGGTAAGCCAAGAGTTGGAAATTTTATTTTTGCTTTCCCTTGGAATGTCACTCATAGGCCGAGACCAATATTGAAGAAACACACCCTTCAGCTTTCTTGTGAGGAAAGCAAATGTACACCGCTTTACTTTAAAGCACGAAGTTTTAAGAACTTGTTGCATTCTACATTTAGTTTTGTTGGCATGAGAAGCCTTCATAATGGATTTGGATGAGTCCTGGAGTTTATTGTGCCAACATCAATTGAATTAAGACTTTGAACCTTTTCAGGGAACTTCCCATCCTTCATTTCTCATGAACACACAGACTGCTTTTAGCTCCAAAAGTGCTGGCCCCTAAATGAAAAATGACCATCAACCAAGGTAGATTGCAGAAACACACAATATTAAATTATGATCAGGATCCAAACCTAATTTTCATTTATTATAAACAGCTATTTCCATTCCTTGCAAAATTCCACAGTGGGCTCTAGTGGAAAGAGCACTGAATTAGGTAGAAGTCAAGATTTCTGGGCTTCAGAATTCTGACCCATCCCTATCACTCTGTTTTTACAAACCTAGACAAATATTTTTACCCCCTGAAATTTCAGTGTCTTAATCTTTACAATGCAAATAATATATTTTGCAAATAGTTTGTGAAAAGATTGCCTTGAAAATAAACTTGATAAACACAAGTACTGGGGCTGGCATTGTGGTGTAGGGAGTTAAGCTGCCTCCTGCAATGCCAGGACCCCACAGCAGAGTGCCAGTTCAATCATAGCTGCTTTTCTTCCAACCCAACTCCTTGTACCTGGAAACGCAGTAGTTGGTGGCCCAAGGTCTTGGGTCTCTGTCTTCTATGAGGGAGGCCCAGATGGAATTCCAGGCTCCCGGCTTCAGCTTGGCCATTGCAGCCATTTGGGGATTGTACCAGTGGACGGTAGATCTCTTTCTCTCTCTGTCCCTCTCTCACTACTTCAAATAAGTAAAAATAAAACTTTTATAAAAACACACAAAAGTACTATAAAATATCAGGTATAATTACTACCATTCCATCCTTAATTTGTAGGAAGAGTTGAGGACATGTCTGAAAGGATTGCATCATAAAGGACTAGACTCTGCAGCTTGATGTAAAGATAACTGGGCCTCTCTACAGTTCACCAGGTGAGTGCTTCTCAAGCATTTAGATTCATGACGTTGTTTTTCTTTAAAACTTTAAGTGGTATTACTCATCAATAATCCTTTATATTTTTATGATAGTTTGATTCATTTATAGGAACTAAGCATACAAAGATATGCAAAAAAATTTTCAGTCTAGGGCAGAAGTAGAGAATATTTCTCTTCATAGAGCCATTTGGATATTTATAATAGCATTCACAGGCCATACAAAATTACCGAATTAAAAATTAGCCTGCTATAGATTTATTGAATTTTGAGTCCCACCTATGGTTGCCTTGGCTGGGCCAGACCAAATGATTTTACTCCCCTGACATGGCCCACAGGCCAGAAATTCCCCACCTCTGTAGTAGAAGAAAGAGCACAAATAGAAATTATGACAGTAAACGTGTAGAGAGCAATGTGGACAGAGAGCTTTGAAAAATCAGATGCTGAAGTCCTGTCTCAATTTGACATTCTTGATGTTAAATGTTGAGGAAGAGGATCCTCCCGTTTCTCCCCGGGAAGCAGCTCTCATGAATCTTCTCGGGTTTCCCAATATAGCACAGCCCCAGAGAATCCCAGCGCAGACTTTCAACGTTCCGCAGATCCTTCTCACCTGCAGAAGTTTCTAAAACCAATGAAAGAGGACGCTCATTAAATGATTAATTTTCATCTCAACGTTTATTATGTTGACATCATTTTTGAGGGCACACCAGAGTCCTCTGTATTTGGAGAATGAGGTTTCTGGCTGAATGTGTGCTGCATAGGTTAGGAGGTGACGGCTGAAACCATTCTTCTCTTTTGTCTTAAGAACTCCGTAGATGACAAGCTTTTATGAGTCTTTATTTAGAAGAGAAGTTGAGGCAGAAAGAAGTTGCATCATTTGCAAAAACTCTAATCATGAGAGGAGATGAAAGGGAAGACGTAATAGGATTCAAGAATCCTGATTTATAACCCGCTGAATAATCACTGACAGTTTGAAAACAATTACTCTACATATGCCTTTTTATAATTAGGAGGAAGGCAGAGGAATAAATGATTTCTTTTCACACTCCATTCCTGTAGTTTCCATTAACATGTGGCTATGCAATTAAGAATAAATGCACAAATAGACAGATCCCACCAGATTAATTGATAGTTATCACTATGGCAGAGTCCATGCTGCTCCTTTGGAGGTCTATGTATTTTCTGGAACTAAAGTCAGAGAGCAAATATTCCTTTAGGTGAAAAATTCATCTCAAGAAACATTTAAAAAAAATTTGTTATTTATTTGAAAGTCAAAGAGAGAGAGGGAGAGAGAGAAAGGTAGAATCTCTGCTGGTTCATTCCCTAGATGGATGCAATGGACAGTGATGGGCCAGGCTGAAACCAGGAGCCTCATCTGGGTCTTCCACATGGGTGGCAGGGGCACAAACACCTGGGCCATCTTCCTTTGCTTTTCCTAGGCCATTAGCAGCAGGCTGGACTGGAAGTGCAGCACCCTAAACATGAACCAGTACCTATCTGGGTGGTCAGCATCATAGGCTGTGGCTTTCCCTGCGACACCACAAGAGCCTCTGAAAAACAATTTTTTAATTCACTGTTTTGGAAATCTCACAAAACTTAATTAATGGCATGAATAATGAAAGACTTTCAAAAATTATGTATTTATTTTTATTTGAAAGGCAAATAGAGCGAAAGAAAGAGATCGATCTTCTACCTGTTGGTTCATTCCTCAAATGCCTGCAATGGCCAGGACTGAGACAGGCTGTGAGGCAGGAGCCAGGAACTCAATCTAGAGCTCCTATGTGGTGGCAGGGACTCAAGCACATAGCCAGTACCTGCTGCCTCCCAGGGTGC
This sequence comes from Lepus europaeus, assembly GCF_033115175.1. Lineage (NCBI taxonomy): Eukaryota > Metazoa > Chordata > Mammalia > Lagomorpha > Leporidae > Lepus > Lepus europaeus. The sequence goes on from NC_084828.1 coordinate 31,973,650, forward strand.
ACATCAGCAGGAAGTTGGAATCAGAAATGGAGTCTCGACTTGAACCCAGGCATTCTCAGATAGGATGCAGGTTTTCCAAGCAGCCTCTTAACAGCTGCACCTAATGCCTGCCCTGCGAATAGACTCTTATGGACACATTATCTAACTGGTGGCCCCAAATTAAACCTCTGGGGACTTAACCACTTCCTCTCAACCCTGGTCTCCTCTCTCCTGCTTCAGCCATCCATGTTCTATGTGCAGTGGGACAAGAGGAACCACTTGACTTGGGAATTCAGGGATTGTTCTCTCTGCTTTGGTTTTCCGGTTGCTGTTGCTACATAACCAGTCAACATGACGTTTAGCACCGTAACGTGACCTTCTTATTTTTCTCCTAATTCTGTGAGTCAAGAAGCTGCAATTCTTCCTCACTTGAAATCCTCATAAAATTGCAGTCAGATATTACCTATGTTTATGGTCATATTAAGTCTAAACTTAACTGGGCATCCAATGTGCAACACTCCTGGGTTGGCAGTTGAAGCGAAGTGCGTCTGGGAGCTCCGCTGGGCCATTGCCTAGAATGCCTACAGGTAGCTCTGCAGTATGGCGATCTCAGGACTTATGTGTTCTTAAATGGCTTCTCAGGCCTCTGAAAAGTGAGTGTTCCCCCAACAAGATAAAGACCACACAATCTTTCATGATGTGGTCTGAGGAATCAAAATAGCATTGCTTCTGCCATAGTCTATCAGCTAGAGAGAGGTAATAAGCTCATTCAGAATCAAAAAGAGGGAACTTAGATACTACCTTTTGATGGAAGCATGCTAACATTTAGAACTTGTGGTATAGAATATGTTGTGGTGATCTTTGGAAAATACAACATACCCAGAGTGGTGAGACACTGCTACACATGGGTTCCAAGAGTTCTTTGCCTATTGCTGCTCTTGAATATTCCGTGATGTTCCTAAATTTGCTTTAGCTCATTTTAATGATTTTTCTGGTTCTTTTGATTTTTTTCCTCCATTCTTTTTCAGCTAAGTCAACAGGATCCTTTAGTGGAATTCAGTTTACTGGTTTCAGATTAGGTTCATCTCCATGTGATGCTATATTATTTAATTGTAGTAGATTAATAGCTTGCCAGAGATGCTTTCTCCCTTCACTTCCCCACGCCAGTCAGATCAGATTCCCTTGCCTAGAAAAGCCCCACAAAGCCAGACAAAGCCTCAGTCTCAGCAGCCAGTCTCAGGCTAAGAGATTGCAGATAAGAGTAAAAGGCAGCTTGAGGATTTAGATTCAAGAATAGGCATAGGAAAGAATTACTGTGTACAGAATGTGGTACTTATGAAGTACATACAAATTAAAAAGTTTAAAAATCCCAAAAAGAGAGAATAAGGCATATATCCAAATGTTAGATCAAAACTAGACTAGCAGAAAGATAGAGTTAGTACTAAGTCCTTGGAATATTGAATAAAACTTCAATAAATGTCTCCTAATCAAGGTCAAGATTGATCTCAGTTCTTGGGGCAGAATTGAGTCTAGAGCTCATAGAGGTTGCATGACCCCAGATGTGAGGGAGGAAGATTTGAGAGGCATATTGATTTTGAATGAAATTTTTTTTCCATTTAACATCTGCAGCAAATCTCTGTAAGAGCATCAATTCTTTTTTATTATTTTTAAAAAAGATTTATTTATTCTTGAAAGTCAGAGTTACAGTGAGAAGGAGAGACAGAGTTCTTTCATCCATTTGTTCACTCCCCAGATGGTCACCCTGGCCAGTGATGGGCCAGGATGAAGCCAGGAGTCTGGAGGTTCTTCTGGGTCTCCGAGACGGGTGTCAGGGGCGCAAGCATCTGGGACATCCTCCTCTGCTTTCCCAGGTGCATTAGGAGGGAGCTGGATCAAAAGAGGAGCAGCTGAGACGTGAACCGGTGCTCATATGGGATGCCAGCGTTGCAAGCAGCGCTTTGCCTACTATTCCACAATACCAACCCAAGGACGTCATTTCACCATTCCCTAATGGAAGGATGAAATAAGGTTACAGTAGAAATACTTCACTTTTCCATTAGTTTGTAGTAGTATATCCTGTGTATTCCCACAGTATCCTGAATGTCTCTTTTTATCCATTTCATTCTCTTTCCCTCTCTATCTTGTGACCTCCTTTTTGCTTTATTTAACATTCTGCCTTACTTAATAAATTACATACCATGCAATTCATTTATTTAAAAGTTGCAATTCAATGGTTTTTAGTATATTTGCATAGTTCAACCATTGCCACAATAAATTTAAAAATATCTCTTACCCCAAAAAGATAACATACACCTATGAGCAACTACTTCCCATTTCAAACTCCCCTTCTCCCATCCCCTGGAAACCACTAACCTACATTCTGTCACTATGGATTTGCCTATTCTATGCATTCCTTATAAATGTAATTAAGCAATATGTAGCAAAATTCGTTCAGCATAATGTTTGCAAAATTCATCCATGTTGTAGCATGAGCCAGTACTTCATTTTGCTTTTATAACTGAATAATATTCAATTAGTTAGGCATACTAAATTTTATTTATCTATTCATCAACTGATAGATATTTTGGGCTATTAGGAAATATAACCAAATGTGGCTATGAACAGTTGTGTAAAATTTTGTGTAGATATATATTTTCAATTCTCTTAGGTATATATTTGTAAGTGCAATAAATAACATTCTTTAAAATTCTTATTAAACTAACATAGGATACTTTAAAATTATTATAATAAATGTTTGATAACCGCCTCTCCCTTTCAAGTATTTCCTTAGGTCCTAGAGTGCATGACAGATAACGTAGCTTCCCCAATCTAGCTTGCATTTCTCTATAATTCTAAATGTCCTTGAGAACAAAAACTATAATTTTTATCCCCTTCCAAGTCCACAGTGACAGCAGAGTTCTATTCACTAAAATAATATAAGAATTAATTTTATGCCCACAGTCCATAGAAAAAGTTGAATCATAATAACAATGGCTAAACAAAATTTGATCCATCCTGCACTTGCCAAATGCTAGCAGCTCCAATCCCTCTCCAATGTCTCTGGTTGTTAAGGAAGTCTGCACTTCACGTGCGTTCCAAATCAGCCCTCCTGCCTAAGCCGGAACAACTTCTACTGGACCCTCCTTCATGGAGCACTGATGTCATGGGATGGGGGGTGCCCTATTACTATCCTAGAGATGAAGACAACAGTGGCTTCCTGCCCAGGGCTCAGAGAACTTCTAATGCTCCTTCCAATGTGGTTTGGCTTCTCTTGCTTCTTTTCTGAATGTCAACTCTGTACAGCTACCCCTTCCACATTCTGTGTAGATTATACACCACAGTCACTGTGCTGTTACTGAGTGTACATGGCTGGTCTTCACTCTCAGTATCCTGGAGTTTTGTGGTAGCTTTCTCTCCTTTGAGGCATGGGATTGCTTGAGGAGGTCACATATGTAGGAATGCTTGATGACCATTCACCAGGTTACTGTAAAATTTTCCCTCTCCTCCGATAACAACTGGTTGTGGAACCAGGTTTACACACCTTATAGCTCCATCTACACAGTGTAAATAGTGCCTTTGCTGCTCTTTGGTTGCTCATGCAAACAGGCCCTTGAAAGCGTCTTCTTACGCAGTGTCCAGACATCAGCAAAAAGCCTGTGTTATCAGGATGAACAGCTAACATCTCAATGTTACTCCTGCTGCAGCGGCGTTTACTAGAAAACGTGATTTGATAACATTGTGCCCAATATTTCTTCTGACTCCTCGCATGTGAGTCTGTTTCCATTCCAGCTTTGAATTTATGAGTTTGGAAATAGAATTAGGAATAGGCCGATAGTTCAGATCATTTCAGTATGACCTGGTGGTGCTCTCCATCTGCTGATGTAATTTGTACCTTGTAGAAGTCACTAGAAACTCAAGCTCCTCTTTTGTAAGAAGGATTATTTGTCAGCTGGAGAGCTAATGATAATGGCAAATGTTTACCATCCCCTCCCGAGATCTCCATGCAGTTTCGCACACGTTATGTCTATCAGCACAGCGGTCTCACGCTAATCCCATGGCATAGGTGCAAGGGAAAAAAAAAAAGTATTCTAACTACAGTACATGATTATAAAAGAATCACATTTATTTCTGTTAAAATGAGGCACAGGCAGGACTCATTCACTTCCTGGAACTTTCTAGGTGAGTCTGTGAATAATGACAGCGACCCCTCAGTGTTCCTAGGGGATTGGTTTCAGGTCCCTCCAGGATACCAAAATGTATATAAAATGGCCTAATATTCTCATAGGACCTTTGCACAGCCTTTCAATGATACTATGTCTAAATTACTTCTAAAATCTAACACAGGGGCCGGTGCTGTGGCTCACTTGGTTAATCCTCTGCTGCAGCGCTGGCATCCCATATGGGCTCTGGGCTCTAGTCCCAGTTGCTCCTCTTCCAGTCCAGCTCTCTGCTGTGGCCCGGGAAGGCAGTGGAGGATGGCCCAAGTGCTTGGGCCCTGCACCCGCATGGGAGACCAGGAGAAGCACCTGGCTCCTGGCTTCAGATCAGCGCAGCGCTGGCCATGGTGACCATTTGAGGGGTGAACCAATGGAAGGAAGACCTTTCTCTGTCTCTCTCTCACTATCTAACTCTGTCAAATTAAAAAAAAAAAAAACTAACACAATGCAAATGTTATGCAGATAGGTGTTTTGCTATATTGTTTAGAGAATAATGGAAAGAATCTGTACATGTTCAGTAGAGACACAATTTTTTCTCAGCTATTTCTCATCTGCAGTTGATTGAATCCCCCTCCATAAATCATCTCACAAATTTGGGATTTCGACCCCATTGATTTTTTTTTTTTTTTTTGACAGGCAGAGTAGAGAGTGAGAGAGAGAGAGAGACAGAGAGAAAGGTCTTCCTTTGCCATTGGTTCACCCTCCAATGGCCGCCGCGGCCGGCCCGCTGCGGGCAGCGCACTGCGCTGATCCGAAGGCAGGAGCCAGGTGCTTCTCCTGCTCTCCCATGGGGTGCAGGGCCCAAGCACCTGGGCCATCCTCCACTGCACTCCCAGGCCATAGCAGAGAGCTGGCCTGGAAGAGGGGCAACCGGGACAGAATCCGGCGCCCCGACCGGGACTAGAACCTGGTGTGCCGGCGCCGCAAGGCAGAGGATTAGCCTATTGAGCCGCAGTGCCAGCCCCCATTGATTATTTTAACTTCCTTTTGTGCACCTACTTTCTGTTTTATTCGTCATTTGAATTCCTCTCAAGAGATAGAAGTCACTGAGAAGGCAAGAAGACCTGCACCACCTGCATCCCATAGTAGAGTCTCTGCTTTCAAGTCCTGACTCTTCCCCTGACTTCAGCTTCCTGCCAATGCACATCCTGAGAGAAAGCAAGCGGTACCTCAAGTAGTTTGGTCCCTACCGCCACATGGAGGACCTCGACTGCATTCCTTTCTCCTGGCTTTGAATGGCCTGACCCTGGCCCTGCCATTTAGGAAATGGACTAGTAGATGGAAGATCTCTCGCGCGCTCTCTCTCTCTCTTTCTCTCTCTCTCTCTCTCTCTCTCTCTCTCTCTCTCTGTCTCCCCCCTCCCTCATTTTCTTTTTCTCAAAGAAATTAATAAATTGAATTTTTAAAACATGAGATAAAAGGCAGGCAGAGTGCAGAGTTCCGACAGAGGGTTAGCATCCCACCGTCTGTCCAGGCAGGCTGAACTCTATCTTATTTTGAAAAGTACAAGGACAATTTACTGGTTCCCGCCTTGAACTGCTCATCTCGGTTCACTTTCCTTGCCACAAACAGACCTATGCTTGCCCTCTGAGGACTCTCCTCTGGAATTTGGGTGAAGCAGCAGTTGAGGATTGTGTAAAACCCATTCCGTGGAAGTCCCTCGCCGTTCAGGGAGACTTCTGGAGCAGGCTCTGGCCTTTATTTTCTTTTCATACCACTGCCTGCATTATTTTCTTCTTGATAGGAAAAGGAGAACCCCTTGGTTAGTCATCAACTTGTTCTTCTCTGCTTGATTGCATGTTTTGCAAGCTGCTTGGAGATATTTGGCCAGGAATCCAGTTTCAGTGAAAAAATTCTGTTATATGGTTGAAGAAAAGATTAACTTAATTTGTTAAGAATTATAAGCACAAAGTGTTTGGGGTTTTATGGAGAGGAGGAGATAGAAGAATTATAGATAATCACAAATTTTTGCATTGAAATTCCAATTCATTAAGTAATCAGCATGGGGGTGTCTGCTGGGCTGATTAGATGCAGAGGCAAATAATTTGTTGCTTTTTCAGGGAAATTTCCATCAAAGTAGTTCCACCTGGAGAATTTAAATGAACGTATTATTTTAAATCCATGTATATTTATTTCAAATTGAGTGATCCTGCAGAACAAAGGAGGAATTTTTCATCCAGAGCATTCCTGGCTTCTGGGGTGGTGGCAGAACTGAAAAGTCTTTTCTGGGAGTTTGTTCCACACCAACTGTGCAGTTGCTTCTCTTTAGCTGCTCTGAATTTAATGGGCATTTAGCACAGTTGTTAAGCCACTGGTTGGTAAACTCACATCCTATATCTTAGTGTCTGGATTGGAGCCTGCTCTGCTCCTGATTCCAGCTGCCTGCTCTGCACAGCCTAGGAGACAGCAGTGGGTGTCTTGAGTGGTTGGATTCCTGAAACCCGTGTGGGAAACCTGGGGTATGTTCTTGGCTCCTGGCTTAGACCCTGGGGTTAACCCAGATCATTTCAGACATTTGGGGAGTGTACCAGCTGATGGAAGCCTGTATCTCTCTCTCTCTCTCTCTCTCTCTCTCTCTCTCTCTCTCTCTCACACACACACACACACCTATCAGTCTAAATTCTGCATCCTAAGCTTCCAAGTTCAATATCACTGGCCTAAGTAGACTTAAAGCTGAGTGAATACAAACCTGTCTGTTATGCAGAAATTTTTCTGCTGTTATATCCTTTGAGTTTAGTTAAAGTGACTCAGTCAGTCGTATTTCAACCAAGAAGCCCACATTTTAGGTCAGACTTCAAAACTGAGTTCCCGAGAAGGACTTGGTAGCAACTTCAAGCAGTCATGACACCAGTCTAAAAAGCCAACTGGGAAACAAGATTTATCCCTTCATCCCCAGCTAGAACTTCTTCAAAAGGGTTACTGAGTCAGGCCACCACTGGCTTGTGGGAGGGTCTGGAGCAGTCCCAACCCCAGAGGCACTCATCCTTTTCCTCTGTGTGCTTGGATTAGGATCTCTTTGGTGGACCACAAGAGCGTCCTACCAAGATTGTGTTTGGGGAACTGAGAAAAATCATAATTTGGTAATATCATGAAGCCTCTGCCAGCAGTCCCTGGGGCCTGAGCCAACACTGGTACAGAAACCAATTTGTATCTCTGCTCCACTTGGAACCTGGGGAGCAGCTAATCCTACCAGACCTCACACCCTTGTTTATTCTCACTCCCTGTCCAAATATGCGAGTCCCTTTGGCCATCTACCCTCTCCCCTACTCTCAGTCCCAAACTTCACCCCTGCCTTCCTCTTTTCGCCTACCCTTTCCAGTTATGCCTTCATTTCACAAGTCAGACACAAAGCATCCATCACAAGCCCTTCACAGAAAGTGTCTGCCACTTGGCCGGAACTGAAGGCTGATTTCCCACAGACCATTCCAGCAAAGAAAGGATGAGCTCTACCTTACAGGTATCGCCTCGATCCCCACTGAACGTTCCCGCCATTTACTCTGCGCATGTCAAAATCTGCCCTTCCGGGGCTGATGTTAACTAACTAAATGTCTTTTGGTGCCTGTTCCTAACCTCCAGTTTGGACACCTGGGTCCTTTCAAATTATACAACTTCTGACATCACTCTGAGTAACTTAAGCCATCTAGGTGATGTTTCCAATACATGTGCTTCATAGTTCCATGAGAATTATAACTCTGAATCTTCTGTCTTCTATTTTCTGTCAACTTGAATCACTTCTCACACATGGCCTTTGAATAGTCCACGCCCATATATGAGAGATTTCACCCTGAAATACTCCGTGTCTGAAATCTTAAATGCCAGCATCCCTGCCATTCATGGATCATAACCTCTTACCATTTCAGCTCTCTTGACCTCATGCAGGTCTACACAACTCAATTTCCTCCTAATCAGCCAACACCCTCCTGTCAAGCCAGACCTATTTTTCTCGAGAATTTGCAGTGCAATCTGTCTACCCACTGAATCCCCTAGCTCACATCAATAATCGATGTCAAATACCCTAACACCAGTATACTGAGTAATACCAGAAAAAAAAAATCACACCACAGGAGAAATGATGTCACCATAGATTTATAGTCCCTCCCCTCACTAGATACTCAATGCTGCTAAACAGTCCTTCAGTGGGACCGTACTTGCAATTGAACAATACTCCACAAACTATTTCAAGTATCCTCAACTCTCCGCCGGGCCTGATGTTCAAGGCTTTCATATCACAAAACCTCCTCTCTCAGATGAAAATGAGATAGTTTTAGTGTCTACACTGTTTTCAGGAAAAGATGTTCATGTGGTGGGGTTGCTATGATTTGATATTTTTGTGTTCTTGTGTACTGGACAACTAAAATTCTTCCTACAATAGTGTCTTCCTGGAGCAAATGAATCCCCACAAGAAATACACACAGAAACAAAAAAGGTATTTTCTATATAATGTCTGATGAATAAAGGAAGTTGTCACTTTCCTAACAGATTGATCCTGAGTCTTATCTGTTTTCCCAAATATATTCCCCTGGATTTTGATGCCTGTTATGAAATACAGATATATATGTGTGTGTGTATAATATATACAAATATAGCAAATATAACTTAAAATTTTTTCGAAATTTTCAAAAAATTTTCGAAAAAATATATACAAATATAGCAAATATAACTTAAACACTACTACACGCATTCCCACTAGAAGATAAACTCCATAAGGGCAAGGAACTTTGTCTTGTCTTTTACTGGTGTTTTTATTCCTAGTGCCAAGGGATTGGAGCTATCTATAGTTCCTAATACTATTTTCATTTTAAGGATCTTTCATAAAATAATGTAAGAGCAAGTCACAAACCTATTATTGACATTCTGCCATCTCAAAAGGGAAAAGAGAAATCAACTAGTTGATATTAATTGTAGCTTACTTTCCCCTTCCCTGTGATCTACATTATCAAGTCAAGAAATCAGACTTCTTGGATAGACACATAGATACATTTGAAATTTGGACAAACACTCTATGTGTGAGTTGAGTGCTCAGTGTTGGTCACATCCAGTTCAAATAATGCAGTAGAGCTGCTTCTCACAGGCATTGTTGTCTCTGCCTAACGATTCTGGGTCTTTCCTCTAATCAAATCCCTTGGTCTGAAGCATGTTAATAGTCATTGGTAAAATACCGTTAGGAAGCAGTCTCAACTTTTTAACTTTTTTTAAAAAAAATTATTTTTATTTATTTGAAAGACAGAGTTACAGAGAGAGGTAGGGACAGAGAAAGAGAAAGGTCTTCCATCTGCTGGTTCACTCCCCAAACGGCTGCAACAGCCGGAGCTGAGCCGATCCAAAGTCAGGAGGCAGGAGTTTCTTCCGGGTCTCCCACATGGGTACAGGGACCCAAGGACTCAGGCCACCTTCTACTGCTTTCCCAGGCCACTGCACAGAGCTGCATAGGAAGAGGAGCAGCCGGAACTAGAACTGGCACCCATATGGGATGCCGGTGCTTCAGGCTAGGGCTTTAAGCCCTTGTGCTACAGTGCCAGCCCCAAGCAGTCTTAACTTTTAATCTTACTCTCTAAGGCAAGATATGCCAACCTCCATGATCCTCAAAATGTCTTTGGGTCCATCACATAGAGTTTCTGAATCCCTTAAGTGAGACTTCACCTATGGCTTGTACATAATGACCTGTTTTGCTTCCAACGTATAAAATCATGGGACTGCTCTTAAGCTGTATAAGAATCCCATTTTCTTCAGGAAGTTATCCATGACCCTACATTTCAGAGCATTCACAATTACTTTACATTATTTAAGCCCATGTGTAGAAATGTAATGGTGCTACTTTTCCATATCTGACCTCAGCTTACCTCTGAATCCCCCTTGGATCACTAGCAAAAAATAAAAATGATCTCATATTTATAAGATAGTTTATCCAGTCACAACCTGTTTAAAATATTCTCTTTGAGGTAAAAATTTATTCATATTACAATTTTGAACTTATTCAATTCATAGCTTAATCTTCTTAGCATGGTTGTTCTAAAGCTCTCCAAAGATATTTCTGTCTTTTCTCTGACCTACAGTGTACAATAGGAGCTCACTTAATGCCATGTTGTCATGAGCAGTGTGAGTGTGTGGAGATTGGGGTTCTTCTATTTTTTTTTTTAACTTTTATTTAATGAATATAAATTTCCAGTGTACAGCTTATGGATTACAATGGCTTCCCCCCCCCAATAACTTCCCTCCCACCCGCAACCCTCCCCCCTCCCGCTCCCTCTCCCCTTCCATTTGCATCAAGATTCATTTTCAATTCTCTTTATATACAGAAGATCAATTTAGTATAAAGATTTCAACAGTTTGCACCCACATAGAAACACAAAGTGAAACATACTGTTTGAGTACTAGTTATAGCATTAAATCACAATGTACAGCACATTAAGGACAGAGATCCCACATGAGGAGCAAGTGCACAGTGACTCCTGTTGTTGACCCAACAAATTGACACTCTAGTTTATGGCGCCAGTAACCATCCTAGGCTGTCGTCATGAGTTGCCAAGGCTATGGAAGCCTTCCAAGTTTGCCGACTCTGATCATATTTAGACAAGGTCATAAAAGACAGAGTGAGGATAGTAACCAATGATCCTAAGAGTGGCATTTACCAGGTTTGAACAATTATACAGCATTAAGTGGGGAAGAGGTCCATCAGTACACACATGTTGGGAGTAGAGCCATTGGTGGTAGAGTAGAGGTTATGATTACAAAGGAATGAGGCCCAAGTGCACTAGACAGGGCCTAGAACAAAGGACAGAGTCATTATTAGAGGAGCTAAGAAAGGTGCTGTCTAAGCTACAATTAAGTTTTCTGATTGAGAGGCAAATAGAACCTGATAGAAGGGGCTTGATAATAATCTGGTGGGCTTTAGGCCTTGTAAATTCAGAGGCCCAGACCTATCTATCTCTTCACATGGGGTATATCCTAAGGGAGGTGTGAACCTCCTAGGGGAAGGCACTCTGTTGACTTTCATTACTTGGCTGGCCTGGGAGGAGAGCTGGCCAGATAAAGGCAGGGGGCATCTCTAACAAGAAATTTACAGTTCTGCCTGCAATGTTGCTGACCCTACTTGACCATCCCCTCAGCTGCAGGGGTCACTTTGGAAGCTGGGCTGAGTGAAGGGCTTTTCAGCTTAGAGCCAATAAGATCTGTGGCTCTGACCTGGGCATCCTTCGACTCCAGGGCAGGTCCATTTCCAGTGATCCAACTCTTGGCAGAGCTGCCAGGGCTCTTCACAAGCTGACTTCTGCTGAAGCCCAGGCTTACCACATTGAAAGCCACTAAGGGGTTCTTCTATTTATTTTCCAGGTCCTTGCCAGAAGGCAGAACCATCTCCCACTGCGAGGCTCTAGTTATTGGTTATTGGCGTCTATGCTGGCTACATTTGCTACAGTTGGTTGGAATACTGTTCCTCCTTCATCGAGATGCCAACATCTTGTAGTCTGCTATCTCCCTCAGCGTGCTAGCACTCCCCACTCACTTCTGGAGCCATCTCAGTATCTCCTCCTTCAGGCCTCTGCATCACACTTGCAGGACACCTGTGTGACAGGGTAGAAAGAGTGGGCGAGTAGAGTCAGAGTAGACATGCAGGCCCACAGAGCATACTTCTAAATATTTGCACATTACAAGTTAAGCAAAGTGTTAAATGAAACAGATGCTATACTTTCACCATGAAAAATACACTTTTACAAGGACTTAGGTCCTTTGAATATACAGTTATTAAACTACCTATAATTCCATGTTGAAATGTGTTGGCATAGGAAAGTCAAGCCCTCATTTAGAGCCCACTTTCCATTTTTTCCCTACGGCTGACTCCTCTCACCATGATGTTAAACATACCTGGATGGAAACCTCAGCCCACACAGTTCCCATCTATTCCTTATACCAACCTCCCCCCAAAAACATACACATACAAATGACCACTTCCTTGCCACCCCTCAGAACTAGGGATTCGCACAATGGCAATATGGCTAATCCTCCAGCAACTGTACCCAGGAAGAAACACACAGAGGTCATATGCAGATAGAAGGAAACCTTGGCAGAATTTCCAGGATCCCAGTTGTTCAGAGCATCATGATCTGGAATGTTCAGAAAGGGTTGGGGTCTGGGTCTTAGTCCTCTGGGGCAAGGACTTCTAACCCTGCAGGTGTGGACCTGGTCAAAGAAAGACCAACCTACAGCTCTTAAAGCATGAGTCCCAGAGAAGAGAGTTTAATGGTACACTTTCCTTCTCCATGCCACAGCAGGTCAGAACAACGGAGATAAATTGTGTGGGTACTGAGAACAACTGTGTGGGTAAATGGATATCTCAAGGCTCTGCTCTCTAACACAGTGTTTCTTCTCTGCCATGGCTGCTGAAGTTCAAGGGAGCACTCAAAGTTCTCAATGGGAAATGGAACATATTCTCCCCTAGTGCTAAAATTCTCAAGCTATCTTAGGATCTCTATCTGCCCCTACAAGTTTCAAGTTTATGGATTGAACCAGAGAATACGCACCAAACTGGCATCTCATCTCATTTATTCTTTCTTGCATCCCTTTCCAGGCTCCTCGATCAAGCCTGAGAAGCTCCCACGTGAAAGGAAGTTTTCCTTGTGTTATATCCTGCATTCTTCTCTATTCTTAATTTGTAGCCCATTCTGTTGGTAGTATTATTTATTAAGCAGGTTTTGCCTACATATGCATTGTTTATCAATTTTTCTATCACCAGACTAATTTTAAGCTTTCAGATGATTCTTTTTGTATTGAACAATGTGTTTCTAAATATTAGATATACAGTTACTTTGGCCTTTAACTTAGAGATATTAATTATGACTTGCCAATTACTCCTGTCTCCCTCTCTCCCTCCATGCACACTTGGTATGCCTTATGGTACACTTCTGCTGGGAAAAATTCCACTCACATGTCATCCTCCGTGTTTATCCTTCAAGAGTGGATCTGTGTTTCTCATGAAGGGCATGGTAGGATCATGAGATGACAGCCTGTTGCCTAGGCAAACAGGTCTCTAAACTCGAAGGATTGAGTTCAAGTTGATTGAAGGGATGTCCTCCAATGAAAAGTGAGTCATACAAACAGGAGTCCCCCAGAGGAAATGGTGGCCATTTCCAAGTTCAAAGAGAATCATTGATTCTATGTTTGTAGAAGAAGTGGAGTCTCTGAGAGCACTACTGAGGACTGAATATATTAGACAGAAAGGTAGGCACTTGAACCTTAGGGTTCATTTTCCTAGAGTTCTTGGAGATAAGAGCAAGGAAAAGGAGCAACAAAGGTAACATCTGGAAAACCAGGAGAACATAGTCACATAGGAGCTAAGAGAGTTTGAAGATCCAGGGAGTGACCATAATGCCAAATTTTCAAAAATCAAGGTCTAAAAATTCAGCATATTTTAGTGATTGAATGGTCACTATTGGAATGAAAATATCATCTCAGCAGATTTGTGAAGAAGGAAGCTTACAAGGGACCCAGGAAATGGAGAATTTAATAAGGAAGAAAAGAATATTGGTGGTTCTTTTGCAAAGTCTGTTGGATGACAAGGAGATCAAAACAAGGAAAGACAGATGAGAACAGAAAAGATGGCCAGAATTAAGTTTGATATAAAAGCACAGTAAAGGACAGAGCAGGCAGTGATATGTGCAGAGTGGAAGGTGACAATAAAAAAATAAAAAGAAAGCAGATATTGAGAAGCTCAGGTCAACACTGTTCACAGGATTGGATTTGAAAAGCAAGATGATTTCCATCCACTGAAACCAGAGGCAAGGGTGAAAGGAAGCTGAAAGAGGAAACGGGGAAGTGATCAGTACAGCTGAGGATATGGAAGAAGAGGTGATCTAAGGAATAAAGGAGAGGAAGTAAGAGGACATTCTCACACCAACATGGCCTGGATCTTGTCATCAATGTCTATAGTTTAATGTCAGGGACAATGTGGTTGCCCACTGCAAGTCAGAAAACAAAGGGCGGTCAGGGAGGTGCTGGGACTTGGAGGATTTAGATAAGCTTGAGAAGTTATGGAAAACTCATGGTAAATAATTGTCTTTGTAAATCAATAAGACATGCAAACTTCCAAAAGAAGGAAAATCTTGTGGGATGTGAACACAACATCTCTATTTCAGGAGAGTTTCAAGCTAGTCCCATAACATTAGTTTCAAACTTTCCCAGATAGTCAATTCAAAGCTACAAGCAGTCAATGCAGGATTGATTCCGCAACGGAGAGACTTAGAAAGCTAGATATAAGTTCCTTACTCTTTCTAGCCACTTTAGTTTTTCTTCTACATTCCTGAAAGTTTTCCTGTTGAATCATTGTGTGTGAAGTTTTGAGACTCGAGGAATCTATTGTGGTTTACACAGGCATTGACAAAGTACTTTCACGTAATTAAGATGGAATAGGTTTCAGAGAAGAGAGAAACAGAGGGGAGAGTTTGTAATTAGGTAGGGATGGGTGTGTAATGCTAGAGGTGGAGACAGGACTGGAGCAGGAAAGATCCACACCTTGAGAGCCAGGGTTTTAGTTCTCCGCCAGGAGTGGCTTTGTCCCTCATGAGATATTCAGCAAAGTCTAGAGATGATTTTGGTTATTATAACCAGGGCAGATACAATGGGCTTCTATGGGTAGAAGTCAGCAGCTGCAACTAAACATCCTATAATGCACATGACAGCCCTCAACAACCAAGAATTATCTGACCCATATCATGAATGCACCAAAGTTGAGAAACTCTGCTCCGGGGACCCTGGAGAAAAGGAGATCTTTGGCAGGCACCGGGTCTTTTTCATCTGGTTCCAAGCAATGATGGTTGAGGGCATTGATTTTAATTCTAACGCAACATAAAACATTCTCATAATTTTTCCCAGAGACATGATTAAGCAATGTTTTAGTATTTACTGGCCTAATTCAAAGGAATTATTTTTCAGAGGTGTGATGAAAGCCAACTTTTGTACTTTGTCCACTCTGTAATGGTTTTGGCTGTACACCACATAGCTAATAATAATTGGACAGCAGGTTGGGGATCTACTGTCCACACTGCCAATGGATAGATAGCAATATAATCATGGAGTGGCCCATCATACCCATGGGTTGTACCCTGGCTTTTTGGTATTGTCTAGGCCCTTTGCATCTTCAATTGCTATGTCATAGGTGCTAACGGCAAAATGAAGAAAAACAAAAAACAACCAACTGCATGCAGTACAAATCTAAACAGAAAGCAAAAAATAATGTGTGCTTGGTCTACGAATCTGAGGGATTCAACTCAAGGGAAGAGAGCTGTGGGATCAAAATGACGAGAAGTACAGGAAGGGGGAGAGGGAAGAGTTTCTCCGTGGTGTGTGACGGCAGGGTGGATTAAGAATTGAGAACAAAGAAGAAAGGCCTGGCCATTTAGTAACCTTTTCCAGCAACAGATTTATTGAAGTTAGTGGTGCTTCAAGAAAATAAAGCAGTGTGCCTGATGCCTTTTGAAATACGAGTCTGTTCTCAGCTTCTCATCTTGTGTGCCCCGGTGACATGTAAATTGGGTTTCATGGTATGTGAGAACTGTGAAGATGACTGAATATGCCAAAATCTGTTATGGATCATTTGTGCATCAACTCCACAGTTTAAACAGCAGTCACTGAATTGCGACTCAAAAGTTTCCTTGCCAAATTATAGAGAAGTTTAGGATTAACTCAAATGAATGCAGCACCTGTCTGAAGAAATCCATGACTTTTCTACATTTATTCCAGGTACATGTCATAGCCCTTCAGTTGGACGATCTTTATTGCAACAATGTAAGCAAGAATAGAATGGAAGATTCTTCTTCATGTTCTATTGTCAAAATAATCTCCAGTTCTCTTACTGTGTCATTCTCAGTCATCTGAAATAGACATTAAGGTGAAAGGCAGCACCTAACTATACTAACCTGCTAGAAAATAACTATTCCTGCAGAGCAAACACTCTAAGAATAATTATTATTACCTTGTTTTTACTTGTGGGTGCTTGATAAATATAGGTGAAGGGCAATGTGGTAAGAATAACTTGTGTTTGTTTTAAAGTGAATTCTTTAGTTTTTTCTTTTTATTTTATTTTCAATTAATTGATTTACTTACTTGAGAGGCAGAAAGGACGATAGACCAAGAGAAAGAATTCTTTTGTGCTGGTTCACTCCCCAAATGTCCATTATGGCTAGGGTGATGAAGATGGAAGCCAGGAACTCAATTTGCGTCTTCCACATAGGTAGAAGGAACTCAATTACTTGAGCCTTCACTATTGCCTCCCAGGGTCTGCAATGACAGGAAGCTGGGGTCTGCAGCCAGAGCTAGGACTCAAACTCAAAACACTCCAGTGCATCCTAAATAGCATCTTAATCATTAGGCTAAATGCTTACCCCTAGTCCTTTCATTTTAGAAATAAATAGCTCACTTAGACAACGAAATAATTGCCCCCGTCACTCCTCTTGAAAAACATGGTTGTAAACAGAAAGTGCAGATCCCTTCTGACACACAGAATCACATTTTATTTTAGAAGTTTAGATCACATGCTTCAGTTACAAGAGGTAGGTTCTCATATGAAGGGGTGTGTAGTTTTTAGAAAAACTATTGCCATGGGACTCCAAATCCCATTAAGCTTGGTAGTAATAATGCCATCTTAAGTGTTGGAGTGATCATATTAAGTGTTAAATTGATCATATAGATAGGATTAAGTGTTAAAGGGATCATATAAATAAGATTAAGTGTGAGGCAATGACATTAGATAGAATTAAAAAGGAGAGAATGTTCCAACATGGGAAGCAGTTCACACAGCAGATTCATTGAATGACGATCATTTTAAATAGCACTCTGGTTTCAGAATCAGCCTTTAAGGCATTCTGATCTGGCTTAAAAGCCTATGAGACCATTTCAGGCATGGAAAGCTAAGACACTCTGAAAAAAAAAATGTCCTGCATTAAAAATCACTTTGAGACCCCTGTAGAAAGAAGGGGCCATCAAAGAAGGATGTACTTTTCTCTGAAGCAAGGAGAGAACTTCTACTTTGCTTATGGCCTTGCCTAAATATTGATTCAAAAGGCTTTCATAACCTAGGAACCTCATAATAAGAGCCTTGGGTGATCACTGATGTCATACACAAAAGTGTTAATTATTAAATTAACAACAGGAGTCACTGTGCACTTACTCCCCATGCAGTAACTCTGTCCTCAATGAGTTGTACTATGAGAATTAGCTATAAAACTTGTTTTCAAACAGTTTTTTTATATATGTTGTGTGTGTGTGCAAATTGTTGAAATCTTTATTTAGTATAGAGTTGGTCTTCTGTGTATAGTTAATTAAAAAATGAATCTTAATGGAGAATGGGACTAGGAATTGGAGAGAGAGAAGAAAGTGGGGTGGGAATAGGGGTGGGAGGGAAGGTATGTTGGGAAAAATCACTATATTCCTAAAGTCGTACTTATGAAATGTATCCAGTAAATAAAAAGTTTCAAAAAAACTATTTGCATTCACATAAAGATAATTTTAAAAATCACATTGGGCTGGGGAGGTGATGCTTTGGCATAGTGGGTTAAGCTGCCACTTGTAGTGCCAATATCCCATATGGGCACTGGTTCACTTTCTGGATGCTCCATTTCCAATCCAGATCCCTACTAATGCAACTTGGGAAAGGAGCCAAAAATGTCTCAAGTACTTGGGCTACTGCATCCATGTGGGAATCCTAGAGGAAACTCCTGGCTTCAGCCTGGCCCAACCTGGCCATTGTGGCCATTTGGGGAGTGAACCATGGGTGGTGATTTCTCTCTGCCTCTGCCTCTCTCTGTAACTCTAGCTTTCAAATAAATAAATCTTAAAAGAAAAATCACATGAGCACAACAAACTGCCACAAAGATTTGGACATGAAATGAATTTGGAGTCTCTGTTTACTATGTAATAGTCTTTATACATATTCATCCATGCTATGTCCCAGTAATCATGAAGTCTTTTTTATAACTCGCGTCTGCTTCTAGAACCCTAGCCCTGGTTTTAGTGTATGATAGCCACACAAGTGAGAGAACCATAGTGACAGCAGTGGATTTGGACAAGGCATGAGCATGGGCCACAAAGGGCTATTTCTCCCACACATCTTGCTCATTGCACTCTCTGGCTGTGTAGTTAAAGAACAGCCAGAAGCTGATATAAACTGTAGACAGATCATTCAGATACATGGCCACAGACAGAAGGGAAGATGACCTTAGTTAGATAGACTTTAGGTCAGTCTAGAATTGCTCACATGTACAGAAAAATTTAAGCCTCAAAGTTGTGTCCCTTGCCATCATCATCAGCTCATTAGCTGCCCAGACGATGTTGATGGTGGCAACCTTGTCTTAGGATGTTTTTCCCCCTGGTTTCTTGTAGGTCAATCATGAAACTTGAAATCACACTGGTCAGGATTTGAAAATTACCAACACTGTGGAGAAAGAAAGGGTTCAGAGGTTGGAGGATGTGGGTCAGCATGGTGTAATAGAACTTACAGTGGTAATGGACATGTTTGCTGTCTGCACTACCCAGGGAAATAACTGCTAGTCATATGACAACTGAACACTTGTGTGACTGAGGAACTGGATTTTGAGTGCCATTTGGTTTTAATCTATATTTTCATTGCTGTGTGTGGCTGGTGGCTACTATATTGGATAGTTCAGTCCCAAATATCTTTCCTCTTCTTTGAATGTTGATTCACTTCTTATCAATGCCTTCTTGCCTCTCCCATTCATTACATTGTTTCATTGAGCAAGTTATAATTAATGCTCCCAAATTTATTTTGCAAATAAACCCACCAGAGAGAGCATTTCTGAAATATTTTAGCCAAATTAAAAAAATGAACTGTGTAAGTTTGTTATATAAATCTGTTGTTATTGTAAATGGATCCCAATATATATTTTTTAGTGTATCTAGCCTTATTTTGAATGCCCATGAATTATGAGTTCTGGGTACACTGAGCAAGACACTTTGCTGAGAGCATGCCTTTGGCTACCCACTCTGGGCTCTATCCAGAGCTGAAGGATCAATTCATGTAGTTCTCATTAGCATCAGTGGAAGTTGCCTGTAGAAATCTCCTAAGGACCCAAGAGAAAAGAAGCCTCCTGCCTCCTTGCCTCTTCTGTCCCTTAGCTAATCTGTATTGTTAGGAAATCCATCATGCTTTGTACCACATCTGAGGTACTAGAGAAAGTCGTGGGTTCAAGAGGTAAAGTCAGTCAGATTCTCTGTGGTAAAGTTGAGGTTTTCCCCTTGTTCCTTGACTTGACATTTATGCCTGGTAATATCCCTCTAAAAAAGTGTTCATGAATTCCTGCTCTGAGGCTTCAGAGTTTCTTCCACTACCGATGATAGCATGGCAATGTGCTCTTGCAGTCATTGTGGCCATAAACATTAATATTAAGCAAAAATCCCTTTTTTGTCCCTGTGTCGTCATGTCAATGTTAATTTTTTTTTAAAGTTGAAGTTGTGAGATCTAATAAAAAACATAAGCACTCTAGGCTTTTTGCTAAATGGGAGATGTAATTCTTGTTTACTTGGTGCTTTGATGTCCTAAATGAGCAAAGAGTGTGAGCTCTTGTCCCCCCGATATCATTGGTTTCAAATCTTGAGTTACAATTTGTTAACGTGGAATTGTATAAGCATTCAGATGGTTAATCCCTTAAAAAGCAAAAAAAAAAAAAAAAAAAAAAAGTGCAATAGAAACATGAAAGAGTTGCATTCACAATCTTTGAGGGATGTGTTTCTGACTCATTCCAGGTCCAGAGCCAATGAGGAAGTGGATAGTTTCCCTCCCTTTCCAACACAACTCATCTGGCCTTCTCCTCTGACCAACTCTTCATCCCCTTCTAATTTTCTTCCGGCTTCTCTGTGTCCAAGTTTTCCCCATCCATTTTCTGAATAAGAACACATTTACAAGATCTAAGCATTCAATTCTGCCTCAAACATTATTATGGACTTGATCTCCTTTCTCATTGAGCTGAGACTTTCTTTGAAACCATTCCTTAAACTGACTAAATTACTTCTTCCTGATGGTAAGTGGTATTTGAACAATGCTATGGGCAGAAGAAAACACAGATCCATCGCTGTAGAATATTAATTGTATTGACAAATTCTTTATGTTTTTATGGCAGGATAAGGGCTAAGTTGTTCTAAAGAGGGCATTCACTTTTAGTGGAGATCACATTGTGAGTAAAGGATGGAGGGTGAGAAGATGGGAAGAGCCAGAACAAAATCTTTACATCCACCTGGGTCATGTGGGTTAAGCCAGAGTAAAGTAGGCAAGGTTAGTTTTTTCTTAAATTTTCCATTTCTTCGCAATAAAAGCCCCCCTTGCTTCCACTCAGCAGCCATTGTCTACAAATTTAGAATTTACTAACTTTACTGGGTGTGATGGGAGCCTTGAATAGACTTGGCCTACCTACCACCAGCTGAACATGATTAGTTCTTCCTACTTACTTGCCTCAGCTCTGCCTGCCTTCAGAGGTAAGTGGCTATTGATCCATCTGTCAAATAGAAAAAAAATATTGATTGGAAGGAGTTAACCAATCTTTGGTCACCCAGGCGCGATGCAACGCTTCCCCTTAGACTAGAAACTCTTTGAATTCCATAATTTCAAAATGATAAGTTCATAAACACATCTGTGAAGCTGCTCTAAAGAAGAGCTAGAGGACCTTGTGCTCTAATGGAGCATGGATATTTTAGCTATATATTTTTGGTCTGTCTGGTCTGTCTCCATTTATAGGGCCTATTTTAAAAGGAAAAGGTAGCCCCATATTAGGGACACAAGAGAAGGAGTTTAAAGCCATACCATGTGGGTAGTAGGTCACTTACTTTTCCCAAGGATTGTTCCAAATGACATCAACCCCATCAAAAATGGAGAGTAACAGAAATTGAATAAAACTTGCCAAGCAGGCCTCAAGCCTGGGTTATTCAGCTTGCTAAACCAGTTCCATCTGGCTTCACCTTGCCTTCAGAACTCGGTAAAGAATGAGGTTCAGGGGCTGTCTGAGCACTTTTCTCTTTTTCCCTCTGTGTGTGGCTTCTGGGAGTTCTTCCAAAAAGGCAGCAAGCTGGATGTGCATGGACCCCAACATGAGTCCCCCAGAATAGGCATGATCTCAGTGTGCGGTTCTGTCAGCACCCTCGCTTTCTCTTCATGTTACACTCCCCCTGTCTGAGCGCAGACCAGAATATCCCTGGCCGTTCTCATTGCCCTATCTTGTTACATACAAATGGCAGTCTAATTTGCTGCCTCCTGAACACCACACATTCCTCAGCTACCTCAATGTGTCTGATGAATTTATCGTCATCTTTTCTTCAGATTTGATTCATTTGTGTTTTCCCTGAAGGTCTTTAATGATGTTATCTCCTTATTTAGAACCTTTTTGGACTGAGGGAAGCAGGAAGAAGCAGAGGATGGCCATGTTTAGTGACATCAACTGGAGCCTAATTTTTATTCTGTTAATGCATCCCTAGATAACCTCTGAAAAGTCAGGGAGCCTCTTTCCGCAGACATTTCTTCACCTTGAAAACCTGGGAAAACAACAATGCGCCCCTGGAAGTGACTTTAGGGGATGATTAACTAAGTGAAAGGGATGTAGAAATCAGAACCTCACTGAGGATGGCAGGAATGTTTTCCTTCCCCTCAGATGAATTGCAGGACCTCCCACTTTGGAACCTGTGCGTTTCCAAGGAGTCTTGGAATGTGTTAATGAATTGTCAGTGGTTTGTGTCTATAAGGAAAGTGATGTTAGCATTGTCTATGAAATTGGTTGTTTCCACGTTTCCTTCTATTCATGTCTTAGCAACACTCAGGGCTGATTTTATGATTGGAGCATACTGGGGAAGTTTGACTCCTGCTATAAGTTAACGTCTACATTCATATACAACAGAGATTTAAATCTACACCAGTAGAAATTTACTCTGCTAAGAAGTTTTTAGGGGCCGGCACTGTGACATAGTGGGTGAGGCCTCTGCCTGCAGTGCCAGCATCCCATATGGGCATCGATATGAGTCCTGGCTGCTTCACTTCCAAACCAGCTCTCGGCTATGGCCTGGGAAAACAGCAGAAGATGGCCCAAGTCCTTTGGCTCCTGTACCTGCCTGGGAGACCCAGAAGAAGCTCCTAGCTCCTGGCTTCAGGTCAGCCCAGCTCCAGCTGTTGTAGCCATTTGGGGAGTGAGCCAGCCCATGGAAGATCTCTCTCTCTCTCTCTCTCTCTCTCTCTCCCTCTGTCCCTCTATAACTCTGCCTTTCAAATAAATAAATAAATATTTTTTTAAAAATAATCTTTAAAGGCTTTTAGTTTATTAGTAACCCCTAAATGTACAAGATTATTTCTAAGAATTTATGGGAAATTAAATTTTAAAAAAGTTTATTTTGGCAGAATATAGTTTTGAAAGTCATGCATAGGAGGGGTTTTCAAAAAGTTCATAGAGGCTGGTGCCACAGCTCACTTGGCTAATCCTCCACCTGCGGCGCCGGTACCCCAGGTTCTAGTCCCGGTCGGGGTGCCAGATTCTGTCCCGGTTGCCCCTCTTCCAGTCCAGCTCTCTGCTGTGGCCCAGGAGTGCAGTGGAGGATGGCCCAAGTGCTTGGGCCCTGCACCCGCATGGTAGACCAGGAGGAAGCACCTGGCTCCTGGCTTTGGATCGGCGCAGTGCGCCAGCCGCAGCGTGCCAGCTGTGGTGGCCATGTGGGGGAGTGAACCAACAGAAGGAAGACCTTTCTCTCCGTCTCTCTCTCTCTCTCACTGTCTAACTCTGCCTGTCAAAAAAAAAAAAAAAAGTTCATAGAAATGAATATTTCTAAAAAAATTTTATGCATTTATTTGAAAGGCACAGTCAGAGAAAGAGATCTTCTATCTGCTGTTTCACTACCCAAATGGCTGCAACAGCCAGAAGCTGAAGCCGGAAGCTGGGAATTCCATCCTCTCCCGCATGGGTGGCAGGGGCCTAAGTCCCTGGGCCATCTGCTGCTTTTCTGGGTACATTAGAAGGAAGCTGGGGCCGGCGCCGTGGCTTAGCAGGTTAATCCTCCACCTTGCGGCACCGGCACACCAGGTTCTAGACCCGGTTGGGGCGCCGGATTCTATCCCGGTTGCCCCTCTTCCAGGCCAGCTCTCTGCTATGGCCCGGGAAGGCAGTGGAGGATGGCCCAAGTCCTTGGGCCCTGCACCCGCATGGGAGACCAGGAGAGGCGCCTGGCTCCTGGCTTCGGATCAGCAAGATGCGCCGGCCGCAGCGGCCATTGGAGGGTGAACCAACGGCAAAAAGGAAGACCTTTCTCTCTGTCTCTGTCTCTCACTATCCACTCTGCCTGTCAAAAAAAAAAAAAAAAAAAAAGAAGGAAGCTGGATGAGAAACAGAGCAGCCAGGACTCAAACTGTGACTTATCCCATTGCCCCCACAACACTGCACCCACACACAATTTTTGAAGCCTCTCATCCACCTGTATAGATAATGACTCAATGATAATGCATAAAATAGTGTATTTCACATATGCATATATGTGATTTTACATATGTAAGAAATCAGTGTAGGAAGGGATATATATGCATATGTGTGTATGTGTATACATGAAAGATACTACTTCATGAATTACAGCAGAGTCATTAATACACACCACGACTAGCCACACTGAGGAATCAGAAATAAGAACAAAGTCAACAACTAGTATGCCTACATAATAGTCTGGCTCTGGGCTTATTCTTTCTTATAAAAATAACTTTAATTTAGATTAGATTCACATTTATAGAAAATTGTGAATACACAGTGGTCCTCCCTTATCTATGGTTTCGTTTTCTGAAGTTTCAGTTATCTGGAGTGAATTGTGACCTGACAATAGTAAATGAGGCCGGCGCCGTGGCTTAACAGGCTAATCCTCCACCTTGCGGCGCCGGCACACCAGGTTCTAGTCCCGGTTGGGGCGCCGGATTCTATCCCGGTTGCCCCTCTTCCAAGCCAGCTCTCTGCTATGGCCCAGGAGTACAGTGGAGGATGGCCCAAGTGCTTGGGCCCTGCACCCGCATAGGAGACCAGGAGAAGCACCTGGCTCCTGGCTTCGGATCAGCGCGATGTGTCGGCCGCCGCAGCCATTGGAGGGTGAACCAATGGCAAAAGGAAGACCTTTCTCTCTGTCTCTCTCTCTCACTGTCCACTCTGCCTGTCAAAAATTAAAAAAAAAATAGTAAATGAAAAATTCCATAAATATAACATTTATAAGTTTTACCTGTACAACATACTGAGTTGTATTATTGAATCTTTTACTGTCCTGCTCCATCCCACCAGGGACCCAAGTCGTCTCTTTGTCTATTGTTTCCATGCTGTATGCAGTACCCATTCATTAGTCACTTAGTGGCTATCTTGGTTACCAGGTGGGCTGTCTCAGTATTACATTGCTTGGGTACAAGTAAAGCTTACA
Source organism: Lepus europaeus (assembly GCF_033115175.1). Lineage (NCBI taxonomy): Eukaryota > Metazoa > Chordata > Mammalia > Lagomorpha > Leporidae > Lepus > Lepus europaeus. The sequence goes on from NC_084828.1 coordinate 31,998,258, forward strand.
TGGCAGCTTAATGCTACAACAGAACGTCTGCATCACCCACCTTATTTCATCTCCCCGTGAAGGCATTGTTTTATCTCATATCATCACAAGGAGAAGGCTGAGTAGAGCACCATCAGACATTTCAGGGAGACGCAGACAGAACTAGAACTATGCATTCCCATAATGTTTATGGTACATTGTTATAATCATTCTGCTTTGTTTTTACTCATTGTTTTAATATCTTACTGTGCCCAATTAATAATCAACTTTGTAATATATATGCATGTAAAGGAAAAAATCATATGTATAGGGCTTGTGCTATTCAAGGTGTCAGGCATCAATCCACTGTAGTCTTGGAAAATTACCAGAGTATGGAGAAGTCCCCAATACCCAGTTTTCCTTAACCTCATACAATAGCACAGTATATTTGCTATGGTCAATGAACCAATAATGATATCATATTAACTGAAGTCCATACTTTGAGGTTCTCAGGTTTTACCTTGCATCCTCTTAATCTCATCTACAATACCACATGACATTTCTTTGCCAAATTCCCTCTTTGCTGTGATGTTTCTCAGACTTACGTTTAAAGATCTTGATTGACAGCTTCAAGAACCACTGGTCAGTATTTTCCAGAATTCCTCTTAAATGGGATTCTTCTGATGTATTTCTCATGATCAGACGGGGTCGGGGGGAGGGCTATGGGTTTGGGGGAGGAAAGCCACAGAGATAAAGTGCCATTCTCATATATCATATCAAGGGTATGTAGTATCAGCCTGATTATAGCTGTGAGGATTGCGTCAAACTGGAAACGCAACGCCCCCAACTCCTCCTCACTACAGGCAGGCGTTCAGCTTAAATCTGATGGCTGAGGGAATCCTGCTCAGGGCGACCTGGTCTTGGTTTTTCCCAGAGCTAAAAATCTCAGTGTTTATGTAGAATACCCACTTTTAAATATTATCAACTAGTTCAAATTTGTTCTACACTTGTATGGTCAAATAAAATTTGTCTATGGGCCAATGTTAGTCAATAGTCACCAGTTTGCACACTCTTTTGTAAATATATGGGAATTATTAAAGTTTTATACCCAGAAAGGTACATTACCATATTTGACGCTATTTGCTTTGTGCTTTACAGATCATTTCTAGTAGGGATAGGTGGGAGAAGAAATGAGTAGAGCATAAAAGTGGGGAAAGAAGATCACACCAGCCATTGCTTCTGTCAATACCAAAAGCAATGAAGACCCAACCTAAGGTATGACCTAAAAGGATGTCTTTGTACATACTTATAGTCTATAATAAAATGCTAGGATGTAAAAGTACATAGTATAGACAGGGAGAGTAGGAGAAGGTGATGGATTTGGAAACACATCAGAGTTAAATCTGTCGGGATGGGTGATGTGCTGGGTTTATGGGTGTGGGCCCGAGGAAGGCATCAAAGACAATAGCAAGGTTTCTAGCTTGGGAGACTGGGCTGAGCCAAGGAGTGTCAGGAAACAGCAGGTTTGCAGGAGCCCACAGAGATGTCCCTGGTTTGTCCAGTTGGTCCCACTCAGTGCGCAGCTGGAAATACAAATTTGTATCTGAGGAGAGATCCAGGGCCAGAGATCTATGTTACGTGTGTCTTTCAAAATGCAGGTGGTAGCTGCCAAAAGACCACGGTCTAACAGCATAAATAAGCAATGCGGAAATACAGACTTCTTTGCAGATGGGTACAGAGAAAAGGGAGCCAGTAAAAGATGACATAACAAATGAGTCCTGTTCAACTCCTTCTCTGCAGGGCTTAGGGGCCATACTCAGGGCTCCCACGCATGGTGCTGCTGCTACATCATCCACTTCCAGCCTTTCCTTACAGTTTCCAGTCTCTATGACTCCTTGTCTTTAAATGCGGACATACACAAGTGGACTCCTTTCTATCTTATCAGCATATTACAAAATCCTGGCTGTCTTCCTTCTTCTTTTTTGTAAAATAATGTCTTTTTTTCTCCTTTCCTGTTTAGATTTTTCTCTGCCTCTCCACGGAGTTCAAGTGCAGGACTGGGATCAAACCCATGGTCTGTTCTTACCAGGCTGGGTGAGTTTGGACAAGCCTCTTAACCTCACAGAATTTCAGTGTAGTTATCTCCAAGAGGGAGATACCATCTACCTCCTGTTGTGTCTGTGTGGATTAAAAGTCTTAACACAGGTCAAACACCCAGTCCTGTGGCTGGCCCTGAGCCCATGTTCTGTAAATCAAGAGGCAATCCCTACTCTCACTGCTCTTTCCTAACCCTTCGTGTTTTGTGTATGGCTCTGTTGCCACCAGCGATGTAGGTTCTTGCCTTTTTCTTCCCATTCTGCTGATCAGCAATGACATATATCTGAATTTGTATTTATACCCTCTTCCGAACACACAGGGCGGACTCCGTCACTGTACCAATATTTATCTATGCCAACCTCGATTAATAAATATCTCAGTAAACACCAGGAACATCCTAGGGCTTGACACCTCTCTGCCACAGAAATGAAACCTGCTGCTGCTTTTTTCAACTCTATTCTCATTAAAGAAAACACCGGGGGAGGATGTCTTACTTGACGGTAGGACTCAAAAGCAAGTAATATCCTAAAACCTCAGCCTCTAACGCATGAGTCTATCAGCATGGGCTGTGTTTCTTTCTGAGGTAAAATATTAATCCAGGCTATCACTGCAAGGCCCAGCACCCTAACCGACCCACTGGGTAACTCGGCTCAGATCCTGCCCCCCCACCCCTGCACCTGGGGCTAGGAGGAGCGGATGAAGCAGCAGGGCTGGCAGGAGGCCAACATGGAGCCAGGCCCTGTTTCCCTGTGCCTTTACCTGAAGTGCTCTTTCAGATCGCATTTCCCAAACTGCCCGCCTTGTGCTTTGTACTCTGACTCTGTTCACTCCCATAAAAGCGAAGAACGAGAAAGAACAACTTCCATTTAAAGGAAATCGGTGTAGGGACATGAGAGGCAGCCATGAACTAATGGGAGAGGTGCTGAGGGAAAAGCCTGCAGAGTTGGACTGTGGTCTCGGTTTTGCAGAGTACTAACTCGGGGGCTCTGGACGCACTGCGAATCTCTCAGTTTCCTCCTCTGTAAAATGGGACTATTCATTAGCATTTTTGTTGATCAAGTCAAAAAATGGAAATGATATTGAAAAAGTGAATTTCCCTCTAAGTCTTCAATGGATAAACAAATTAAAAAAAAAAAAAAACCATTAGGGAGGGAGGGGGGGGCTCCAAACACTGTCACATGGGAAAGGATTTGCTTGGTTTAACTGGTGAATCTAGTATTTATTTGATCTTTGATAGTTAGAGAGGGAATTCTTTGACCCATCTTGGAACTGCCCTACAAACTCTTACTTCAAAGAGCCTGCCTTTGCCGTGTCTGCTCGAGGACGAAATTATTCTTTGGAAATAGATTTTTCACCTGCTCTTCCATATGTGCTGATATCGATTGCCTTTGTGCACACACAAACTCACAAGAAATTCGTTTGGTACCACTTAGGCGTGCTTCTAAAAAATCGAGTGTAAGAGTCTGAGAAATTAATCTGCCAGTCGTTTGTAATAATCGTGTTAAATAAGCAGTGCGTGGCTTATCGAAAGCGTGCCGAGCTGAACAAAGAAGTCAGTCAGCACCGCCTCAGACACTGACCTCTGAACCCTGGCTGGACCTTGCACTGGGCAGCCTGGTAACAGGAAGGCAGCAAGACACACTTTGAACCAGGGGTTCTAAGGCTACAGTGGGGTTAGAGACAGGGTGACAGCTGCACTTTGCAGCCTGAACTTTGTACCTAGACACAGGGGCATTTAATCTCCATAACAGGCACTTTGTTTCATTACTTATTAACAGCTCCTCCTTGAGTAAAGTTCTTTGTTAATGGAGCTTTAAAATACGATCCCTCTCCCTCTTGTTCCTGCCCTGGAGATGGGCATTTGCGCTTTGTTTGCACGGTCTGTCTTCGAATGCCGCCTCATCCTTCCAAGGAGAAGGCTTTGCTTCTGTGCAAAGTGGGCCCTGGTAGAGGGGCTGCTAGGTGATGATGGCTCCAGAGGCCACGCAGTGCTCTCGGAGAAGGGGCCCCAGATCCTCACGCCATTAAATATCATAGCAGGAAATGACTGGTGAACTGCGCCTCCACCCACCACAGCAGTGATATTTTTGTTCTTCCTTTCTTTCTCCTCTCCCGTGTTCCTCTCCTCTGCATATCTCTTTCTCCGCTGTGAGCCCCTCAGTGGCACTGGAGTTAAGTGATGGTGACCCCTGTCGCATGCATCACTCCCCCAGCCAGAGTCGCGGAGACATGCTTTCTTGCAGTTGGAGTCAAAACAATTTAAGTGCACGTTCAAGTATTCTCCTTCCCAAATAAACACGTTGTACTTAACTTCAACGAAGCAGTAACTGATTCTCAGTGAGCCTGAAGGGTTAGCTAGTTAAAGAGAGGGACTGGGCTCCAGGAAAGAGAGAGCGGAAGTGCTAGACAGCAAAGCCCAAGTGCCCACCGATACAAGCTGGTCCTACTGAAAACACTGGCTTTCATGCCCCCAAACCAGGGGGCGGATTGAGATGCTATCTCAGTTGCTAAACATTCTGCAGTACCAACCCGTAAATGGGCTTGGGTTTCTGGTGGTGACTTCAGGCCACGTGTTTAGTGACTAACAAAGACCCAAGGAGCATTATCGAAACTTTGCCTGGGGGCTTGAGCAACAAGAAATTAACCTCTCCCCACTCAGTTGTCCACTTTGATAGCGGTAGACTTTCGTTCAGACAATAATTCTCCCTTTCTCATTTTTCTTCGTGTGTTTAGAAACGCCTGTGTGCCTCACTGTCACCCAGCAAAGGGTCAGCCCGAGTGTGGGACATCAAGCGACAAAAACTCCCCCTGCCCCCAGTGGCTCCCTCACTCCCCCAGACACACCCTGCTGCCCTCAGCCACCAAGCTCTTCTATGCCAAAGGGAGCTGATCAAAACTACTGTGAAAACCAGTCTAAGCCTTACCTTACTTCCCTCTGGTTTTCTCCTAACGTTCTTCCTCCTGTCTTTTTCTCTCTCTCCCCTTTTCTGCTCTCTCCCCTTCACTCTCTTCCTTTTCATTAAGTGCTCAAAGGCATGGTTTTCAGACTCATCACCAGGGCACAGATGAAAGGCATAGGAGCAGATCTGGCTTCCCCATGCGCATTGCCTACCATCACCCCGCCTGCATTTCGCTAGCTGTGGCAAGGGCTGCAACCATGCATTTATCCCGATATTTGGATTTAGATTGCTCATTCCTAGGAAGAGAGAGGAACATTAAAAACAATGCAAATCCTTCAGAAATCTTGAGTCTCTCACTTTTAAGTTCAGCACCATTGCTGGATGACCCACACAGCCCAGACACCTCATTTTTCCTGTGCACGCCATGCCAGGCACCACGTGCCCCCAGAGCAGGTGGACAGGGAGACAGGAAACACAGAACATGCATTTCACTGTTTCCGGGCCAGCCCCATTTTCTGTCCTCAGACGCCACACGTAGGGCTCTGAGGCCTTGCTCCTTCCTGCCCCGTCTCTTTTCTCCTGAAGCACTCCAGCACCCGCAGCTGCCTCTCCAACGGCTCCTCCCAAGGCCCTGGATTAAGGCTGCACCTGTTTGGGATTTGCTCAATCTGAAAAATAGTAGGGCTCCCCCAGAACGCCTAATTACCTTTGCCCTGAAAGCAATGCAGTTGGATGCCTTGGCAGCACACTCAGAACGGCCAGGGCTCGCAGACAGGGCTTCTGGATGCAGTCTCAGTTACTCCAGACAGAACACGGCAGTTGAACTTTGATTTACACCCCCTCCTCACTCCTCCACCTGCCTCTCAATCCAAGAATCTTGCCACCTGCTCTAGGCAGGTCGAACAAAGTGCAAGCAAAGGTGATCGCAGTTTGCATTGCTGATGGCTGTGAGATAGGAGACGAAAACTGGTCTGACTTTATATCCACTGTAACACTCCAAGCTTCAAGATGAGAAATACAACATTTATTGAATTTTCTTTTTCAGGTAATGATGAACTCAGGGAAACCACCATGATGATCCCACTTAATTCTTAGTTCCTGGCCAATGAAGAGAACTTGAAAACTAATTGGAGTTCAGTATTTCATGAAAATCCTAATAAGAGCTCCTTTTAGTTATTGTCGCACTCTTTGGTCTCTCCTCCCAGCACACACATGCACACATCTCACATCTCACATCCGGGGAACAGGAGAGAAGAGTTGGGAGAGGGGGATTAATCCTGCTAAGCATTAGTAGGAGCGCTGAGAGGGCTGGCAGACCAGGCCTGTGTGAGGAGCTGCTCCGACCACAGGAGTGAAAGGGACAGCCACGGAGACTTTCAAGCACTCATGTTTTTGTGCATAAAATGATGTTTGGGGGATGCAGTCACTGGTTGAAGGAATGGAGTGAAAAAAGGCAACCAGCAAGATCAGAAGGGCTGCTTCCCTAAAAACAGGGAGGTGAAAAAGAGAGAGAAATACACCCTCCAAGAAGCATGCTACGGGTTTGCTGTCTCTTGGCCATCCTGTCAGTCGCTCCTGTAATTTCTAGACCCTTCTCCTTTCCTCTCATCACACTCGGTTTCCTTTTTATAAGAAATATACTGTTACTATAAAAGTGAAGGTAGTGGTAAATCTTGCCTAATATTGAACTAGAATACAAAGCCAACGAGTTATGGCTTAGAATAATCAATCAATTCTGTGGCCCCCTAATTTCCACCTGCAATTTTTTCTTTGTGCTAATTTTACATTTAATTTTGGCATAAATTAAGGTTAATTGCCTTTGATTACCTAAGATGAATTATACTGCATGAAGAAAAGCATAATATGTTTAAAAATGTATTTATTTATTGAGAGAGTAAGACAGTGATCTCCCAGTCTGCTGGTTTACTCTTCCGAGGCCCAAAAGGGCCAGGGCTGAGCTGAAGCTGGGAGCCAGGAGCTCAATCAGGGTCTCTCACATGGGTGGCAGGGACCCAACTGCTTAATCCATCACCTGCTGTTTCCCAAGGTGCACATCATCAGGAAACTCAAATCAGTAGTGGAGTCAGAACTAGAATCAAGGCCCTCCAATATGGAATGTGGGATTCCCAACTTGCATCGTAATGGCCATGGCAAGCATTCACCCCCAAACCTTTTAAAATGTCATCTGGGGGCCAGTGCTGCGGCATAGAGGGTAAAGCCACTGCCTGCAGTGCCAGCATCCCATATAGGCTCTGGTTTGAATCCTGGCTGCTCCACTTCCAATCTAGTTCTCTGCTATAGCCTGAGAAAGCAGTGGAAGATGGTCCAAGTCCTTGGGCCCCTGCACCCACATGGGAGACCCAGAAGAAGCTCCTGGCTCCTGGCTTTGGATTGCGCAGTTCCAGCCATTGTGGCCATCTGGGGAGTGAACCAGCAGATGAAAGACCTCTGTCCCTCTCTCTCCCCCCACCCCTGCCTCTGCCTCTGCCTCTCTGTAACTCTGCCTTTCAAATAAGTAAATAAATCTTAAAAAACATGTCATCTAGCAGAAGCTTCTCAGTATTGGCTCTTGTTGCTGGTCCTCACCTCCCCTTGGTTTCCTACAGTGCTTACTTAATGCAGTTCTTGGAATATTTGTTTTCTATTCCCCAGTGTACATCTAAGCTTTCCGTTCTTTGATGCTAAACATCACTTAGCTGACATTCAGCTGTCCATGCTGCAGGAACAACACCTTGGGCTCAGTCTTTGCTTGTGGTACTCGGTGAAGATGTGGAGAAGGCAAAGAAAATACTGTCTATGTCTTGAGTGCTTGTGTCTGGAGAAGGGAAGAGAGAGAAGAGAAAGGCTGCGCTATTGACCTACTTGCTCTGCAGAGACTCCTAAAAGAAGGGACAAAGGGAGGAATCCAAAGCCCCCAGAAAGAAAGAAAATTGGACGATCATTAATCACATCCAGGCCCTGTACTAGGCTAAAGGGGTTTATATTTCTCTTTCTACTCTGGGGACAGAAAGCCGAGCCAGAACTCTGCACAGAACACATGATATTTACCAGAATTCAGCCAAGAACTTTGAGTTGTTGCCTACTCCATCATAGAGCCTGTCTGGGCTTTTCATTCCGGCATTTAAATCTCTCCACCACTTAGCTCTAAATGACCCATCCAAATTTACTGTCCATTAAAAACATGATGTTTCCTCCTCTCAAGTGGCCTCATCACAATATTTTTATTCCTGTGCTTATACTCTTTAGGGGCCATCTGGATCTGCATTCGAATCCTGACTCCATCACTAACTAGTTGTGACACTGTGAACCACGGTTCCTTCATCCTTGAAATGGGACTAGGGATTCTTTGTAGAGTTAATGGAAATAACATCCATGAAGGACTTGGCCTTAGAGCTGGTGTGCCTGAAGCACTCAATGAACTATTGTTAGGTCATCTTTCTGTAAAATTTTTATTTGATAGGAATATAGAAAGACAGACAGATGGATAGCCAGAGCTCCCATCACTGGCTCAGTCACCAAATGCTTGCAACGGCCAGGGCTAGGCCAGGCTGAAGCGCGAAGCCAGGAACAACATCTGGGTCTCCCATGTGGTTGTCATGGACCCAAATACTTGAACTTTTACCTGGTATTTTCAGGGTGCACTTCAGCTGGAAGCTGGCATTGAGAGTGGAGTTGGACTTAGGCACTCCCATGTGTGATATGGGTGTCTCAAGCAGAGGTTTAACCTCCAGGCCAAATGCCTGCTCTTTACTACGTCATCATTATGATCAGTATTAAATGTCTTCTCCAGAATCAGATTCTTCCAAATCTTACTCACCCATTAAGTTTAATACTCAAGTTCTCTTTGAAACCAATTTTTCCACCACTGGTTCATTTTTAACTTTTATTTAATGAATATAAATTTCCAAAGTACAGCTTATGGATTACAATGGCTCCCCCCGACCCATAACTTCCCTCCCACCCGCAACCCTCCCATCTCCCGCTCCCTCTCCCCTTTCATTCACATCAAGATTCATTTTCAATTCTCTTTATATACAGAAGATCAGTTTAGTATATATTAAGTAAAGATTTCAACAGTTTGCACCCACACAGAAACACACAGTGAAAAATACTGTTTGAGTATAGCATTAAATCACAATGTACAGCACATTAAGGACAGAGATCCTACATGAGGAGTAAGTGCACAGTGACTCCTGTTGTTGACTTAACAAATTGACACTCTTGTTTATGGCATCAGTAATCACCCTAGGCTCTTGTCATGAGTTGCCAAGGCTATGGAAGCCTTTTGAGTTCACTGACTCTGATCATATTCAGACAAGGTCATAGTCAAAGTGGAAGTTCTCTCTTCCCTTCAGAGAAAGATACCTCTTTATAGATTCATTTTCTTTATGTAATTTTGTATTGGACCACATACTAGTCTGTGTGCCACTGCCGAGGTCTAAAGTTCTTTTAATGTGAAGGCTAAATCTTATAGGCTCTGCTGAAACATAGTTCTAACCTTCAATAAATGAGCAGTAAGTAGTTGTTGAATTTTAACCTGTTCAGAGCTTTTGCACTTACTGAGCTTCTTAGAATTCAGGATCATATTTTGTAATGTTAAAACACACTAAGTATGCTACAAGCTCTTAATTTCAAACACATTAAAATTATATAGTGCAGCTACCATGGAAAACATAACATTGTAGTATAGCAACTGTAATAAATGATTTTTGAAATACCTAATATATGGGTTCATATGTTCTAACAACTCTCTAAGCCTGGAATTAAATTATTGGAAACCACACTTTCCAGCCCTCTGAACAATGCAAAAAGCCCTATGATTAGCATAAAAAATGCTCCCTGTGTGTTTCCTCTTAACTTCTCACTGAAATGAAATGAATCAACTCAATGTTCTGGGAGCTGGCCTTCCATATAAATAACCTGCGGTTTGCCTTTGGTTCAATACACTGATTTACACAGCACATGCAAGTTTATAAATTACATTTGTTAAGATACACATTAGTGGTGTAAAGTGACAATTGCCTCTTGCAGCTAAAAGAAGGATCTAGAACTAGGAACCTTGAGACAATAGCCACAGAGATCTTGACACAATCTCAAGGACAGTGGCATGGAGAGGCCACAATGTAGATCAGTTTGATCCACCTGCTTGGAGATTAGCAAACCTTCCTCCCTGAACTTTATAGGTTTGACCCACACCCAAGAGACACACCCAGCTCTGCCTCTGGGATCTGCCCCAACCAGCTTTCTTGCCCAGGACAGGCTGTGAGAAACTCTTTTGTTCCTCTTTACATGGATCAATTTGTCTCACCGTTTCCTGCATTTTTCAGAAGTTACTTCAATAGAGTATTTTTAGGAGCAAGTTGGAAGCTGCTGGTAGTGATCGTGTTATCTACAAAACCCAGAGTCAGAAACTGAAGGGTAACGTTTCCCCACAGGTGTCAATCTGCTTTCTAATCTATATAACCAAGTTGCTATTCATCATGGAGACTACTTCCTTTATTTCACATTGTTTTGAGTTTCCTTTACTAGCTGGTTTATCCACATATCTTTTCTATTGGTCAAATTTGGAGTTGGCAGGAGTCGGGGGGAATGGTTGATAGGCAGGATTAGAAAGTCTGAAACTTCTCTGAAATACTAGTACTTTATTTAAAAAAAAATTGTAGAGGTAAGGGAACACCACAATAAATAAACTGGAATGGCTAATATATTGCAAATGGATAACATTTGTGTACCAACTTTTTGGTAAGTCCCTCAGCCAAGTGGTCTCGAAATTCTCAGGTGGCTCCACAGGTGAATGATTTGTCCCACTGGAATGATAGCCCTGAAGAGTGTTTTACAAATGATAGAAATGCTGTGTCTTCACAGGTCCTCCAGATGAGGAGTTTTCTATTTCACCATGTCTGTTCTGGGGGACAAAAAGGCAACTGAATGGAGTCAACTCTTAAATGAACATCATTTACCACCTAGCCGTCTATGTAGGCAAAGCATGCTTGGCCTGGGAAACACCTAGACCAGCATAGCACCCTCCCCAGAGGCAGTCCCAGGGAAGAAATGTAACCCATATAATGAACAAGAGAAATGGATGGGGGACACTGCACATTTCTGGCTTTAGATCCATCTTCTTAGGAAAAACATTTAGTGTCTTTTGATCTCAATGTTGTTTTGCAAGGTTTAAAAACCCAAATAGACATCTTCCAAATTGCGTTAAGCCCTAAAACTCTATGATTTTTAATCCATCAGAATACAAAATAACAATAACGTATGAAAATGCTAAAATGTTGTATCTACAGCTAGAAAATTGGAGTAAAGAATTGCAACAGTGGTTTGCTATGAATCAAGGAATTCTACAAATCCCGAGTTCTACACAGTGCATTGTTCCCCTTCCTGTGTCAGTGTCAGTGTCAGAGGTTTAATGCTTCTAGTTGAACAGTGAACAGAGTGATGGTAGCATCTCGCTACCACTGAGAAATCAGAACTGAGTCTCTCCCTATCACTTCTATCTCACTACTGCATGCTTACCAAGTTTCTCTTCTTCAAACAGAAATTCTCACACCTACCAGGGCAGAAAACATCGTGTCTCTCAAAGACGTGCACACTTCAATCCTCAGAACGTGAAGACACATTACTTTACTTGGCAATAATAAATAAGAAGGCTGCAGATGCGATCAAGGTAAGGATATTTGATTATATTATCCTGAATTACATGGGTGGGTCAAATGTACAATCACGAAGTTCCTTATAAATTAAAGAGGGATGCAGGAAAGTCAGCAATGGGGATTTGAAGTTGCTGTAGTGTGGCTTAGAAGATGGAAGAAGAGGCTGGGAGCCAAAGAATGCAGGTGGACTCCACAAGATGTGAAAAACAAGGAAACAGACTCTCCCAATAGCTTCCGAAGAGAAAACAGCCTATTGGCACCCAGCTCCTAGAACTATATTACATTTTTAGTTGTGGTGAGCACCTAAGTTTGTGGTAGGATGCTGCGGGAGTCATCTGATGCTAATCCACACATTTTAGGGCCTTCACACTTGCTCTTCCCAGAACCCAGAATGTGGCTTCCTTTGAATCATTTCATAATTAGCTCTTATTCGTCATTCTTGTCTTGGCCGTGTGTCCTCTTCCCTCAATGTATACTCTAAGGTGCTCTCTAGACCGTCAGCTTATTCTTTGCACGTCTTTGATTCTTCTGGTTTGTTTGTTTAATGACTGTATTCCTCTCTGTAATGTCAGCTTCATGAGAATAGAAAAACTTGTCTGTCTTAGTCACCACCCTACTTAGAATGTTTAGAATAGTGTCTGACTCTCATCAACAGTTGTCTGACTGTAGGGTTTATAGAACTCAATAGGGGTTCAGAGGCCCTGAATCTTACAGATCGTGTCTGAGACATACTCAGACACATATAGATTTTGATCATCGTTCAGTCATGACAAAAGCCTTCTGTCTTAGTGAATCTTCTGTTGCTATAACAGAATACCTGCGATCGGCTAGTTTATTTTTAAAAATCTATTTCTAGCAGAAAAGATGTCCTTTAAAACACCATCATCGCACATTGGAGAGCGCCTGTGTTTGATTTCCTGGCTCCAACTCCTGGCTCCAGTTCCTTGCTAATACAGACCCTGGGAGGCAGTGATGATGGTTCAAGAAATGGGTCTCTTGCCTCCCATGAGGGAAACCTGAATTCCCAGCTACTAGCTTCAGCCCTCTGCCCAGTGGTTGCCAAGTATTCAGGGAGCAAATCAGCATATGAGAGCTCTCTCTGTCAGTGCTGCTGTGTCTCTCTCTCTGCCTCTGGATAGAAGGAAGAAAAGAAGAAAGGAAGGGAGAGAGGGAGGGAGGGAGGAGCAAGGGAGGGGGGAAGGGAGGAGCACGGGAGGGAGGGAGGAAAGGAGGGAGACAAATTTATTTCTTATTTATTCCTTATTGTTTGGGAGGCTGAGAAGTCCAAGACTGAGGGCCTGCATCTAGCGAGGGCCTTCTTGCCAGTGAGGACCTGGTGAGGGTGTTCATACAAGACACAGAAGCAGATTACTTCTTATAAAAGTCCCACTTTCAAGATAACCCAATTTTGCAGGTCCTCCATGACCTCTTAAAGGTCTCACTTTTGGATATCTTACAAAAGGGATTAAAATGTCACATGAATTTTGGTGAGGATAGTCAAATTAGAGCACCATCTCTTGCCACCAAAAAAACCAACTATTTGACTTTCCTGCACTGGTTTTGATTCTCCATCACTCACTCCACCCATCTCACAGGGCAAAGTGGAGAAAACATGCGAGTAGCCTGGATATTTCCAAAGACGGAACTGTGGGATAAAGACAGTGGTCTTTGAGTTTCTAAGGAATAAAAGGCACTATATCATGTTAAGTCACTGAAGTTTCCTTCAATTGAAAATTGCACTTTTACTTATGTTTGATAACTTTACAACATTTCCACTTGGCCAAAATCCCATCACAGCAAAACCAAGAGCACTCCTCCCCCTGCCTTGAAATTTGTTAAAATGGCATTTCCCTTGTGTTGCATTTCCTTAGACCTGTGCATAAACATCTCCCAAGATAGAAAGCAATGCACAGCTGTAGCCCTGGGAAGAATACCGCTGTGCTTGGAATACCACATTTTTAAATCTACCAAAGCTGGAAAAGAGATTCAAAGCTCAGGCTGTAAGTCTGTCTTTAATGTGCCCTCTTATGCACAAGGCATTGCCATTAATATGTCCCCTCAGATTTGGGTGACCTACTTTGCTGGACTCACAACTGTGGCGGTCCACATTAAGGACATGCAGTTCAGTCGGGAAAGTGAATCTCCTTCTTACAGGGACTGACCTCACACCCCTAATGGTATGGTAATATTTTGTGGATGAGGTGCAAAGGAGGACATGGTGAGGAAAAGAGATTGAAAGGAAGAACAACTTTGTATTGTTATGATCCCCATGCATGGTATAGCATTGGAAGAGAGAAGAAGCGCTAGAGGTTTTAAGAATTGTCCACTAAATTTAACCAGACCTCTTTCCCCTCTCCCCATCTGTCAGTGTGTTATTTGAATTTTCAACTGTGTTCAAACCTTCCAGTGAAATTCTTTAAGCCTTTGTTTTAATTTTTCTCTTGACCAGAACTTGCAGACTGGCAGCTATTACCAATTGATATTTATAGGCCTGTTTTGATTGGCTGTGCATTGCATCTTACAACTTTTTTTTTTTAATTAAAACACCATTAGGTACATGTATCTGGTCTAGTTTCCAGTAGATTCCAGCACTCACTAGTCTCTTAATCTGGCTGCTTTCATGTTTACTTTTCCGTGTTTTCCTGGCCCCCAATTGCTGGACTCTGGTCTGGTCTATACCTGGCCGATATTGGCATCCTGGACTACCCAACTCAGAGGCGTTTTGGGACTGATGCCTCCATATATGGGTGCCAGACTGGTCATTTTGTTTTCTCCCAGAGTAAGAATGTGACTCACAGATATAGCTACATTATTTTTTACTCCTCAGTGAGGACTTCTGATTTATGCATTTAAATACTGGACGGAAAAACAATCTTACAAATTTAAAATCCAAAGCACAATCAGATTTATTTCTACCTTGCCTTTTTTCAGGAAGGAATTAGAATGGTTATTAGATTAGCTATAAAGATTCGTGATAAGTTGTTTTTAATAGAAGCATCAAATAACAAACCTTGGACCACGTGCAGAAAGCCTGGACATATTGACGCTGTGGACAGGCAACAAGTCAGCCATGGGAGGCTGCCGTTCTGTGGACTTTGTTGGAAATGCAGTTTTGAAGGAGGAGACAGATGTCCCATTTCAAAACAGGTGACACAAATGACACATGGAGGATTCTGCACTGAGCTGGGGAAGGGCTTGGAGAATTGTGAAGCAGCATTCAACATGTATTTGTTTCTAGAGCAAGGCAAACTGGGCAAAAGATCCCACAGGAGACTCTTCAGGGTAGAAAGTACGGAGTGGAGGGGGAAAGTGGAGCAGGATCAGGCCCATCTGGTAGCTAACAACCAGGTCAGGGTCAGCAGTGACTCCCACATTCTAGGAAGGAAAGGAAGAGCTTCTTTGAGAAAGGCCCAAAGGTCCTGAAGAAAAGCACCATTTGGAATCCACTTCTCTACTTCTCTTTCATGTTCAGTTAATTCACTTCCCTGCTTAGAGTTTACCAAATACTGGGATATATATTTTTAAGACAAGCCTGGTCCAAGCCACCATCTTCTCTCACCTTATATTTGCAAAGGTCTACCAGCTGCTCCTCTCCAACAGCAGTCAGAGATGATTCTTTTAAAGAAAGCAAAGGCATCCCATCACACCTGTTCTATCAACCCTCCTGTGGGTTCCCTGTATTTGCTATATCTCTCAGCTAGTTCATAGCCTCAACTCAGTTGACATTTGTTGCCACTAGTTCTCTGTGGTAGGGACATTCTCTGCACTGTAGGACATTGAGCAATGTTCCTGGCCTTCACCAGTAGAACCAGTAGATGCCAGTAGAACCCTTGAGCCCTAATTCTGCCAACCGCCCCTGATCAAGAATGATTGTGCTATCTGGACCCTGCCCTGACTCCAGCCGAATTTTGCATCCCCCTCCCTGCTCCAACCACCACCACGACCACTCTTATTCTCCAGCTCCCCCTGCTTTCTCTCATCTCCTCCAATACTTTCTTCCACCAGTGCTACTTTTACCTGGCTTCTATTCTACTATCTCCAATCCTCAACTACATAAGTCTCACTCTTTCTTCAAGCTATATGATTCTTTATTTAGGGGACCCAAAGAACTCTACAAAGAGACTGCTGGAACTCATCGAAGAGTTTGGCAAAGTAGCAGGATATAAAATCAATGCACAAAAAGCTAAATCCTTTCCTAATCCTGGTAGGTCATCTACCCACCCCCAAACCCGATGCATTTTCATTACACCAGTTTTTTTTTTTTTTTTACTCAGTTGTTATCATGATTAAAATTCCTTTTGTGATTAATTCTCCCTCTTATCCTTTTTGCCCTGAAAGCTTCTTCAGGATAGGATTCTTACTTATGTTCTTGCTGCACTTTCTGGTTCCAAGCGTAATGCCTGATGCACCACATTCGCAAATAAATAACTCAAGAAAGAAAAATGATATGAGCTACCAAAATTCAGGGTGTACAAGAGGGATGTAACCACAGGTGAGCCCTGCAGCTGCCTACCCACACTTGAGGATACTGTGTTAATGGTGTTATGTGCATAATAATGACAGCCTGCATTGGCAGTTAATCTGTGCCAGGTCGTGTACCGTACACTGACATATCAGTATATCCTTAAAACCTCCTGATGAAGCCGTAGCTGCAAATATGCCCATTTTAGTGACAACTTATGGAAATTGACTAGGATCGCACACCTGGAAAGAGGCAGAGCTGGCATTCATACTCTGGAAGTTGGACCCAAAGGCCCTTACTCAAAACTCTGACCTACTTCCTGCCATGAGTTAGGAAGCAGAGTTGGAGTCTTAGCACTTCCTCAAAACGTATGACAGGAGCCTGTTTGAAGAACGTCTGTGGTCTGCAGGGTCTTGGTCTCCGGGTCTGAAGAAATCATTCGGAAGCAGGCTATTCACTGTCTGCTGAGTGTTCTCAGTGTCGTTGGGATGGTGGGAGTGAGCATGAGCACACTGGGGCACACACTCTGCAGCACATCACACCCACTTAAAGTTTAAATTAACAAACTTCTTGTAAAATTCATAAGCATATAAGTCATTCATGTCTCACCATAAAGGACCTTGGACCTCTCGTAAGAAAACTTGCCTCCCCGTGTGTGTGTGCGTGTGTGTGTGTGTGTGTTCATGCATTAACAGCTAAGGAGTGTAGAACACTTCTGTGTAGGGAGATGACTGGGAAGAGTTTGGGAAGCCGTAAGGCTTTGATAGGGCCACTAAATGCTTGGTTGCAAAGAAGTAGGTGGGAGAAGGACACTGGATATGAAGTGGGAAGATGCCAAAAGTAATTGCTAGCCACTTTGCAATTCCTCCCAGGGCTCAGACGCTGAGAAAAATCATCCTCAGGGCTACCTTTGGCATTGGGAGCCTGCAGTAGAGTTTTCATGAATAATTCACTTTGCCAAAGTAGAAGTAAGCATGGTTTGTAGTTCACTTTCCTTCCATTAATTTAATCTATGACTTTCATTTCGTCTATCTGTAAAAACAAAAGGGATACGAATATTTAGCCGTGAGCCAGGGAAGTGATTTATTAGGCAACATTTATAAATCATTATTTATGACACACTAATAGTTTAGCAAATGTCTTTTGAAAAGAAGATTTTTACTGAGTGCAGATTCAGGAAAATAATATGCATTCTATACAGAGTTGGCTGAATTTTGTCTCTTCTTCTACAGATAACACTCACCTACCCAATTTTGACACACGTACTCAAGTGCCAGAGAAGGATCAAAGTCCATCTGTCTAGAGGAGGTTTTGCCTGTCAATCAAATTTGTCATTACTTGGATTAAGTTGTTGAGATGATTAGCCTCTTGGAAAATAACAAAGATGGAAATGCCATAATGAATTATTATTAATAATAGGGATTTGGGGCAAATGACACTGTTCCAGTGGAAACCCACAATCTTATGACTTAAGCTGCCTTCGGGACTGGTGGAAAGAAAATATTCCCTGGGACGTAGTCGCTTCATCTCTTTGGCCTCCTCCGGAGGCATCCGCCCTAGTCATCATGATACTGTCCCCAGGCCCTGGCCACCAGTGCCCTCAAGACTAATTAAAAACTTGCATCACAGCAATGTTAAAGGGCTGGGAGTCCTTTCTCTTTCAAAGCAGGACTTCTGGCTCCAACTTCTGCACTTGGTGCTATCAAGCTGATTCATACCGTGGACATAGGCTATTTTTGGGCAAAGCCAACTCCAGCCTCTCACTCCCTACAGCTGGAACAAGAGCTGACCTTGAATGACCTAGGTGGCAGACATCATGGCTTCTCTTAGGAAGTTATCAGAAAACAGTGAGATGCGTTGCCTGCAAAGGACACAGAGAGACAAAACCACAGTAAATCTAGACTCTCTCAAGAAAAGTGTTCTCACATCCTCTGAGGAGGAACAGCCCTGACTTATTTTCCTCCTCTTTTCTCTCTCTCAGAAGTGGAAAAGATTGGTGGGATAAGTCAGAAGACAAGTTGCTTCTAAGCCTGTGCGTAAGATAACCAACATCCTGGTATACATATTTATTTATTTTTAGTTTTTTTCTATTTGAAAGGCAGAGAGAAAGACACATACAGGGGGGGAGAGAGAGAGAGAGAGGGAGAGAGAGAGAATGAGAGAGACACAGAAAGAGATACACAGAGAGAGAAATTCCTTCCATTGTTTCACTCTCTAAATGCCCAGTGGGCCCAAAACAGAGACCACTCAGTCAGGACCACCCATGTGGGTAGCAGCAATCCAAGTGCTTGAGCCATCAAGCTGCCTCCCATGGTCTGCGTTAGGAGAAAGCTGGAGCCCCGAGTGCCTGAGCCTGGGAACAATCACACGCACTCTAAGGTGGGACACAGGTGTCTCAATAGCTAGATTAAATGCCTGCTCCACCGATCTACTTCAAGATAAGTCTGGTTACCTGGGAAGCTATCTGCTAAAATCCTGTGTTTCCATCTTAAATCATATTGTCTGTCTAATATTGAGAGCATTTTGGAAGGAAGGGAATTGTATACCTAATTGTACGTGTATCTCTCAGACTGGGTCAGAATTTAGCATATAAATGTAAGTTATTTTGTGTCCAGTGAGTGAAAGGAAATTTTAATTTAATTTAGGATCATTATACATAAACACATGATATCAAATGTTCATTGAAACATGTGTTGTTTTTTCATGAATAACAGTACTAAATGAAGAAACAAAAAAGAGCCTAATGAGCAGTCACTCAATTATTTATCCTCCTTTCCTTGGGTGGAAATGCTCGATTCTGTCCCCAGACGCTGCCCTACTTCTGACCTTGGCCTTATTCCAAAGCACTTCAGCAGCCACCCTTGTAGCTTGTGCCTGGGGAGGAAATTCAGCAGGATGCTAGCTGCCTTCCCAGTGTGTCCTGGGACTCCTGAGTGCTGCCCATCTCATGGCTTCTCCGTCCAGCTCATCATTGATGCGGCTGCCTCCGCTCTCCAGATCTACACATTGCTGTTTGCTCTGTTCTTTTCTTCTTCACCTGGAGCCTCAGGGGAGGGCTAAATTAAGAGGGGAGGGGCTGTAAAGATGAGGAAACGCTGAACACAGGAGGCTCGTGCAAGTTCTTCACTTTATTTCTCATGTCATCTACTTATTGAGGAAAGGAAAACTGACTCATGTTCAGGTAGTTTTGAAAAATAATTGTAAAGTATTTTTTTCTTTTTTTAAACTTTTACTTACTAAATATAAATTTTGAAAGTACAACGTTTGGATTATAGCGGCTTTTCCCCCCATAACCTTCCTCCCACCTGCAACCATCCCATCTCCCACTCCCTCTCCCATCCCATTCTTCATCAGGATTCATTTTCAATTATCTTTATATACAGAAGATCTACTTAGTATATACTAAGTAAAGGTTTCAACAGACTACACCCACACAGACACACAAAGTATAAAGCATTGTTTGAGTACTAGTTTTACCATTGGTTCACATAGTACAACACATTAAGGACAGAGATCCTATATGGGGAGTAAGTGCACAGTGACTCTCGTTGTTGATTTAACAATTGACACTCTTATTTATTTTTTTTAAATTTATTTAACAGGTAGAGTTATAGACAGTGAAAGAGAGACAGAGAGGAAGGTCTTCCCTCCGTTGGTTCACCGTTGGTTCACCGTTGGCCACCATGGCCAGCACTGCACTGATCTGAAGCCAGGAGCCAGGTGCTTCCTCCTGGTCTCCCATGCAGGGGCGGGGGCCCAAGCACCTGGGCCATCCTCCAACCCTCCAGGGCCACAGCAGAAAGCTGGACTGGAAGAGGAGCAACCGGGACTAGAACCCGGCACCCATATGGGATGCTGGCGCCGCAGGTGGAGGATTAGCCAAATGAGCCATGGCACCTGCCCCAACACTCTTATTTATGACGTCAGTAATCACCCAAGGCTCTTGTCATGAGCTGCCAGGGCTATGGAAGCCTCTTGAGTTCATAAACTCTGATCTTTAGACAAGGCCATAGTCAAAGTGGAAGTTCTCTCCTCCCTTCAGAGAAAGGAACCTCCTTCTTTGATGGCCCACTCTTCCTGCTAGGATCTCACTCACAGAGATCTTTCATTTAGGTTTCTTTGGGGTTTTTTGTTTTGTTTTGTTTTGGTGGGGTTTTTTTTTTGTTTGTTTGTTTGTTTGTTTTTTGCCACAGTGTCCTGGCTTTCCATGCCTGAGATACTCTCATGGGCTTTTTAGCCAGATCCAAGTGCCTAAAGGGCTGATTCTGAGGCCCGAGTGCTGTTTTGGGCATTTGCCATTCTATGAGTCAGCTGTGTATCTCACTTCCCATGTTGGATTGTTCTCTCCTTTTTAATTCTATCAGTTAGTATTAGCAGACGCTAGTCTTGTTTATGTGATTCCTTTGACAATATTATCTTTATGATCGATTATGAACTTAAACTGATCACTTTGACTAGTAGGATGGCATTGGTACATGCCATCTTAATGGGATTGATTTGGAATCCCCTGGCATGTTTCTAGCTCTACCATTAGGGGTAAGTCCGAGTGAGCATGTGCCAAATTATACATCTCCTTCCTCTCTTATTCCCATTCTGATATTTAACGGGGATCACTTTTCAGTTAAACACCTAAGAATAATTGTGTGTTAATTAAAGAGTTCAACCAATAGTATTAAGTAGAACAAAAAAAGTATTAAAAGGGATAAAGTATTAAGTTGTTCCTCGACAGTCAGGACAAGGGCTGATCAAGTCACTGTTTCTCCTAGTGTCAATTTTACTTCACAGGTTTCCTTTTTGGTGCTCGGTCAGTTGTCACAGATCAGGGAGAACATATGATATTTGTCCATTTGGGACTGGCTTATTTTACTCAGCATGATGTTTTCCAGATTCCTCCATTTTGCTGCAAAGGACCAGATTTCACTTTTTTTAACTGATGAATAGTATTCTATAGAGTACATATCCCATAATTTCTTTATCCAGTCTTTTGTTGATGGGCATTTAGGTTGATTCCAGGTCTTAGCTATTGTGAATTGAGAATTATCAGTGAAAAAAACTCAGCAGTTTTATTGGATGTATTGTCCTTGTGATAGACAAATGTTTATATTTTAAAAATTATTGACACACATATGTTGCTTATTTGCTTGTCTATTTGAAATGGAGAGAGAGAGAGGGAGAGGAGGGGAGAGAGAGACTGAGAGAGAGATTCCATCTGCTATGCAAGGTTTGAAGCTGAGAGTCAGTAACTCTAACCACGTCTCCCATGTGGGTGAAAGGAACCCAGTTAATTGAGCTGTCACTGCTGCCTCCCAGGGTCAACATGAGCAGAAAATTGTAGTCAGAAACCAGAAGTAGGTATTGAACTCAGGCGATCCAATATGGAATGAGAACATCTTAACTGCTAGGCCAGTTGCCCCCCTCAACCTGCTATCTTTTAAAGTTATTATGTCAGTATGTCATTGAACAAATGTTGCTGAGCCCTCCTGTTATTTCCAGGGCAATGTGAAGCACTGAGTGAAATCTAAGATAAAATAAAACGTGGCTCCTACATTTGTTGGGCTTAAACTCTGATACCAAAGAGAAGGTGTGACATAATGGATACCTCTCACTAATGCTTTAAGAAATATAGTTCTAGGAGTGCCACTGGAGCTTGAGAAAAAAATGCTTTCCATTAATGTCATTATAGATGGCTCTTCAGAACAAATAGCATTTACTACCAAAGGATAAAATAATATTTTGTTCACAAATTGTTTTACATGTATGTCTTACCTGCTCAACTACACTGCAATCTTCCTGCAGCTGGAGACTGGATATTACACTTGCTTTTCTATTCCCTATCTTTATTCTCTTAGCAAGGATTAGCTGCCCAGGAGGCCCTTCCTACCTAATTGATTTTTAATAGTTGCTAAAAGGCAAGACAGATGTCATAACAAATGCTAGAAATTCCATGAGCATCCTTTGTCTGAGTAGATTCCAACAAGACTACCGTTACAAATGCCCTGAGTTGACAGATACTCTCGTTCCTTTATTATGTAGTGAAGAACTGGGAAACTGGATTCTAATTCTCACTTTTCTATGACATGAGGTGGATCAGCCTTCCATTATATCACCTAAAAATGAGCCCAATCGTGTCTTGAAAATTTAACAAGTATCATTTTATGTCACAGGAGTGGTAAAATGATTGAGAAAGACACTGTACAAATTCACTGTCACTACCACACCTTCTATTTGAAGCTCAGTTCATTCATGACAAAACTGCAGAGGTATCTTAGTAGCATGTCATCACTTTAATTTTTTACTTCACTTTTTAAGTTTCATCTGGCTCACCTTTTTGAAGTCATTTTCCTTATTTAAATGGTTTTCCACTATACAATTTACTCTTAAACTTAAACCCACCACTGGTTCGAGTCTCGGCTGCTCCACTTCCAATCCGGCTCTCTGCTGTGGCCTGGGAGGGCAGTGGAGGATGGCCCAGGTCCTTGGGCCCCCACGTCTGCGTGGGAGACCCGGAGGAAGCTTCTGGCTCCTGGCTTCGAATCGGCGTAGCTCCAGCTGTTTTGGCCATTTGGGGAGTGAACCAGCAGATGGAAGACCTCTCTCTCTCTCTCGCTCTCTCTCTGTCTCTGCTTCTCTGTAACTCTGCCTTTCAAATGAATAAATAAATATTAAAAAAAAAAAAAAAAACTTAAACCCACATAGGAAGTCCCAGAGGAAGCTCCTGGCTTCTGGCTTCGGATCAGCATAGCTATGGTCGTTGTGTTCAGTTGGGAAGTGAACCAGCGGATGGAAGGCCTCTCTCTGCCTCTTCTCTCTCTGTTCCACTGGTTCACTCCCCAACTGGACACAACGACCGCAGCTATGCTGATCTGAAGCCAGAAGCCAGGAGCTTCCTCCAGGACTTCCCATGTGGGTGTACTTACTGCTTTCTCAGGCCATAGCAGAAAGCTGGATTTGAAGTGCAGCAGCTGGGTCTTGAACCGGCACCCATATGGGATGCCAGCACTGCAGGTGGTGGCTTTAACAACTATGCCACAGGGCCAGCCCCTCTCACTCATTCTTTAAAATGTTACTGTTCTATTCTTTGTATTTTTTCTTTCTGTGTTCTATTTGCAGATAGAATGGCATGTCTCAGATTGGAAATGGGAAAAATGAATAATATGGAGGGGTGGTAGTGAGCTAGGGCATTCTGATTCTACATGGGATCTAAAAACTGGCAGAAGGTCTGGTCTGATGGAAGAAAGTCCTCCAGGTCTCTATACTAGATAGTGAACTAGGGACTATAAAAGAACTAACATGGTCGAGAGCTTCAGCCTTCAAGTTATTTTAAAAATGGAAGAAGGGCCTTTTATACATAGAAAGAAGGGCACTGATTATTATCTGAATATCACTAATATCTCCCATAGAACCTACTTGGAATAATTTTTTACTATTAATTTGAACAAGAGCACTGAGACTCTTTATATGTATAATAAAGCTAATTTTACATTTAATAGAGACAATTTTATTTTTTAACGTTCATAAAATCAGAATCTTATTAAATTTTAGAAGTGAATAAAACTTTTATAAGTGTAAGATTTTCTTTCTGGGTTCTATTTGCTGATTAAAATGTTCTTGCTTCAATCCCATTAGATTAAATTGAACTTTACAGTGCTCACTATTTTCCTCTTAGACATATCTCAATAGTTTAAATAATGTAGCATTCTTCATGACAAACTGCTTCATACATTCATTTTCACATTTACTCTCATTTTGTTTAACTGAATGCCAATGGTTTATATTTTTCTGATTAACAAGGTGGGGGGGGGACGATCGTTATTATTTATGAAGCCACTGCTGTATACCTGGCCCCAGGATAACCTGCTTGCATCATGCTCTTTAAGCCTTAAAATAGCAGTGAGATAGGCACTGGTATTTTTGCATTTTACAGGTGAGGAAACTGAGGCTTAGAAATTTAAGTCCTTTGACTGTATCCCACAGCTGATAAAATGACACAGCGATCATTAACATCCGGGTCCTACTGACTTCCAACCCACACTCATAGATAGCAACTTTAACCTGTTTCATAATTGATTCTTAAATTTCTAGTTCTGTGACCTTCACCATGTCTAGCTAAGCCGTCATAGAACATGCACAGTTCCTATCTACTCAAACATCTTCAGCTAACCTGTTGGCATATATTTCGTCAAGTTGGAAACATCCAAGGTTGCTACCCCTTATGCACCCTTGAACTCGAGAAATGTTCTGCTACCTTTGTCGTCTTGCCTGGTTGTAATGTCCTTTCTAAAAGAGATGACCTTACCAAGTGTCATTTCTCGGAAAATAAAGCTCGGCTGCTGTTGACTTTTGATTCATCACCGCACTGATATTTTGTGTCAGTGAGGAGTACACGGGATGAGGCAGCAATCTCCAACTCTTATGAAGGGGAACAGGTGGCTGGTCACGTTGGACACATTCCCTCTGGCAGACCTGGCGACACTGTGACTTGTATTTAGCATTTTAATTGACTTTGGCGGTTGCAGAATCACTTTTCTCCTTACAACTCTTTTCAAAGGAGAGGAAACCAAAATAGAAAGTATTAGAACATCTTCCTGTGTCGTGTACTTTTCACTCTTTCTGAAAATGAGACTTTCCTTTACTTTGACTCGAAGCTAGCATTCATGGAGAGTTATTAAGACCAACACACACAGGTGTTTAGCCTATCAGGGAGAGTCAATATTTTTGTCAACTTTTTAAACAACTTCCTCCACAATCATCGCTGCTCTCCAAATAGAATCTGCTGACTTCCACGGCGGGGGTCAGTGTTACACAGTGACTCATTACCGGAGAGAACAAACAAGCTCAACAAAGGCTACTTCAATATGTAAATGTTTCCTTATTGCCAGTGAAAGCTGGATTTAAAAAAAAAAAAAAATAGAGCTTCAAAGTCTGTGTCTTGGGGGTTCCTGCTGAGTGACACTCATCCCTGGGCCACACACCCTCTAACAACAGTTTTCCTCCCCTTCCTCCCCCAACTCCTAGAGTGCACTCGACGCATTCAGTTCCTCAGTGAAAATACTCCTGAACCTGATCCAGTCCTGCTCTAACCCACGCCACTTCCCAGAAGCTAGCCTTGCCAAGGTCTCCAGTAACATGCTCACTGCCAAAACGAAATGGCACTTCTCCATCGTGGTGCTCCTTGACCTATGTACAGAATCTGACACTGCTGATAACCAATTGCACAACTCTCCCTCCTTGGCTTCTGAGCCTCTTTCCTCATTTAGGCTGCCTCTCATCCCATCTGCTGCAGAGACCCTGCCCCCCCCCCCCCCCCGCCGCTTCCCTTAGACCCCACTTTCCACGGCGTTACCTCTGTAGCTCTGTCACTTATGTGTGTTAGGTATGACTGCCTCATTGAACACAGAGGGCCATGCTTCATTCACGTTAGTAACCCAGGGCCTAGACAGTGCTAGCAAAATAGTATAGGCTAAAAAAAAAAAAAAAAATGTTTGGGACTAGCATTGTGGCAATCAAGGATAAAACCACCGCCTGACACGCCAGCAACCCATATGGGTGCCAGTACGTGTCCCCATTGCTCCGCTTCTGATCCAGCTCCCTGCTGATGGCCTGGGAGATGACCTAAGTGTTTGGGCCCCACCACCCATGTGAGAGACCCTGATGAAGCTTCTGGCTCCTGGCCAAGCCAGGGAGTAAACCATTGGATGGAATATCTCTCTGTCTCTCCATCTATGGCTTTCAAAGCAAACAAACAAAAAAAATGAATCTTTAAAAAAAAATTTTGGAATGAATGCACACATGTAATAGGTCAATTTCTACATTTACTTCAGTCTTGTGCATTTCATCTGCTGTAAGACAAGTCCCATGACCAATTCATATTAAACAGAAATTTATCATCTCTTTAACTTTTCCCACACCCAGTATCTATGTGTCACTAGAGAGCACTGATAAATAGCAAAGTTCCCAAATGAGACTCCACACTGGCTCTCAGTTGTTCTTTTGATTCCTATTTAGAGTTGCCAATTAAATCTGCTTGTTCAGTCTTGACATTTTCTGAATCTGAATTGCCTTCTTTTCACCATTTTCTATGGATATTTACAATATTGTGCATGATAAAATTTGAAAAGCACTCCGTGTGCAGTCGGCATGTTCTATAGTAACTCCTTGCACTGGTGGTGGCGAAGAGAAACCAATTAATATTTGTTGAGTGATGGCTACATAAGCAATTGGATTTTGTGTGTTATTTCTCAACTTGCTCATTAAGGTGGTCCAAAAAAATAAATTAGCTATTCAGTTTGTTTTTGTCATATTAATGACAAAATATACTATCTCAGAGGTGATATTGTCAAAAGTAAAGAGACTATCTCAATGAAAAATAATAATTTGACTTCATAAACTGTTACTTTTTCTTATGATTTACACCTAATCCTTTTCCTCCTGTTTGAATATGAATCTCCCCACAATTCTGACTTATAATATTTCTTTCCTCTAAGTCTTTAGTTCTTCTGTCAGGTTACCCTTTTCACTTGTCATTTTGTGTATGCCAGCTCTGAGGCCAAATAGTTGTTTTAAATATTCATTGTACATCATACGTTAGAGCCTCCCACTAAATTGCAAAGTCTTGCATTCTATTTTTTTAATATCTTACAAAGACACGTTGAAGTTAGGTGAAAATGGAATTAACACTATGCTTATTGTGGTATAAATGATTTTGAAATCCACACATATTTTTCATAATACATATATTTCATAAACTCTTTGAAGATCCCTGATGTTGTTCTTTCCCCTTCTTCTTATATACCCTCTGAATAAATCATAATTCTGCCGCTGAATATGCAACCACCACGTGTCAGCTTACTGTTCTCTTTTGGCCATAATTTTACCTTCTACCTTCTGCTTTTGGATAGATAGGTAGATAGACAGTTGCGTAGGTGGATAAATACATAGACAAATTCACTTCTTACATGTATTATTGAGTTGTTCAATACATTCTGTCAGCACTAAAAACTACATCATAATAAAAGATAAGTTATTTTCCCTTTGTACTCTCATTATAAACACATCTCTTCCACATTTCTAATGGACTGAAGGTAGTTACCCTTGAAGATTATTGAATTTGTGGGTTGGAAAGTTATTCTTCCTTTTACATATTTCTCTGTTTTATCTGTAATTAGTCTCTGACTATGAGCTCCTAAAAAGAATAACTAACATTTAGTAAGCATATCTTAAACAGTTTCTAGCACTGTGCAATGGGGATATACACAATTAAAACATTATTTATGAGTCAATTAGCAAATTATTGTGTGTATATTTAGAACTATGTGTTTGTCTGAAACTATAAAAATCAACCCATTCTTCCATTTTTTGCCAGTATATTCATTCAACCTTGCAAGAGGGAGTATACAATAAAAAATGTACCCCTCTGTTATTCAATGGATCTTGTTAAATCAATAGTATTTCCTATTTAGTAAAATGTGATGTCTCATGTTTTTTCATAGCAATCTGTATAATTGGAAGGGATTTACTTGATTAACATAGAAGAGTGGTAAGTCATACACGGCATCATAATGAGATTCAAGAGATGACTATGTTGATATTTCTAACCCATTTGAGTTTCCAAAATAATAATTTGAGAAAACTAAAGAGAACACCTTTTGAATTTTCCTGATGCTTATTGTTTCTTCCAGTTAATTCTTTCAGTTATAAATTACATACATTCCAAATTTCTTTCTCTGCTTGCTGTTGACGCACTGATTTGTCCAACATTAAAAATCTTCAATAAAATATAAATGAGCAGCAGCTTCCTGCTAACCACAAATTCCCCCTCTTGTTTTGCTTTGTCTAAATGTTCTTCTTGAATGCCCAAAGGACTTTCTCTTCCTGCTTGGCACAGTTCTAAATTAGTTTGAATCACATTATTCTTACGTCCAGTGTATGTACCTGCATTATGATTCTAAGGGTAATTTGTGTCCTTTAACCATAGTGTGCTTATCATCAATGCTTCAAGGATTACAATCTGGCCTTGATCTTGCTTGGTCCATCAAGGTTGCTTGGGGATAGAGCTATTCACTGGCACAATATTGGTTTCATGCCTATGATAACTCAGAAATGTATTTCTCAACCACGGCAGTGATTTCTAACAGTGTTGGAACTTTTGATTGTTTTGTTTTAATCACAGTTGTAAGTTGATGCTGATACAAAAGTGTACCATGTTTTTTAATCATTGAGTTCAAAGCAAGCAATTCTTTTTACTGGCTTTTCTTGAACTTCTATTTTGACCTGGAAATTTGGCCCATGAGCATCAGCTAAAAACCTTGTCCTGACTCTATGTGTTTTGTGCATATGTTTTATTTTCAGTGTCTCATTAAAAGATTAAAATGTGTAGTTGAAATAAGCGGACAGACTTTGCCTTGCTGATTGCTCATTCATGCTTTTATCTTCTCCCAGATAGATTATCCTAATGCTTGGTTGGTTGGTCTGCCAAAAAATACTGATTATAAACCTGTGTCTTGCAAAATCCCACTGAGTGCAGGGTGTGGTGCAGAGACACTCAACCATTCTTGGGCTATCATAGCATTTTTAAACATTTTTGTGAATAAATAGATGTTCTTTCAGAAATCATTTGTAATCCACAAGTTTTGCTTTTGTAGCTTGAACAGCAACTATTTTCCATGTTTACTTCTGCTCCTTTCAGCTCAAAGCCATTGTCAATTTGAACATAGTTGCCTTAACACAGAATATGGTTAATATTCTCCTAAGTGGCCTTAAATTCCTGGTTCATAGCCTCTTACCTTGAATTAAGACTATGTGAACTTCAGACAACCAATTAAGATGAGGAGAAAGTTTGCCAAAGCCTTAATTTGGCATCATGCATATAAAAATGTGTTTTTATAAGTTCTACTTTTTATGTGCTATTTCACTCAAGTCAGTTTTGATGTGAAGACAACACCTCGGAAATGGAGATATTTTAATCCAGAACGTATCCATGACCCAGTTGCAATCACACAAGCAGTAGACACAGGAGTTTTCTCAGAACATCATCATAGTTCTCACTGCCATGAAGCCTTAGGTCTCAAAAGACTGAAGCTGTAGGTCAAGTTTTGCCCCTATCCAATGAACTGAATGACATAAGACAAGTCAGCTAATGTCTTTGTACCTCAATACATCTTTCATAAAACGGGGGGCTCTGGGAATGTGCATTGTGACATAGTGGGTTAAGCCGCCACTTGAGACATCAGCATCTCATATCACAGTGCCAGTCCAAGTCCTAGCTACTCTGCTTCTCATGCAGCTTCATGCTAATGCACCTGGGAAAACAAGAGAAAATGGTGCAAGCACTTTGGCTCCTACCACTCCTGCAGGAGACCTGGGTAGAGTTCTGGCTCCTGGCTTCAGCTTGGCCCAGCCCTGGCTCGTGTGCAGCTTTTTGAGGAGAGAACCATCAGGTGGTAGATTTCTCTCTCTATCTCCCTCTCTCTGTGACTCTGCCTTTCAAATATATAATGAAATAACTATTTTAAAAAAGAAGCTGGTGCTTGGAATAGAGACTCCACAGTTAGTTCCATCTGGCTTGTGCCAGGCCAGAGTATGGAGTTGAAGTTCTGGCTCCAAGTACAAGGCCAAGTTCTAGCCCTGCATCTTCTGTCATGAGCTCTGGCAGCCAGAGGAAATGTGTGGCATGAAAGTGGTGGCCCCTACATGTGCTGCAGGAGTTAAAGTAGTTGAGAACTCTTGGAGCAAATGTTCTTCCACCTGAAGTGAATTAGTAGATTAAATACTTATTAGAATAAAAAAGTATTGATTTTCTCCAAGAGATTGAAATTCTAAAGAGTAAACCAAGGGGTGTGCCATGTATCTTAGTTCCTTATGGCTGCTATAACAAAATACCACAGACTTGGTGGCTTATATACAATAGAAAGTTTTTTCTTACAGTTCTGGATGCTGCAAACTCCAAGACCAAGGGGATGGCATATCTGGAGTCTGGTGAGGGCGTCTCTCTGGCTCACAGATGGCACCTTCCAAGTGTGTCCTCCCCACGTGGTAGAAAGGGTAAAGGATCTCCCTCTAGGCCCCATTTATAAGAGAATGAATGTCATTCATGAGGGCTCCAGCCTCATGACTCATCACCTCCAAAATGTAATACCATCACCCAAGGCATTAAAATTTCAACATATGAATTTGGAAGGGAACAAACATTCAGATCATAACACCATAAAAATAATAACACTTTTAAGAGATTAGATTATGACATTCTTAATCAAATATGTAAATCATAGTGTCACACTGACCACTTTGCCTGGAATATTGGCCTTTTCTGGAACACAGCACCTATCTCGGGAAGTGACATCCTTTTCTGTGAAGGTAGCAGACACCTGTTCAAGATTCCTATGCTGTGTCAGGTTGAGATGAACTTTGCATGGAGGCTGGGAGTTATCACCTGGCAAAGATCATGAACAATGAATAGGATTTTATTCAGCAAAGAAAAGTGGTTTGGGCCAGTAGGGGAGCAAAATAGATCATGTAAAGGTTTCATTGTGTTTGCAGAAATGCAAGAAATTCCTTACACCTGGAGAACTAGATGGGTGGTGCCTATTCCCAAAGAGAGACTGGAAACTTTGTAGAAAGCACATTCTTACAGGACAAACTAAGAAATCTGGGTTTTATCTGATACCAAATAGGAATCTTTTGTTTTTGTAGTATTTATTTTTAAAATGTATGTATGCTTTCCCTTTTACTTTCTAAATGGCTTTCTAAGGAGGGGGAAGCAAATTGAATGGAGGAAGCCTTTGTCCCAGCTTTAGTGGGTTTTATTGTATAAGAAGTGTTTAGTGTAATTACTCTGAAAAAGAGTTTGGGGTTCTTATTTAAGAATGAGATTAGGAACAGAGAAATGAAGGAAAAGTAGGACCCAAAAAGATAAACAGAAGCAAGAACTAGGTTTATGAATAAGTTGGGTGAACACTCATGGTGTAGGGGAAATGAAAGTATCTGAAGAACATGACCTCTAGGTCCCTTTGGATCTTCTTTGCATTGCTAATGTTTGAAGCAGTCCTCAGCCTCTTTCCCAAATCACCAAGTTGGCTAAACGTGTGTTTGTGCAAGTAGGCTTGTCAGTGTTGGCGAAAATTGAAGAATGAACTGAATCAGAGATAGATGCCACAAAAAGTACACAGATCTAGAGGCTCAGGCGACTCAGGAATTGAACTCCTGTAGACAAATGAAAAATCTCAGAGGGAGGAGGGACGCTTTTGGTCATCCACAGACCATAAAAATGGGGAAGAGAGAGTCTGGGAGAATTTTATCTGTAAATCATGTGCCTCTGGCTGGGGTGGGTGAACTTATCTGTGCTTATGGTAGGGTTCTCAGTCAGGAATTGGCATGACTAAATTCACATGTAGACGAACTGCTTAGTAGTACGATGTCAGAGGCCAAGGGATAATATACATAAGGCAGCCCTGACACTGAGCGAACAGAAAGTAGCATTTGAAGCATTGATAGGTGTTAGTAGGTGCCCGCTGTGTATCTAGCTTGGTAGATCTGGGAAATGGTACTTACAATAGCAAACACAGAGGGACAAAAAGATGGGAGGAGGGATGATGAAATAAATAGCTTTCAAAAATGCTGACTTTAAAATGCTTGCAATAGAGTTCATTAGAAATACCCATTAGGAGACTGTGGCTAAGTAAACTTTGTTATCAATAATATTTGATTTAGTAAGGATAAAACTTCAGCAGTGAACTTATTCTCTCTCATTGAGTCACACTGTTCTCTCCTTCTGTCCCTCCCTCCCTCCTTTCTCTCTTCCATTTTCGTTCCTTCTCCTTCCTCTCCCCTTCCTACTTCCCTCTCTTTCTCCTCTCCTCCAGAAAACATAGTTAGTAAAGAAATAAAAGCTTTCTCCTATTTGTATTATTTTCAGAAAAGTTGCAAATAATAGAAAGTTATCTAAAATATGCTTTTAAAAAGTTATTTTACACATGAATTTCATATGAGACTTGGTAAAAATATTTGCTCCTATATGTAATAAATGAGCTCAATGTCACAATTTTGATATGGTAATGTCTGCTGTCATTTAATATTTTATTGTCATGGTAAAATTGATCCTGTCATAAGTATTTTATAAATGTCATATTGCTCATATTCTTTCTGTCATAAGGAGAAAATTATTCTTAAAGCTAGCTCTTTAATATTATGTAATAACATTAATTTCTTTCCCTAAAGTTGTCTTTTCTTTTTTCCTATTATTGTATCTGCTTTTCCCATGTAAATTAGGGCTTTCCCAGGTCCTCTCACTTTGAACTACACAAGTGTAAATAGCTGAATGGGTGATGTCACTCTGCATTATGAAGCTTTAATTACTTTTTGGCTCTGTTATAGTCATTTTAAGGTTATGTAAATGCTCCATTAGGATCATTTAAAATTCAGTTTATTAAACCAGTCATTTCTCCATAGTTAGAGAAAAATGGAAAGCATGTGAGAACCACTGTCAAAAGGAGTTGAAACCTGCAACATAATCATTGTTTCTTCTTTAAATTATTATGAATAAAGAGTTTTATTAGCATATTTTAGTTAAACTTTTCATTGCAAAAATTTAAATTTGCCAAGCCTATCAGAGATCATTTTAAATTATCCTTTTATAAATGGGATAATTTTCAAAATTTTCTTTTCATATGATATATACTTACTGGTAAGATAATACAATGATTATAATTACTAATGACTAAATTGTAAAAACATTAATCTTAATAAGAAGAGCTAAAAGGCAGAATTGGTAGCAGATAATGAGAATTAAGCTTTATCAAACACAAATATGATGCACTATCTTACTATTAATGATTTTTATGATTATCAAAGTTATCTCCATAGAGTTGATTTTTTAAAAAAAATTTTTTTGACAGGCAGAGTGGACAGTGAGAGAGAGAGACAGAGAGAAGGGTCTTCCTTTGCTGTTGGTTCACCCTCCAATGGCCACCGTGGCCGGCGCCCTGCGGCCAGCGCATCGCACTGATCCGAAGGCAGGAGCCAGGTGCTTCTCCTGGTCTCCCATGCGGGTGCAGGGTCCAAGAACTTGGGCCATCCTCCACTGCACTTCCGGGCCACAGCAGAGAGCTGGCCTGGAAGAGGGGCAACCGGGACAGAATCCGGCGCCCCGACCAGGATTAGAACCCAGGGTGCCAGCACCGCTAGGCAGAGGATTATTAGCCTGTTGAGCCACGGCGCCAGCCCATAGAGTTGATTTTTAACCATCATATCTTATTTTTTCCAGCAAATGAATCCCTGATGATGCTTTCCAAATATTTCTTATACTAGTACCTGTTATAACACTTTTCTTACTTCAAATTTATCAAAATGATTTTATTATTTAATTCAATCAAAATAGGACAAAGGACTATTGAGATAATTTATCATCCTGTAGATTTTGTGATTACTGTTATTTATTCTGAAAAAAGCCATAAAATAGTAGGCACTCAATTATGACTTTAAAATAACTATATTTTGAATGTCAATGTGTATTATATATTTCTTCTGCAGAAATTTTATTAGATACATAATACAAATCAATTTAATATTTAGTAATATTAATGAATATTTATTAAGACGACAGATACTCACATAATATTCAGAGATACAATAATGGAAGCGGTTATTCCCATTGAAAAGAATCTTCAGGAAATATTCTCAACATTTCACATGAATCCAGTAGCGGAACTAAAGAAAAGAGCATATGCAGTGGTCTATTGGAGCACTCCACTTTTAAGACTACATCATTTTTGAAAGTTTCACCATTTATATACAAAAGATATGCAAAATTGCTAGTCTCCCACCATTTGTTTCGTGGTGAACAAATTCTCCCGAATGCAGTCTCGGGCCTTAGAACTGGCATCGCTTCCATAACCTGTTCCTGAACACACCATTGCCATGCGAGCTCACCCTGCCTTCTCCCTTATATATTTCTGTGTGTCACTCAGCACCCTTCCTCTTGCCTGGAAAGCCATCAAGAACTTTCATTTGAGGAATCAGTTGCCAGGTCATTTAACAACCCAGTCAGCAGGATTCTCAAGAGTCATGAGTAGAATAAACCTGTCTGTGCCCTTTCTTTTTCAGACAGGGAATGCCATTACCTCAAAAGCTATGCTTGCAGAGGTAGTCTTGGAAGCGCTCACTGGAAGTTACACGGCCTCCACGCCTGCCCCAGAGCCTGTCTCTAGGTGCCTAGACGTTCGGTTCTGTTTAAGCATATTCACACTTACATAGGTTTATAAGTGCAAGAGAAATCACTGAGAATAAGTCATTTTCCCTTAGTAGTCTGTTACCCAAATGTGGATACGGACAGTACTGAAATGTTTTGGTTAGCCTCCCAAGTGAAGAACATAAATCCACAGAGCCTTCAAGCATCTTTTATTTCATTCCTCCCTCCATCCCTCCCCCCAGGACATTATCATATTTGGCAAGATGGGGTTCAATTCCACTTAAAATGATGGAATGAAAGTCAGCCCATCTAATATGTGGAATCTATACACTCTTAGAAGCATAGTTAAATTTAATCAGATATTGCACCATAAAATTAATAGTCCTACATTTGGAACAAAAGCAGATTTTTGAGTTTCATTTGGCATTTTAAGAGTGAGTTAAAATAAATACATAGTGAAACACCAGGCCCATTAAACCAAAATATTTAGTGTTCATATTTTATATTTTTATGGCTTTACAGTATTGCAAATTGCAAAACTGTATTTCAATTTTAGTATATTCGCATTATTATATACAAAATGATAGGTAACCAGGGAAAGAAAGCACTTGGAATACAGGAAGAAGTGATTATGTCACAAGCAAAATTTATTGCTAATGAGTTAAAGAAAATACATGGCTGGCATTCTGGCACAAGAGTTTAGGCCACCGCTAAAAACACATGCCTGTTCAAGTCCCAGCTGCTCTGCTTCTGACTCAACTCCTGCTGCTGTTCCCCTTAAGGCAGCAAAAGATGACCCAAACGCTTGGGCCCCTACCACCCATGTGCAAGACCTAGGTGGAGTTCTTGGCTCCAGCTTTGGCCTGACCCAGTTCTGGACATTTCGGCCTTCTGGGGAGTGAACCAATGGATAGAAGCTCTCTCTCTCTCTCTCTCCCTGTCACCCTGCTTTCACATAAATAAATAAAATCTTTTTTTACAGCAGCTCATTTCACAATAGCTAAGATATGGTATCAACCCAGATGGTCAGCAACTGATGACTGGATAAAGAAATTATGGTATAATAAATCTGTTTTTAAAAGGAAAGAAAATACATGCAGTGTATAGTTCATACTGTGTTGAATCCTGTTGGACATCAATCATCTCTTACAATAGGAAATTTCCTTTTATGTATCAACTTTGAAACAAATGAGATATGCATGTATTCAGATGGGGTGTACCTATTGAATCTACCTACACATGATAACCATGTTGTATCTCATAAACTTCAGATACTAGTGACAGACTCCTTATCTCATTGCTTAGCTATCTGTTTGAGTGTCTTATACTTTTTCACCTGTTACCATTCTAATGAAATTCTTTCCAATTTATTATTTTAATGACATTATTTTTCTTGAATAGATATGTAATTATTGTGCAGTTCCAGTAATGTTGTACCGAATTATGTATTTTAATTTTTTATTTGCTCAAGGTTATAAGTACAACCTAGTTCTGTACCATTACATAATTGGTCTATGTAGTAAACAACTAAATAGTGGCTGTTGCTGTGTACTGAATATACTATATTTATCTTTTTCATGGATCTTAAGTTGTTGCCAATTTTTCACTGTTGATAATTGTGGAGTAAACAATTTTTGTCACAAAGCTTTTGTTTGTTGTTTGTATTTTTAGTATCATCTCCTTAATTGTCAACTATGAAATTAATGAGGAGTTGTGCCACACTAGTAAAATTAAAATGCTAATTAGATTTTACATTTGCATTTTAAATTAACAGAAACAGTTCTTTTAAAGGTAAGACTAGTAAAACTGTTACCCTATGACTCCGAACATTGCTGGTAGTAGCTAAACTGACAACACTTTGGAAAACATATCTAACTTTTTGTATCTGATGACATAGCATTGCATTTCTGGGAGTCTTTTCAACTAAAATAGTGAAAAACAGGACAGCACAAAAATGATCATTTCAGTTTTTGCTGATTTCTTTGTTAGATGTAATCTTTTACATAAAAGTAATCCCTTTTAATATTAATAACAGCATTTATTCATGGTAATCAATTCAAAACATACAGAAGAATGAAATACACCCTCCAAACCCACTCCCTAAATATACCTGCTACAATCTCTTCTTCAACCTTCTAACATTTTTCTACTTATGCCTGTGTAAATGCACATTTCTTTCACAAAGCAGGCATTCTACATATTGTTCTTCAATTTGCTATTTTCACTTACCACAACATCTTAGGCATCTTTCCACTTCTGTACATAATATCTGACATTCTTTTGAGTGGCTAAATAGTATTCCATTGTATGGCCACACCATACCTCATAAATATCCAATATCCATGTCATGTCTGTCCTGGTTTTTCTCTATTATAAAGCATGTTACAAAAAAACCTCTTTGTAAATAAATCTTTCTACATTTCTAAGTTCAACTGTGAGAGATTTTTACCAGTAGACTGGCTAAGTACAGGGTTTATGCCCTTCAATACAGTTGATCTAGTCAATATCCCTACCAATGGTGTTTGACAATGTCTATTCTTCACATTCTCTGTTACTGTATTCTTACGCTGAAAATTCTAAATCATAGCCAGCACCACGGCTCACTAGGCTAATCCTCCGCCTACAGCGCCGGCATCCAAGGTTCTAGTCCCAGTTGGGGTGCCGGATTCTGTCCCAATTGCTCCTCTTCCAGTCCAGCTCTCTGCTATGGCCCGGGAAGGCAGTGGAGGATGGCCCAAGTGCTTGGGCCCTGCACCCACATGGGAGACCAGGAGGAAGCACCTGGCTCCTGGCTTCGGATTGGCGCAGTGCACCGGCTGTAGTGGCCATTTGGGGGGGTGAACCAACGGAAGGAAGACCTTTCTCTCTGTCTCTCTCTCTCACTGTCTAACTCTGCCTGTCAAATAAATAAATAAATAAATAGAAAATTCTGAATCATTGCCAGTCTGATAGTACCTCACTTTTTTTTTTTAATTCTTTTTTTTTTTTTTTTGACAGGCAGAGTGGATAGTGAGAGAGAGAGAGAGAGAGAGAGAGTGCCTCACTTTTAACTATAAGCAAACCGTAGTATGTGTGCTGTTGAAGGGAATTCAGGTGCAGACAGTTATCATTTACAAGGGGATAAGCAATGGAGTAGGAGAAAAGATGTATGTCAGGAAATTACACAGTCAACAAATGTCCTACCTAGATGAGTCATTAGAGGAGGAATGCTTCAAATTTCTTATCTGTTCCTTAAAGCTTATGAACTCCATTCACATAGACACACATGAGTAACTGTCAGAGAATGACAAACCATTCATACTCATTTCACAGAGTTGGAGATTGAGAACCAGAAAGCTAAAAGGACTTCCCAGTGGGACATGACTATGTCCGGGCAGAATACGAGCTACCACAACCACAGGAACGCTATTTCCAAGACAACATGCAAAAATAATGTGATTTTATAGACAATGTAGTGTAGACCATAGTAGGATAAAGCTAATTTGTCATTTTATCAGTGGAAATTTCTTCTAACCAGTATAGTAATCAGTGACTTAAAATGAGTGACAGACAAAACATTAACTTCTTTGCAGTTTTTAGATTTGCATATATTTCTTAAACATATTTTGTTCTACTCATTTGACATTAATCATAGGTATTCTATAGATCTTGAAACCAGAATATCAATTTCCAAAGCAATCCCTTACTATCCCAGATGCAAATTGTTTATTGCAAAAATGCTGAGTGAAGCAGGAGGAGAGGAGGAATAGAAAGTAAGGATTAAAATTAGGGATTTGGTGTGACTTGAACAGAGTTTGTACAATGTTGTGTCCTTTGTATTCCCATGCAACATGAGAATTTTCTGATGCCATTAAATATTCTTTCAATATTTGATTTTAACACCTGCAAAGAATTTTTTAAAAAACTAATAGTGCTACAAAAAAAAAAAAACACCTTGTATGTAACTTTTTTTCTGGATCTGCAATAATTCTCTTATTACCGATTCCTAGAAATGGATTTGTTGGAAGCATAAAAATGTTTGAGTCCAATGGCTTTCCTGAAAGACTAGTTCCAATTAAGATACTTGTTACAAGTGTATTAGTGTGTTTATTTTACATTATCCCTTCAAATTTTTGTATTATTTCCATTATGTTGATGGAGTTTTGAAAGGTAATCTTATTATAGGTCATTCCAACCCACAATGCTCCCCTATTTTTCAAATTTTATATTTTGCTACTGTACTTTCACACTTAAAATAGATTAAACTTGGTTGGGTATGTATGACTAAGACATACAACATTTTGCCAGTTATTAAGCCTTAAACTGTCTTAACCTAGTTCTTCAACAGGAAATCAGTGAAGAAAGGTGTCAGGGTGATGGCAGACTTCCTAAAACAGTAAGCTGTAGACTACATCTTGAAGGATTAGTAGGATTCAGGCATTCAGGGACAGGAGCTCAACACTATAAAAACAATTGGCATGATAAATTGTGTTAAACAGGATTCATTTGCTTTTAAAATCTCCTTGGTGGTTTTCCCCTTACCTCACATAAGGTGGAACTCATGCCTTGACTTTGGTGGCTGACCTTTGACTTGATGGGCATTCTCGAAGCTTCGAGTGTCATGCCTGCTGATCTAAAGAAAACCCAACACACTCGCACTTTCTCAACTGGTTTTCCTGCATTCTTATTCAACACACAAGTAGGTAAAATCTTCCTGAGATTGCAAAATCTGAGATGACAGTTTTCAATGTGGCCCTACCAATAAAATTCTTATGCTAAATATAAGGTTTTTACTAAGTGAACACAGGGAAGAAAAGTTTTTACAAGGCTGTTTTTAGAATTCTGCTTTAATTAGTTGTCTCAAGTATAGTGTACCCCCAGTCCATCTGTAAACTAGTATTCAAATCTGACCACCTCGTTACAGGCAAACAAATTTAAAAAATGGAAGATAAAAGGGAGCCATCTGGATATCTGATGTAACACCAAAATCAGAATCCTTAAAGCACTCTATGTTTCTTATTTATTCATTCATTTTGGTACTTTTATAAACTATAGCCAGAAAGCATTTGTGGCTTTGCATAATTGGACCTCCAACAGGCCTCACTTTGTTAACCACAGCTGCCTTTTCCCCAATTTTCAAAATGCATCAGGATACATAAATGTTCAGTGCAGTTTTATTTGTAATAGCCCCAAACAGAAAGTAACCCAAATAAATGTCCTTCAGAAGGTGAGTGGTTCACTCTGAGGTCTTTATACAGTGAAATAGTACTCAGCAAGAAAAAAGAATCTGCTGTTGACACCACACTTAGTAAAAAAAACAGCTTGAAAAGGGTGCCTATGGTGTGATGCCATTTGTGTAACATTCTCAAAATGACAAAACCACAGAGGCAGAGAACTAGTTAGTGGTGACCATGGGCTGGGGGCAGAGATGAAGGGTCCGGTGTGACGTCAAAGGGGAAGCACACTGGAGAGCTTTTGTGGTGCTAGATCAGTTCTGTACCCTGACTGTGATGTTGTTACATAAATATGTAAGACCCAATTGCGTGGAGCTACACACATATATACACACATACACACACTCACACAGTTGCGTGTAAAAAATGGTGGAAATTGAATAAGGGACTGGATATCATATTGCTTGCTGAAATAAACAAGGCCACAAAGAGACAAATATCACGTTTTCCCGGGTTTGTGGTAGGTAATACATACAGATAGTTTAAAATTTAATGAACATGAATGAAATTGAGGTATTTGGATTTGATTATTGTTTATAGCCCTTTTCTATATTCCTACTGAACAATGGTCCTTCTACCTTTTGCTTGTTGAATTATTTAGTGGAACATGAAGCCTTTGACTAAAAAATAAATTGCAGATATCATATC
Source organism: Lepus europaeus (assembly GCF_033115175.1). Classification (NCBI taxonomy): domain Eukaryota; kingdom Metazoa; phylum Chordata; class Mammalia; order Lagomorpha; family Leporidae; genus Lepus; species Lepus europaeus. The sequence continues at coordinate 32,038,373 of NC_084828.1, forward strand.
ACAAAAACTAAAAAAAGAAAGAAAAAATGATAGAAACAAAGGAGAGAAGGAGGGAAGGGGGAAGGAAGGAGAGAAATACCATTATGTTCTTAGAATTTTATCTCTGAACTGCATTAAATCTGCTCTCTTTATATTAATAAAATATAAATTAAAAAAGAAATTGAATAAGGTCATAGTATAGGCACTAGTATTATACCACTATTGATCTTCTGTTTTTTATTTTATTGCAATCATAGAAGATGCCACCATTAGGGAAAATGAGTGAAGAGTTCATAGTACTCTGTGAATCATTATTGCTACTTCCTCTGAGTCTATAATTATTTCACAATTAAAAGTTTAACACAAATGTGTGAGGGTCTTCATCCATGTTTTTCTCTGCTGGGAGCATCAGTGGCCTTGACTCGCCCACCCTTTGAACTTTGCCAGGAATGTTTTCCTTGGCTCCCCAGATGATCATTGTTTCCTGAGTATATGTTCCCATGGCACTTCCTGTCTATTCTATAAGCCCATCACAATGACTTTTAAATAATTCCATTTGTGCAATATATGGTGCAATACTTGTCTCCTTCAGACTTTACATTTTAAAAAGATACCACTTTGTGTTCACCATTGCATCTTTATACCTTATGTATTCCATAAAGTACAGTAGGTACCAGAAAATATTGATTGCAATGAAGACCAGGAATGACCCAGCAAGTAAGCAAATGATTCTGTAAGTCACACCTGGAGAATTTTGGTTGGAATAGCAAGATGAGATCTCAGAAAAAGTTAGTCCATAGCTAATGCATAGCTCATCATATTTTATACAGATGACTGGGACCACAAAGTGTATAAATATTAATGCGCATCATGTATAGTCATTTCATTTAGAACCAGTAAAATGTGCTGATTTGATTATTTTTATCTTGTCAAGAACATTTGTGCTATTTTATTCGGCTTTAATAAAACGCAATCTCCATTCATAGTCTCCGTTCTCTTGGGTATTTCCTCAACAAAACATATTAGATTACAAATTCTGACAATGAGGACATACGTGTAATGTTTCTAGGTTTGATTTCTAGTGGCTTTTAAAGCTGTTACTGCCCCCAGGGCCTAGATAAAATATCAAAGAAACAACTGATCATTGACACACTGACATCTCCTTTGTTTTCCATGTCTGTCCTATCTCGTGCAATCTGCATTCTCTCAACTCAAGATAGTTCATTCCATCAGCTGTCCTCTGACGGCTCATTACTTCCACTACAGCAGGCGTTCTCTCTCTCTCTCTCTCTCTCTCTCTCTCTCTCACACACACACACACACACGCACACACACACAATTCTCCATCCTTCCTTATCTCACATCTCTACCAATTCTCAATTTCTTTGCATTCATGTAAACACACAGGATGAAATAATCTGAGTAAACTGATTAAAGAAATATATAGCATAAATCTCTAACACAGTGCAGAGAAGGTATTTTTGAACAGAGAGACAGAGGGGATCAAAGCCAGCTCATTGTCCCTAGTCCCCATCAGAGGCCAGAAGAATGGGGATCAGGATAGGAACATGGCAACTCATTTCTGAGAGTTTTCCAACCCTTAAGCGATAAATCAAATGAAAAGTGTAGGAGACATCTGGACACCCGAAATTTTGCAATGCTAATGTGTGTGTTCTGGAAGCAAGTACTCAAAACGACGTACATGAGATCTTAGTCTCTTTCACAAAATTAGTTCAAAACTGCAGAGTGATAAGGCTTGTAGCGCAAACCAAATGCAAAAACAGCACTAGAGAAATTCTATGGAAAGTCAAGGATGGCACGGAAGTATTTCTAAAATAAGTTCTTACATAAGATAACTTGCTTTTATTTTATTAGTAATTTAGTTTAGAGTAGCTACATAGCAATGGCCATTATCTATAACTGGCTTCTCAGACATAATTTTTAATAGCATAAATTGAGCATTTTGTAATATTTATTTGATCAGCATATGAAAATTGCACAATATTTTTATTTTCAGCTACATGAAATGTAAAAGCTAACTTTGGAGTAACAACACTATTGAAAAATATGAGAAAGGAACAAGTCAGAACAAATTTGCTAACTAGAATTTTTCAGAAAATTCTTTGTCTCCTAGAATAACAAATGGTCTTTTGTGTTTCACTCCTCACTTGGCATTTTCTTTTGAATAAGACAAGGGCCACATTAGAAAGTATTGCTATGTACTGACCCTTTGTGGTGGCAAATTATTAAGAAAGGAATAAACCATGTTCTTCTGTTTTCCTCCAGTTTAGATGACATGAAAACCTCTTCACTTCACTTTGAAATCATGTACTAGTCAAGGAAATTAATCTGTTTTCAAATATAAATCACCCGTATGTCCCTCTTATTCTCTAGTCATTTTAGAACTCCCTAGCAAAAAAAAAAAAAAAAAAAAAAAGTTACTGGCTTTGACCTATGTCATAACTATCCAGTAAAAACAATGAGCATAGGACACATAAAGAAAATGCAAATTTTGACATCTGTTCTCATGCATTCATGGCACACATTATCAGACCCAGAACAATAGCACAACAATAATAAAATTAGAGAATTTACCAGGCATGGATTGCACTCTAAAATTTTACTTACAAGTAGGTTGTTTAGATACTTCACATTCGTAACAGAAATAATGTTCTAGGGCCGGTGCCGTGGCACAGTGGGTTAATCCTCTGCCTGCGGCGCCGGCATCCTATATGGGCGCCGGTTCTAGTCCCAGCTGCTCCTCTTCCAGTCCAGCTCTCTGCTGTGGTCTGAGAAAGCAGTGGAGGATGGCCCAAGTCCTTGGGGCCCCTGCACCCATATGAGAGACTGGGAAGAAGCACCTGGCTCCCGGCTTTGAATCAGCGCAGCTCTGGCAATTGCAGCCATTTGGAGAGTGAACCACTGGATGGAAGAACTTTCTCTCTGTTTCTCCCTCTTACTGTCTGTAACTCTACCTCTCAAATAAATAAATAAAATCTTTTAAAAAAAAGAAAGAATATTCTAATCATAGCTAGGATCCTTGGGCATTCCATGAAGGCATATAGTCCACCTGGAACAGAGCCATGGAAGTCACATTGCATAAATACACCCTGAGTCCCAGGATTCCCAGGATGGAGAAGAGAGGAGGAGGAAGAGGGAATGAAAGAGTCTATTCCTTTTTTTTTTTTAATTAAACTTTTATTTAATGAATACTATACGTATTATATATTATACGTATTGATTATAATCAATAATTTCGTATTGTTCTGGATTATTGACATTCAAGAAAATTTCTTGGGGTCAGCACTGTGGCATAGAGGATTAAACCAACCCCATATGGGTGCTGAGTGAGTCCCAGCTGCTGTACTTCCTATCCAGTTCCCTGCTAATATGCTTGGGACAGCAGCAGAAGATGGCCCAAGTGCTTGGGCACCTGCCACCCACGCATGAGACCCAGATGAAGCTCCTGGATCCTGGCTTCAGCCTGGCTCAGCACTGGCTATTGTGCCCATTTGGGGGATGAATGAGCAGATGGAAGATCTCTCTCTTTCTTGTTGCCTCTGTCTCTCTCTCTGTAAACATTCTTAATGAAAAGAGATCATTTCAAACAAATAAATCATATAAAAATGTTTCATGATGGTATTGTCACAGAATGTCAATAATCCAGAACAATACGAAAAATATAGTGGTGGAGTACTGAGCCAAAGTGATTGCTGTCATACAATTGAGATTTCTCAACATTTTTCTAAGTATTACATTGAATCAAAATTTTTCCATCCTTAGAATTGATTATTGATAGAGGAAAATTTTCTTTCCAAGTGATATTTTGAATATTGACTATTTTCATGTCATCAAAGCAAGAGGCTTGGATGATTCCAGTTTTCTCCATATTAATTATATTCACATTCTTGGACTAATACTGAGATATCTCGTTAGCTTTGACTTGATTATTAAAATGAAATCCAAAGCTGCATGTGAAAAATACTCCATATTTTCAACATTTATTCCCTGTTGCTTAAATCTCTGGTCACTTATATGCTACTTGATTAAACAGAATAATAGTTTATTGATATTCATTTTTGAAAACAAATGACTTGTTATGAAATGATTTAGTACGAAAATGATTTGGTATGAAAACCTAGAAGTTATGAAAATTATGCTCTTTTTGGCAATGCATTCCTTTATGATATCTGACCCACCACGTATCATGCAAGTCAGTTTCTCAATAATCATCTGTTATATCTTTATTTTGAAGTTCTATGCTTATTCTCATTAAAGAAAAATAGGGCAAACATTTGGCATAATAGTTGAAATACTGCTTGGGATGCCTGCATCCTGCATTGGAGTGTCTGGATTCACGTCCTGTCTCCACTAAATGCGGACCCTTGGAGGCAGCAGATAATGGCTGAAGTACTTGGGTCCTTGCCACCAATGTGAAACACCTAGACTGAGTTGTGAGCTCCTGGTTTTGTTTTAGTTTGGTCTTGACTGTTGTGAGCATTTGAGGAGTTTATCAGCATATAGGAGATTTCTCTTTCTCTCTCTGACTCTCTGCTTTTCAAATAAATTATTTTAATTGAAAAAAATGGTAAATAAAAGAAGTATTTTTTTTTAGAAAATAAAGAAATAGAGGAAAACAGCCATCTACTCAAGTCCAAATAGTTTTCTATTCAATATATTTCTTGCTACTTAAATTCACTGATCTGTTTATTTTGGAATTTGATCCATACATTGCTTGAATAATTAGTTTCAATGTTTGCTACTTGACATTTTTTCAAATGACAACTCAAATTTCATATCACACTTTTTCTACCCTGGAAACTTCATACCAGTTTTACTGATTTTCTTTTTATAATATTATTTTTTATGTCATGAAATAAATCAAATTGTGGAATTTTTAAAACACTATTAAGGGGCTTGCGCCGTGTCGCACTAGGTTAATCCTCCACCTGTGGCACCAGCATCCCATATGGGCGCTGGGTTCTAGTCCCGGTTGCTCCTCTTCCAGTCCAGCTCTCTGCTGTGGCCTGGGAAGGCAGTGGAGGATGGCCCAAGTTCTTGGGCCACTGCACCTGTGTCAGAGACCAGAAGGAGGCACCTGGCTCCTGACTTCAGATTGGCGTAGCTCTGGCCGTTACAGCCATTTGGGGAGTGAACCAACGGAAGGAAGACCTTTCTCTCTGTCTCTTTCTCTCTGTCTCTCTCTGTAACTCTACCTGTCAAATAAATTTTAAAAATAAATAAATAAATAATAGAAAAACACTATTAAAAACAATAATAAAGAAAACAATGTGTGTAGTTATAGTGTAGCTATATCTATATCTGATAGATAGATAGAGCAATGATGTCTTCACATAATGCCTACAAGATAAGAGACTGCATAAGTCCTTATTGAGTTCAGACCCATAGCACCCACTGCTTAGTTATCCAGACACAAGTAAGGTCTTTCACTTGGATCGTATAGTCACATCTTTCATTTCTCTTTTTGCCATTCTCCGTGAAAACCAAATCTGTCACAAAGTGATTTTAGCCTTTCTCTTTAGTTTTAGAAAAATTAATATATAAAATTCAAAAAGTTTGCTAAAATACTTTCCAGGATTAAAAACAAGAAAGGAAACCCCATGCTAAGATAAGGAAAACAAAATTGTCTCATGCTCTCTTTCCCTTTCTTCTACATCTTCAAAGCCAAGAAATGATGTATCTTACACACCAAAGACTGCGCCATAATGCAATGTGGATATTTAACATTTGGTCAATTAAATAAATCAGCATTGATACATAACCTAGAGAAGTCCAGTGACTCTTGGTCAAATATTCATTATCTGGAAATTGGCAAAATCTGCACTTTTTTCACCTGATCTAGAGAAAAACAAAGAATTAGATTCCTAAGCAGGTAGGTTTCTCATATAACGGGTTAGGACTCATGAGTCCCTGAGCCTTTCTTTGATGATACTTAGCCAGTAGCACGTGTGCGTGCACCAGTATTCTGATTATCAATATTTACTGTGCACCCACCACAGCAAATGGAGAACATGTGAAAGATTAAGTTAACCGTGGACTGGTCAGGGTGTATGACTTGTCTAGCTTTTGTGAAGGGGCTTAAAAAGAAATCATTAATAACAGTTTATTTTACTTATCAGGATACAAATTCCTCCTGAGTTTTCTGATGAATCAACTTTACATTTTTTAAACTCTAGCATGATATGTTGGGTGCCTTTTGTTTTAGTGAATGAATCTTGGGCATTGCATCAATGTTAGGTCTCTTTCATAACTAAGCAGCGAAACAGCTTTGATTGACAGTGACATCTTTTTTTTAAAGATGTATTTAGGGGCTGGTGCTGTGGCGCAGTAGGTTGATCCTCCGCCTATAGTGCTGGCATCCCATGGGGGCACAGGTTCGTGTCCCGGTTGCTCCTCTGCAGATCCAGCTCTCTGCTATGGCCTGGGAAAGCAGTAGAAGATGGCCCAAGTGCTTGGGCTCCTGCACCCATGCAGGAGACCTGGAAGAAGCTCCTGGCTACTGGCTCCTGGCTTCAGATTTGCTTAGTTCCAGTCATTGTGTCCATTTGAGGAATGAACCAGCAGATGGAAGACCTTTTTCTCTGTCTCTCCCTCTCACTGTCTGTAACTCTACCTCTCAAATAAATTAATAAAATCTTTATAAAAATGTATTTATTTATTTATTTGAAAGGCAGAGCTTACAGAGAAAGAGCAAGGGAGAGGGGAGAGAATCTTCCATCTGCTGGTTCACTCCCTAAATGGCTGCAACAGCCGGACTCCTCTGGTGTGAAGCCAGGATCCAAGAGCCTCTTCCAGGTCTCCCTCATGGGTTCAGGGACCAAGGGAATTGAATCATCTTCTGCTGATTTCCTAGGCGCATTAGCAGGGAGCTAGATCGGAAGTAGAGCAGCCAGGACTTGAACTGGCGCCCATATGGGATGCTGGCATCGCAGGTGGCAGCTTCACATGCTGTGCCAACATGCCAGCCCCATAATGTCATCTTTGATGAGCACCATGACATCTTAAAATTTTCATTAATGATAAATAATGGATTGTGTGCTTCTAAAGAACAATTACAAAGGAAATACAATTATAAATCTAATTGGAAACTTCTGTGTCACTAGAAGTTTAGTTTGAAAAGAGCTCTAACACAAATAGGCATCAAACCTTTAAGTAGTGTAAGTACTAGTTGTTACGACAAGGCACTGAGTTTTTATTGCTGTCTGTGGACAACAGGACCAAGCTGTTGGCCTAGACTTTGACCTAGGCCCCTGAGGAGTCGTATTCCAACTGTAAGACTATTACAGCAAAGTTACAGATTAGAAGAAAGACACGGTAAATGAAAGTCACAAACTGTGGGAGTGGAGGAAGAGATGTGACTTCTGAGGCAAAGGCATTGTAAAGTTAGGGTTTTTTGATTTGGGCTTTGGTTTTCTTGTCATTACTGCCTGATGGTATAAAACTGAAAGCCAATATTATGTTGTTTTGAGATAGTGATTAATTTAACCTCTTAGTTTGAGAATTCTGACATCAATGTCCTGCATTGAAACAAATGTTTCTGCACTCAAAAGAGTGCTAAATGAGATATGAATGGTTTATGAGAATTCATAAAGTTCACATTAAATGTGAAAAAGCTACCCGACTTTTGAATGGCAATGTTTATAATTGTTGACTTGCCTACACAGTAAATCCTTCATTTCTGTCTTTCAGGTTTTTATTCTTAGACTTGGTTATAAAACATAAACTGGACAATTTAGAAATACCCAAAAGAGTATTTTTCAGACTTTTCCTCCTATCTCTGCATTTCTACATCAAATCATAAAATGGGAAAAATTAATATGCTGTCTAATCAAAAATACAGCAAAACGTCTCCCTAAGTTGATACCCATAAAATTCAGTTTATTAGCTACAGTGTGATTTGTAACATCCTTCTATTGATATCTTGGGCCACTCTCCTTATTATTTGATCTAATGGAAGTCATTAGGAAGATATTTGATCCTGCAAAACCCAACAACTCAAGCCCAGAGCAAGGAATTGCATCAGGTACCTAAGTTTTAGGAATAAGCTCTGCTCCTTGCAAGGTGAGATTCAGAGAAAGCGCACAGCTCCGAGTGGGCCTCAGCCTGTGGTTGCCAGGACTGTGCACACAGGCAGCAGCCTGCCAAGGGTGTAGGTGGTGATGAAAGTCCATCCACATTTCACTACCCAAACTCAGCTGGGAAGACAAGATGCCTTGTTCTAATCCATTCAGCCCCCTTTGTCTGAATGGTCTGCACAGAGGTCAGATGTGGTACTCTCTAATAATTACAAAGATGTTTTCCCAATCAGGACCTTGACAGGGACAAATAACCATTTCCTTCCTTCCTTCTTTCCCTCCTTCCTTCCCTCCTTCTTTCCTTTCTTTCTTTCTTTCTTTCTTTCTTTCTTTCTTTCTTTCTAGATTTATCTACTCTATTTTAAATACAGAGTGACAGAGAGAGAAAGGGAGGGGGAGAGAGAGAGAGAATAAGAAAGAATAAGAGAGACAGACAGATCATCCATCTGCCAGGTCACTCCCAAAAGCCTGCAACAGGCAGGGCTAGGCCAGGCTGTAGCCCGGAGCCAGGAGCTCTATCCAGGTCTCCCATGTGAGTGGCAGGACCCAAAGCACTTGGGCCACCACCTACTGCCTCTCAGGCACACAAGCAGGAAGCTGTATTGGCAGCACAGGGTAGCTGGGACTTGACCAGGCACCCTGACATGCAAAGCTGGCATCCCAAGTGGCGGTCTAACCGCTCAGATAACCATTTTTAACTAGAAACACAATTTACAGTACATGAAATGAAAATGACAGTGTCTTCCTTTTTGGATTTAATAAAATGTTAATTTTAACAGTCTCAAAAATTAATTTCTTTACATTTACAACATACTTAAGAATTTATTATATATCATTCAAATGAAATAATATAACCAATGCTAATACCATATTAAATGCAAGCAAAGCAATTTTGAGATTCTAATATTTTAGGTAAGTTTATAATTTGATACTTTAAAAAGTTACTCTTGGGAGATAAAAGAGATATAATGATAACCTAGGGAGCCAGTTAAGAATGAATTTTCTAGAGCCAGGCCTGGGCTCATACTGTGGCTCCACCACTTGCTGGCTTGTGACCTTGGACAAGGAATTTAGTTGCCCCAAATCCACTTCCTTATCAAAAAATGGAGCTGACAATAGTATCTACCTCATAGAGATATTGTAAATGTTAAATAAGTAATCCATATAAAACACCTAGCAAAGCACCTGACAGGTGTGTAACAAGTACTGAATAAATACTGGTGATGGTAGTAGGCAGGTGAGAAGCAGAATTTTTGAAATGGTTCCCAAAGATGTCCTGACTTAATTGTAGGAAGCCAGTGAGCTATGACTCCCATGATGTTCCATGTTATATCGCACAGTTGACATTAAGCACAGGAAGCTGTATGGGTGCTCCTGATCCAATTAAATGATCCCTTATAGGCACAGAGCTTCTTTAAGTGCTGGCGCAAAGGAAGGTCAGAGAGATTGAAAGCACAGGAAGGACTTACTGCAGGACTGCTGGCTTGGAGATGAAGGGAACCATGTGGGAAAGAATGTGAGGCCGTCTCAAAGTATTTAAGCAGCTCACAGCTGACAGCCAGCAAAGAAATGGAGACCTCGGTCCTACAACCACAGGAACTCCATTTAGTCAACACCTTGAATGTTCTTGGCAATTGTTTCTTGGCCATCAGCTCCACATAATAGCCATGTCAGTCAAATATCTTCATTTCAGCATTAAGACTATGATCAGAGAAAGCAAGTCTACCTGGACTGCTGAGCTTCCCAACTGTAGATGATAAATGGGTAGTGTGGCATGGATGTTTTGCCTAGTGGTTAAGATATGAGTTAAGATGCCTGCACCCCATGTTAGAGTACCTGGGTTCGATGCCTTGCTATGATTCCTGATCCACTTCCTGCTAAATGTGCCCCTGGGACACAGCAGTGATGGCTCAAATAATTGAGTTCCTGTCACCCAGGTGAAAGGCCTGAATTGAGTTCCCAACTCCAAGCTTTGGCACCTGGGACCATTGCAAGCATTTAGGGAGTGAATCAGTGGATAGAAGCACACAATCTCTCTCAATCTCTTGTCTCATAAATAAATAAAAATTTAAAGATAAATAAAATTTTAAAGATAAATAAATTAAAAATAAATGGGGGCCGGCGCCATGGCTTAACAGGCTAATCCTCCGCCTTGCGGCGCCGGCACACCGGGTTCTAGTCCCGGTTGGGGCGCCGGATTCTATCCCGGTTGCCCCTCTTCCAGGCCAGCTCTCTGCTATGGCCCGGGAAGGCAGTGGAGGATGGCCCAAGTCCTTGGACCCTGCACCCGCATGGGAGACCAGGAGAAGCACCTGGCTCCTGGCTTCGGATCAGCGCGGTGCGCCGGCCGCAGCGGCCATTGGAGGGTGAACCAACGGCAAAAAGGAAGACCTTTCTCTCTGTCTCTCTCTCTCACTATCCACTCTGCCTGTAAAAAAAAAAAAAAAAAAAAAAAAAAAAAAAAAAAAAAAAAGTAGGTACAGCATGTTTGCCTTAAAAAATAAATAAAATAAAATAAAAAATAAATAAATGGGCCAGTCATTGTGGTGCCGTTGGTTAAGCTGCAGCTGGGGATGCCCAGATTCCTTATGTGAATGCTGGTTCCAGTCTTGGCTGCTCCTGATCCAGCTTCCTGCCAATGCATCCTGGGAGACAGCAAATGATGATTTAAGTACTTGGGAGCCTGCCACACATGTCAGAGACCCAGATGGAGTTACTGACTCCTGGCCTTGGACTGGCCCAGCCCTGGCTGTTGCAGGCCTTTGGGGAGTGAATCAGCAGATGAGAAGATTGTCTATCTCTCTCTCACTCTCGATCTCAGTCTCATTTGCCTTTCAAATAGATGCAAAAATAAATAGAAAAAAAATTTTTAAAAATAAATGAATATTGTGTCACAGCGGGTTAAAACCCTGGCCTGAAGCGCCAGCATCCCATGTGGGTGCTGGATCCAGTCCCAGCTGCTCCTCTTCTGATCCAGCTCTCTGCTATGCCCTGGGAAAGCAGTAGAGGATGGCTGAAGTCCTTGGGCCCCTGCACGCATGTGGGAGACCCCGAGGAAGCTCCTGGCTCCTGGCTCCTGGCTCCTGGCTTCAAATCATCACAGCTCCAGCCATTGCGGCCACCTGGGGAGTGAACCAGCAGAATGGAAGACCTTTCTTCCCCAAAGAAAGACCTTTCTTCCCACCTGGCCAGGAGCCAGGTGCTTTCTCCTGGTCTCCCATGCAGGTGCAGGAGCCCAAACACTTGGGCCATCCTCCACTGCCCTCCTGGGCCACAGCAGAAAGCTGGACTGGAAGAGGAGCAACCAGGACTAGAACCTGGTGCCCATATGGAATGCCGGCACCGCAGACAGAGGATTAACCAAATGAGCTACGGCACCAGCTTAATAAAATAAATCTTTAAAATAATTAAAAAACAAATAAATGAATATTGTTTTAAGATTTTAAGATTGTGCTAATTTTTTACATAGCAGTAGATAATGTAATTATTACAAACTACTGTTCCTCCCCCAAAAGCATTTGTTATGCTACCATCTTGTGGAGTTGGGGAAAGGGAAAAATGTGTAACTTTGGCATGGTCATTTTTGGAAAAGTGGTACTTTGCAGAGAGGTAACTTGAGAGTTACCTGTGGCCATCATGCCCAAATACTATCATTGCATCTCATTTCCAGGTTACCAGAACTTGCCACACTACCCTTTTACTTGTTAAGGAAAGAAGTCTTTTTAAATTACACATATTCCAGGAAGTGAAAGCCTGAGGTTCAGCATCTCTGTGGGATGTGATTTGGTCACAAGTGAGGTGACTAGCTAATTTGGCAAATTGCTGTTTGAGCTTATTTTCAGTTGAACTTCTGCTGAGAGAAGAAAGAACAAGCAGGCGAGCAGAGAACTTACTACATGCATCACTGAAACTTATTGCTTATCTTTATTGCATTTGAGAAAATGCTCTTTTTTTTGCTGTTGCCAACTAAGTCATCATATTTTAGTTCTGCCCTGAATCCCTGGATAGGAGACGACATTTGAATAGATCCATCGCGTAGGAAATAAAAACAATGCACATTTGGGCTAAAATACTCTTCCCTCCAGGCTCTCTCCCAATTTCTTCATTGGGAATTTACACAGTTCATACAAACCTGTATGAAAGGTTTTATAGAAATCATAATGGGGTTTTATGTTAAGATTTGAAGCTAATCGAAAACACATTGGAGCCAGGATTGCAGCACAGCAAACAAATCTAGCATCCTGTACGAGTGCCAGTTTGAGTCCTGGCTGCTCCACGCCTGATCCAGTTCCCCTCTATTGCACCTGGCAAAGTAGCAGAAGATGGCCTTAGTACTTGGGCACCTGCACCCGTGTGGGAGACTCAGTTAAAGCTTCTGACTCCTGATTTGGGCCCAACCCAGCCTCTGCCATCTGGGGAGTAAACCAGCAGATTTTTTTAAAAAGATTTATTTTATTTATTTGAAAGACTTAGTTATGGAGAGAGGTAGATACAGAGAGAGACAGGTCTTCCATCTGCCGATTCACTCCCCAAATGGCCACAATGGCTGGAACTTCCCCCAGGTTTCCCACGTGGGTGCAGGGGCCCAAGCATTTGGGCCATCCTCCATTGCTTTCCCAGGCGCATTAGCAGGGAGCTGGATTGGAAGTGGAGCAGCTGAAACTTGAACTGGCACCTATATGGGATGCCAGTGCTGCAGGTCAGGGCTTTAACCCACTGCATCACAGTGCAGGCCTAGGTATTATTTAAATTTGATTATAGTAGCATTTTTAATCCCACAAACAGCTTTATTTTTAATAAATTTTTTTTTTTAATTTTTGACAGGCAGAGTGGATAGTGAGAGAGAGAGACAGAGAGAAAGGTCTTCCTTTTGCCGTTGGTTCACCCTCCAATGGCCGCCGCGGCCGGCGTGCTGGAGCTGGCGCACCGCGCTGATCCGATGGCAGGAGCCAGGTGCTTATCTTGGTCTCCCATGGGGTGTAAGGCCCAAAGACTGTTAATTCTTCTCTCTTGTCATTTTTCCTGTCATCCTCATCTTTCTCCTGATCACACATATGCAAATATATTTACTCACATAATTTGTTATTTTACCCCAAAATGTGATAATTTTTCATGTATTTCCCTGTATTTAACTTTTCCCAACTAGTCTTTTGTTGTTAAAATCCTGTAAGGAGCAAAATTAACAAAGCCTTTTGAATGATTGTAAAATAACCCCTAAGATCAACAAACCACAATTTATTCAACTATTCCCTTATTTATGAGCATCTATACCATTTCTGGTTTCTGGAAACAATGCAGTAAACACCATAATATGGTCTTGTTTGTATATGAAAGTGTCTTAAATTAAGATTGTTAAGCCACAAGTACACACAAATATGTGTGTGTATGTATAAGCATACACATATTTGATGTCAATCAAGGTTATCATAGCATAGCACTTCCCGAGATGACCTGAACAGCTCACATGTTTAAACCAATATCTAAGAGTGGCCTTTCCTCCACAACCCAACTGGCAACTGGACATAATCCATTTGCTTTTGTAATTTGCTGAGTGAATGATATCTTATTATAACTTTGTTTTCAATTACCTTTACTACCAGTTAAGTGGATGAATCATATTTTTTCTGACATTTATTGGCTGTTTAGGTGTTCTAACCTATAAAATGCCTAATCATTTCCTTTGCCCTGTTCTTTCTGGGCTATCTTTATTTTACGTAACTATTAAAAACCACACAGATGCTTATGTGAAGAGCCTGAAGGATACTATGATCCCTGCATTTGTGTTCTCTTCTCTCCTTACACATAGCACCACTGGCCAATTGCTGTGTCTTTAGCCATGCTTACCTTCGCTGAGAGTCTAGCTAGCCCTCTTACAAGCTTGTTTGGGTGAAAACGATTGATGGTTTCCTTGACTTTGGAGAATATTGGTAAGTACGAATTGTCATGCATAGACTTCAAGTCTTTTTGGAAGAAAGGAATTACTTGCTGTTTTAAATGTTGTATAATTTATTTATCTAAGTATCTATTTATAGTAGAACATGGAAAATAATTTCTTTCCATCAAGTTCTAGAATAAGCAGTGACTATTTCCTTGATCAATTCTTAGCCGGGACTGGAGATGTTCAGTGGTGTTTGTTAGCTGCAAATAGGCTGTGGAGAGACTCCTGCATGACCCAGTTCATCTTGTTTATTCCAGGTCATTGGCAAGCAGATGAATTCCAGTTGTAGAAAAGGTTTAGTATTTGTGGAGACTTGGGTTATGCTTCAAGTCTGTCTCTTTGTTTGAAAGCATTATGTTTCTCGCAAAGCAGGCGAAGGCTTGAGGGTTATATGGGCAAGAGAAATATGTGTATATTTAGCTCTGTTTGCTCTGGCAAACTTAGAGCAAAACTATCTCAGCTCCTAGCAATGTGTGCCAGACTTTACTCCATCTCTGATCATATTTGATTTTTCATATATCCATAGGATGCCTCATTCCCATCACTTCGTTCAAGATGGGCCTCATACCCACTTCTTTACTGACACACAACGGACAAGAGGCTGATAAATCTCCAGTCTAAAGACAGATTCCAAACAATATAGCCAAAACAAGTACGTCAGAGCTGGAAACATAATATGCACGCTCACTCTCGGTGCTGTCTTGTAAAAGGTGGTACACACATGCTGACGGCAGAGCAACTTTTACGAAACCTAGAGCTCTGCATGAGAAATAAAATGGGACTCTGGACTTTCTCAGAGGCGCTCAGGTACGCTTCCGAACCACGGAGGACCGGCACTCCCGGCTCCATGCAGCACTTGGCACCCGAAGTGTGCTGCTCTCCTAATTTACTCATAAATCTTGCTTTTTTTTCTTGAAGCAATCCTTTCCCTTGAAGGGATCTTTTAATTACCAGCCTCTGGACTAACCAACCAAGCTGCAAAATCCTGAAAGCAGCTCCGAGAGTCCTCCTTCCATGACTGTCGTGCAGCCTCAGCAGGTTTGCCTGCCTAGGGAAGCAATTTCTAGCAGCCACTTCCTGCCAAGGCACCGAACTGAATGGAGTGTGTTCAGAAGCCACTTCATCATCTGGAAGAAGAGAAAACTTTAAAGGGGACGTTTTCAGAATCTGAAACATGTCATAAAGCTCTTCTTTGAGGAAAAGCAAAAGATGTGGCGCTCCCTTTGGGGTTAATAATATCCTTTTGTTGTGAGAGGAAATTATTATTTTCTTCTCTAGTGTGGTATGTTGCTACCATAGGGAAAGCTATAATGTGATTTGTCCTGTAGAAGCATCCATGAATTTCCCCTGCTCTATCCACACTCTTGGTGTGTGTCCCTAAGTCTTTACATAAGAAAACTGTAAATGGTAATGGAATAAAGCAACACTGTTATTAAACTTAAGTTCTTGCACCCTGCTCTAACATCTGAGCAACAATCATACTGCTGCTAAATACATGGAAAAAGAAGATATTTATAAATGAATTTGGTGTAGGTGTTTTTCTATGCTCTTGTCAGGACACACTGGTAATATAATACATAACCATATTGTCTCTCAGTGAGTATGGTCATCTGGGTCCAAGTCTCATCTTCATTAAAAAAGCTGCACCAAATGCATGCAGTTCAAGTTTGAGAAGGGTTTGATTACAGTTTGTAATAGTATGAGCCACTGCCCCAAAGTTGGTCACACAATAACAGAGCCTGAGGAGGCTTATAGGCCATATTCACATTTTCTGTCCGATTCCGTGTTAAGTTAATGAAACCATCTAAGGCTACATTTTTCAGAGTATATTTCATGAAACACAGACTAGGTGATGCGTCCTGCCAGAAGAGGAAGGTGACAAAGAAGGAGAAGGAAGAGGAAGGGGAGGAGAAAGAGGAAGAGGAGGAGGGAAAGGAGGAGGATGAAGATTCCACAAATGTGATATTAAAAACTTGAGTCGAATGTTCGGTAGAGAAAATGATTTAATTTATTTGAACCTAATGCTTCTCCAAAGGATTTGACCACAGAACCATTTTTATCATGTGATCCCTGTGAATAGCCATGGAACGACTGCTACAGAGAAACATACTTTGAAGAGCGTTGATCAAATGATTACAATTGCCAGGAGATCTTCATAGAAAAATTTTGAACTGTCCTTCAAAGAGCTGTATCATTTCTCTAAGAAAGAGTCAGCATTATTCATGGCTTCCAGTGCAATCTTTGTTTTGGTAAATTGGTGTATGTATCAAGAAACCAGGGATCTCCTGACTCCTACTGTTGAGGGGAAAAGATAGCGGCTGTTTCGCAGCTCTGTGATATTTCTACGGATAGCAAAACACTTGAGCTTCCCCTCCAAGGAATAAGCCTTGGATATCTCTCTCTCTCTCTCTTTCTCTCTCTCTCTCTCTCTCTCTCTCATTATTTTTCTTATTAGTTCATACTGAGGCAAAATCACTGCTCTTGCCTGGCTTGGTCTTTTATTCTTTGGATTCACAGGTATGTGATGCATACTACAAACCTATGTATCCATAGGCTGGTGGATTTGTGTGAATCCTTGTAGATGCAACTGGCTTAAGATTTGTTGAATTAAGTAGTAGAAATAGAGCTGTGAGTTCAGAAAAGAAGATAAGCAAAGTATCAGGAAATCTTACTCTAGTGTCTGATCCAAGCTACCGTTATGACACAAGAAACCAGAACTGTTCAGGATAGCAGAGCTGATTCCGTCCTTGTATTATTACCTAGTTGCTTAGCCATGTTCTCAACTGGGTTCTGGAAATTTAGAAACAAGAAGCAAGAAAGAAAATAATTAATTGGCAACCTTCGTCTCCAATACTATATTATCCTTACGATACCACTTCATCGGTTGAAAATGATTATGCAGTCACCCTGCAGCAATTTCTTCTCCTGCTCAAATAATTCCAAGTTCTTTTCCCTTTTGTTCCCCAAAGGTTCATTTGCCAACACTAATTATTTTTGTTGCTCTTCCCTGGTTCATTTCCAACTTTCCAAATCACTTTAAAAAATATAGAGCCCGAAATGGGACAAAGACTGCGAGCCTGGCTCACTGAGCTTCTGGAGGGTTTGCTGGCCATTGCAGCATTTTATGCTTAATGGTAGGTGCAAATGTATTCCCATTATATTGGTTTTCATAACAACAGATTGGCACCGATAACCCTACTCTGTGGCTGGCTGGAATTAGCATGCCTGTTCTGGAGAAGGCTTAACAATCATGGTATTAGAGTGGTGGCACCAGCTAAGCCTTTCTCACTGAGAACTGACATTGGTCACAGTTTTTAGAAGTCCTTCACATTCTGTGCTGTTCTTACTGGATTCCAGTGGGTTTCTTTTGAAATGTGTCTCAAATATATGAAGTTTGTTTTGACTTCTCCTTATTATTTAAGTTAGGAAAATTTCTTGTTCATTTTAAAATCTCAAGGATTTACAAGGTGGTCCTTATAATCTTTTTTTTTAACTTTTATTTAATGAATATAAATTTCCAGTGTACAGCTTATGGATTACAATGGCTCCCCCCCACACCCATAACTTCCCTCCCACCCGCAACCCTCCCCTCTCCCGCTCCCTCTCCCCTTCCATTCACATCAAGATTCATTTTCAATTCTCTTTATATATAGAAGATCAATTTAGTATAAAGATTGCAACAGTTTGCACCCACACAGAAACACAAAGTGAAACATACTGTTTGAGTACTAGTTATAGCATTAAATCAAAATGTACAGCACATTAAGGACAGAGATCCCACATGAGGAGCAAGTGCACAGTGGCTCCTGTTGTTGACCCAACAAATTGACACTCTAGTTTATGGCACCAGTAACCACCCTAGGCTGTCGTCATGAGTTGCCTAGGCTATGGAAGCCTTCCAAGTTTGCCGACTCTGATCATATTTAGACAAGGTCATAAAAGACAGAGTGAGGATAGTAACCAATGATCCTAAGAGTGGCATTTACCAGGTTTGAACAATTATACAGCATTAAGTGGGGAAGAGGAAAGATGGTCCTTATAATCTTAAATGTTACTCAATTTCTACCAATTGCATTGTTTGGCTAATTATGTTTAATGTTGAGAGCTTTGCACATATAAATTTGCAGATTGCTTTCACAGTACATATTCTCCTTTACTCCTTCACTCAACGAATACTTATTGACAGGGTGTTGGGAATTGTGCCAGGCACCCATCACACCAAGGGGAATCAAACATTGTAGCAACCTTAAGAGGTTGGTGGTCTAGCAGAGGCTGTGGAGATAAACAATTGCAGTACCACAGGGCAAGTTCTATGAAAGAGGCAGTGCGTTTTTATGTGGGTTGGAAGGAGGGTTTGCACAAAAAGGAGCAGGTGAAAGAGGTTCACAGAAGAGATGGCCGAATGGGGAGAGTGGAGGCAAAGAAATTTTTTAAAAGATGGGCACAGATTTTGAAGATTCTCATATACCCAGTGTTAAACTATTATTCTGTCTCACTAGGTAGGGGGTGACAGATCTGGGGACCAGAGCAACACAAAAAGCAATTGCTAGAAATGCCTGTTATAGAAGTGAACAGAGGGGCCAGCATTGCAGTACAGAGGATTAAGCTATTACCTAGGACACAGAAGATGATGGCTCAAGAACTTGGGATGAGTTCCTAGCTCCGGCTTTGTCCTGACCAGGTCTGGCTGTTGTGGCTGTAAGGTTTCTTGCTCTCTGTCTGTTCCTCTCTCTTGCTCTCTGTCTCTTCCTCTCTCTGTGTGTCACTCTACCTGTCAGAGAAGTAAATACATTTTTTCAAAAAAGTGAGTAGAGGATTGTAAAGGTTTATGGTGTCAGTGCCCAGATGTTGCTCCAGTTTATTTTTAAAATTTTATTTATTTGTTTGCTTTAGTGGCAGGGAAACAGAGCAAGAGGCACAGAGAGAGAGCATGCTCCTATCTGCTAGACACTTCTCATTACCTACAATGGTTAGGGCTGGGTCATGATCAAGGCTTGGAACAGAGAGCTCAACTCAGGTCTCCAGTCAATTACTTGAGCAGTCGCTGCTGCCTCCCATGTCTTCATTAGCAAAACACTGGAAGCAGAAACCAGTGTCAAGACTGTGACTTGGGTACTCTGATGAGTCTCAACTGAATGGATCGCTAGGCTAAATGCCTGCTCATTTAAATTTATTTCTTATTATGGAAATTCAAGCATGTTTATTGTAAGATCTTGTAAAATAGAAATGAAGAATAAATAAAAATCATAAGGAGATAACATAGTTAAACATTTACTATCATTTGCATATGTATTTTATAAAATTGGCACTATTATGTGTAAACTGTTATCTCCTGTTCTTATTCTTGAACAAAATATATTATGAATATTTTCTTTGTGTTCATAAATATGCTTAGATACTATGATTTTATTTGTAGAAATTAGTCATTTTTTAAATTTTTGCACAATCTTTTTTCTGAAATTTATTTATTTGTATTTATTTGAAAGGCAGGCAGCACACACACCCACACGCAGAGAGGGAGAGAGAGAGAAATAGAGGGAGGGGAGAGAGAGAGAAGGGGGGGGCAGAGATATACATAAAGAGAGGGAGATCTTGCATCTGCTGGTTCACTCCCCAAATGTCCACAACAGCTGGGTCTGGGCCAGGATGAAGCCAGGAGCCAGGAACTCTATCTGGTTCTCTCACCTGAGTGACAGACCCTCCAGGGCTTGAGTCATTATCTGTTAACTCAGAGGTTATGCATTAGCAGGAAGTTGTATCAGTACGGAGATGGGACTTGATCCCATGTACTCTGGTATGGGATGCAGGTATTCCAAGTATTGGTTTAGCCTGCTCTGCCACAATGCCTGCTATAATACTATGATTTTTAATGGCAGTAAAATATCCAATTAGTTTGGACGGGTATGGAATGCCCTGTTACATGGAGGTAATGACATTATTTTGTCCATTTCCCTATTGTTGGACATTTAAACTGTTTCTACTAGTGTGTATTATAATAGCACTGTTGCAAGCATTTCGTCACATTTACGATTTTCTCTTTAAGATAAAAAATCACAAGGTCAGAAAATAGAGAGTTTTCAAGGCTCATGATACTCACTGGCAAATTGTCCCAATTTGTATTCCCACTAACGGTGAGGAAGGTGCCAGCCCTACCACCAAGGCCAACCCTGTGCGTATGATAGCTTCTTTTTGCCAACAAACAGAACAATTATTTTACTTTTGATTCTTTGCTTTTTTGGGAGGAGGCACATGTCTCAAAGGTAATAGGTTTAGGAAAAAGTGTTATAATAAGTGTGCTAGGGGTCAGAAGAATGTGATTCCCCTCTGCATTGGTGCTGCCACTCAAGGCCCTTCTATAAGTGGTCATCCTGCTGCATGTGGGAGATGTCTGTCTGTCATAAACTATAGGGACCAAGTAAAGAGTGTGTCACTTATGTCTCGCTTTCCACAAGTTAAATACCAGAGCTCAAGTCCTCTCCAGTCTTGAGAAGATACCCTGTCTCTTCGGTGGCAGTCTCTTCCCAATCTTCTCCCCACGCCCCCTGCCAATCCCCCACCATCTACCAAATCCACTTCTCATCCATCTACCCATTTACCTCCCACAAACAACTTAGTCACCGCCTCTCTCTGACATTTTATGGTAGAACTTTTTAAGAAATACTCAAACATTTCAAACATAGAAAAGTACAAGATTAGTACAAGAAACACTCTTCTACCCACCACTTAGATAAACAAATGTTATTATTTTGCAAAATGTGCTCCCAAGTTTTTTTTATTCTAAAGATTTATTTATTTGATTTGATAGGCAGAGTTACAGAGAGAGACAGATTGATATTCCATCCCCAAATGGCCACAAAAGCCAGGGCTGGACCAGGCCAAAGCCAGGAACACGGAGCTTCATTTGGGTCTCCCATGTAGGTGGCAGAGGCCCAAGGACTTGGGCCACCTCCTGCTGCTTTTCCAGGCACATTAGCAGGGAACTGGATGGGAAGTGGAGCAGCTAGGACTTGAACCAGCACCCATATAGGATGCCAGCATCATAGGCAGCAGATCTACCCACCACGCCAAAATGCCAGCTCTATAGATAATTTTTTAAATAATTAGAATATTAGAGAAATTATTGAAGCTGTTTTATACCATTTCTCATCCTATTTGCATGCATCCCTCCTTCCCCACCTCTGTCCTTCAAGATAACCACAATCCTGAGGTGATGGGTAGAGGTCCATAAACAAGATATTATTTCAGTTTGTCTGGATTTACATTTATGTGAATGGAGTTATTCTGAAAATATATATTTTATATATGTTACATACATAAAGTTACATGAATGGAATTATCCTGCAAATATGTGTGTGTGTGTACTTGTGTAATTTTATCATGCAAAAGCACTTGTGTGCTTTCATCATTCGTTGTTTTTCACTTTTATCCATAGTGCTATTTGAAAATCCAGTTAATCCCTTATTACTGCTATTTAGAACTCCATTATATGAATATACCACAAGCCCTCTATCTAATATTGGTGGACACTCAGGTCTTCCATGTTTTTCTATTACAAACAACACTGTTGAGAGTGCTATTGAGTATGTTTGTCTTCCTTTACACCTGACTGAGAACGGACTCGCTGCTTTTAGGGACCGTAAACCTTAAACTTGAACAGATATCAAATTGATCTCCAAAGTATTGTAGTAATTTATATTCTTTCAATAATATATGATAATTTCCATTTTCCCACATCTTCCTTAACTCTTCTGTAATACATATAACCTGATGATACGTTAAGTTCAGAGCTCAAATCATAAAGAAACTAAGTCTTCCATCCTTTGAAAGGATGAAGGAATTAGCCTTCCACAAGATTCCCAGAAAAAAACAGCCACATTCCAGTTTCACAATGCAGAAAAGGCAAAAGCTGCATACAAGTTTATATATGTTATTTTCACATTGAAACAAACAAAACAATTATACTTTTTGGTAAATGTCTTAATTTTCTATAATACCAGGTTATCAGTCAAAGAAAATAGCTAATTCTGTTTTTCCCCCATTTTATGGGTCAATCCAGTTGCTTCCCATTCATGTTGTAAATACGAAGATAAAGACTGAGTCAGGCACTGAAAGAAAAATAACTTGCTATTTATAAAAGAGGAATTGTTTTCTTATCATCAAAATGAAATGAATCCACTCTGATGGTCATGGAGAAAATAAAACAAGTCGATACAATATAAACAAAGATCAGGACATAAATATTTGGTTAGGGTACAGAATTGTCAGAAACACTAATCTAGAGTAATATTCAAAAATAAATTCTGAATGGAAATATTCATGTTGAATAATGAAATATTCAAATAAAACATGATAAATACTTTGATGACATATAGGCTATAAAATCATGTTTTTGAAAACTACTTAATAAACACAGAGGCGGGGCTGGCGCTGTGGCGCAGTGGGTTAACGCCCTGGCCTGTAGTGCTGGCATCCCATATGGGCACCAGTTAGAGACCTGGTTGCTCCACTTCCGATCCAGCTCCCTGCTGTGGCCTAGGAGGGCAGTAGAGGATGGCCCAAGTCCCTGGGCTCCTGCACCTGCATGGGAGACTCAGAAAAAGCTCCTGGCTCCTGGCTTCGGATCTGCGCATCTCCGGCCGTTGCGACCAATTAGGGAGTGAACCATCGGATGGAAGACCTCTCTCTCTCTCTCTCCCTCTCCCTCTCCTCTCTCTGCCTCTCCTCTCTCTGCGTAACTGTGTAACTCTGACTTTCAAATAAATAAATAAATATTTAAAAATAAATAAATAAATACAGAGGCATGTCCATGATATAATGCTGACATTTTTGAAACAAAAAGAGTAAACTATATATATTATCTGAAGCCTGAATATATATGAACATATTCATGTCTGCAAATAGACATGGATAGACAAAATACTTAGATATGAGCCATTTTGTTTGTATTTATATCTGTGTATATTTTTTAAAGATTTTATTTATTTATTTGAGAAGTAAAGTCACAGAAAGAGAGAGGAAGAGATGGAGAGAAAGGTCTTCCATCAGCTGGTTCACTCCCCAAATGGCCACAATGGCAGATGCTGGGCCAATCCGAAGCCAGGAGCCAGGAGCCAGGAGCTTCTTTAGGGTCTTCCACAAGGGTACAGGGGCCCAACACTTGGGCCATCTTCCACTGCTTTCCCAGGCCATAAGCACAGAGCTAGATCAGAAGAGGAGCAGCCAGGACACAAACCGGTGCCCATATGGGATGCCAGCAGTGTAGGCAGAGGCTTAGCCTACTATGTCACAGAGCCAGCCCCATGTGTGTATATTTTTATGTTCATGTCATAGAAAAAGGTTAGGCTAAAAAGCAAACAAGCATTAATGGTTGAATAATAGGATTACAAATAAATTTTTATTTCTTTAATTTTCCCCAAATGTTTATAACATTGTGCTAACATAACTTTAAGTAATTTTAAATATATGTATGGATGGGCAAGAAATAAAGAAGTTAGAGATAGCTGGAATGTTTGAATTCAATAATAAAGACAATTGTGCATTCCTTGGGCAATCTGATAAGAAACCAGCTCCCCTAGGATCATATTTCATGGTCCATTGTCATGAAAGCAAAGAAATTTGGGTAAGTTTAAAGGAATGGATCTAAAGTAGAATTTTATCTTGAGTTTCTGTAGAGGAAGAGTCAAGTCCAAAACAGATAATTTCCACACTTCAGTTTCCTTTTCACTGAGTCAGATTGAAGAGGTTACCAAGGTGATCAACCAAGCATAGCTGAATGATCAAGATGGTTGAAAAAAAAAAGACCAAAATTGAGGCAATGGTCACATGGAGACACAGAATCAATATCAAGGGCAAGGAAATAAAACAATCAAGGTAAATACATGTTTTGAATAACTTACTCAAATATGCCTGATAACAATAATAGATAACTCTGATTTTTTCAATACAGCAATTACTGTTTTACACTATTATTAATGCTTGATGGTAGATAATATGTTTTTATAGTTTTCATTTTAACAGATTTTGAGGTTTTACTAAGAAAATTACATCTTGACAGCAGGTGAATCTGATGATGTAAAAAAAGAGAGCACTTAAAAGCCAATTGCTTTCAGAGGGCTTCTTTAATACTGGAGTCCACTATAAAATTGGTGATTATTATATGTCATTATAGAAAGCCAACTTTTATATGAAAGATCTATTTTGTTGATTAAATGAAATTCTTTTTAGTGTCGTTTGGGTCACACATAACATATGTCCAGTCAATTATTTTAGGAGTAGTTGAAGATTTCTCTTTTCACAGTAATAGTGTTTTTGGCAATCAATAGAGCTTTGAAGAACCATTTTTCTTGAAAATGACTTAGATCTTTTCTATAGAAGTCTTCTCCCCCCAAGATGGATAGGGCTGGGTCATGGGAAAGGGCAATCATACAGGTTTTATTGTAATTTTTCCAGAAAGATCAATGGTTTTGCATTCCAAGATGATAGCATAAAATAATAATTTGTAATAACTTAGAATGACAAAAAACAAAGGTAATTTTGATGTGACATATGTCAAATAAAAATATTGATACTAAAGAAATAGCCATCCTTTTTTCTAGGAAATTTCTTCTCTTTTTATCTTACTAGCTCAATAAGATAAATTTACACTGTATGGTGGTCAATAATATAGCCAGGTAAAAGACACAATATTGGATATTTGAGGGTTTAGCATTATATGTAAGTCTGATGCACTAGTTTTCTATAGGACAATCTTTTAACTTTTAATTGTTTCACAAGCAAACTGTTAGGTTTTAGGTATAATATTTGTTTTGTAGGAAGAATATATTTTTATGAAAATTATTCGCATTATAGATGATTCT
This sequence comes from Lepus europaeus, assembly GCF_033115175.1. Lineage (NCBI taxonomy): Eukaryota > Metazoa > Chordata > Mammalia > Lagomorpha > Leporidae > Lepus > Lepus europaeus. Next base: position 32,063,242 of record NC_084828.1, read on the forward strand.
TTACTTCCAATCTGTGCTCAGATTAAAATGAGTAATTCAAGGATTATATTGGCTTGCATACATAATCCATACATGCATTTTATCTGAATGATTTGTAAATAAATGGCCCAAATAGTAACCCCTTGTTGACACACATAATACTTAAATTGAAAATTTGATTAAGCAATTCTTTCAGTTCTTTCTAAATATCAGCACCCATTTAGTTCACAATCCAGTGAACTTTACTAACTCACCTTTATACATCCTTTCCCATTCTCCAAGCAAGATACTTGAGGTTGTAGTTGGTCTTCATGCCTGGTACCTATGGATTGTAGCACCAGAGGACAAAATGTGATGGTTAAAGAGTGATGGCTGTATTTACTGCCTAGAAGAGAAGTGGCAATACCAGCTTGCTAGGCTACTTTGTACACAGGTTGCTAATCCCAGAGTCATGGAACCTGCTGAGGAAGGGAGCAGCCGGGCCTTGTTTCACACCCCAAGTAGGGAGTAGAAGCAAATGTTCTGAGTTCCATGGAATACAAGTGAAAGGAGAGCCACACCTAATTCAGATCCTTGCGAGACTCAAGCATTAGATGGCTGCTTTCACCAATCAGTAGACCCAGAGACTGTTCCAAAACAAAACCATCCCATGGGGCTTTTCAATGCCAAGGGGGCGCCAAGTTGGGCATGAGGACATTGTGTGATTTTGCCCATCACAAATATATCCACCTTCTACGTATTCAAATTTACATAGATAGAGATGTATATTGAAAACTCAGCCCTGGTCTTGACTGCTGAGGAACAGTTATTTTTTTTTTTCCATCTATTGGTGGAACTCTTTACTTAGAGAGTTAATTTTATGAGTATAAAGCTAATTGAAGGTAGATCTTAGTAAAAAATAAGAATGGGTATAGGAAAGGAAGGAGGAAGAAGGGTGGGAGTGCAGGTGGGAGGGCCGGTAGGGTGGGAAGAATCAGTATGTTCCTAAAGTTGTATGTATGAAATGTATGAAGTGTCTCTACTTTAAATAAAATGTTTCTGGGTTAAAAAAAATGTAGGGCCACAAAAAAAAAAAAAAGATTAGGCTAGGTACACAGATATGAAAACAAATAATTATAGTGCTATATTGAAGCAATTTTCACAATTTAAAAAAATAAAAATAAACCCATAATACTTACTCCATTCAAAGAAGAATAAAGAAGTATGTTTTCAGGGCTGGCACTGTGGCGTAGACGGACAAAGCCGCTACCTGCAATGCCGGCATCCCATACGGGCATCGGTACAAGACCTGGCCACTTCACTTCCAATCTAGCTCTCTGCAATGGCCTGGGAGAGCAGTGGAAGATGGCCCAGGTCTTTGGGATCCTGCATCCACATGGGAGACCTGGAGGAAGCATCTTGCTCCTTGGTTCGGATTGGCGCAGCTCTGGCCATTGAGGCTATCTGGGAAGTGAACCAGCAAATAGAAGACCTCTCTCTCTCTCTCTCTCTCTCTCTCTCTCTGCCTCTCTGCAACTCAGTCTTTCAAATAAATAAAAGAAAAAAAGAGAAAAATATGTTTTCTACATCTGCTGTTCCCTTAATGAGATTTCCTTTTGGAGTCTTTACCAACCCACCAGGACGGGCACTGTGGAAGTTGAACGTCCTCTCACTCCTTCTGACACCCGAGTCTTTGCAAGCCAAACCTTTGATCTGAGAGGATGGCAGATGGGATAACAATCTTCCAAATTTCTGAATGCACTTTAATTTCATTAAGTGATTCAAGAATTGATGCTAAGGATTCTGGCCCAAAGAGAATAATAAATGTTGACAACTTCTTGATGTTTATCACTGAACTCCTTTCCTGAAGTTCCTCACTGGACTGTTCTAAACCTAACAGGAAAACACCGACTCCACAGTAGTACCAAAAATACGTGTTGGGAAGTTTGGAGTCAGACTTTTTATTTAGTAGGAGTGCCTCTAATCATGGAGACAAAGAATGAACACAGATTCCAACAATTCTTGCAATGTTCTAGATACAAACAACAGTCCATGCCTTATCTTTTCATGCTGATCACCCTCGTAAAGACCTCAGGAACTAAAATGGGTAATCTGGTCTGTGGGTGAACCTTCAGCCCTAAACAGGTGGAAACTTTGAATCTTTCGCTGATATCCCTTAACCTTCCCCTAAAACTGCAGCTGCTAACTCCAAGAGCATCAATCAAAAGAAATCCTCACACCCACAAATCTAGAAACACAGAAAGGCTGCTTATAGAATATGAAATTATGCAAATTGATGCCAAGTTTCAATCAGATCTCTAGGCCAACGATGAAAAGGAATCTATAAGCTGCCTCCTAGGAAAACCCAGGCAACCGAGGATAGATCAAGTGGACTGTGTTCCTTAAATGCTTCAGTTTACATGCAGTCTAAATTCACAGGAGGCAGCATCAAGTAGATACTGGGCCACAAAGTTCAGCGGGGCTCAGTAGAATGGATAGGATACCTCTTAAAGCTCCTCCCACCTGGGATCCTTCTGGCCAGACTATCCTGAAACTGACCAAGAAAATTCAGTTTGCACAGCTTATAAACTACTGATAATGTCAGTGCTTAGCTCATGTCAAGAGCCTCGGATAATCACTGATGTCATATATAATTAACAACAGGAGTCACTGTGCACTAACTTCCCATGCCGACTTCTGTCCTCAAAGAGTTGTATTATGAGAGTTAATAGTGGGCTGGTGCCATGGCTCACTTGGTTAATCCTCCGCCTGCAGCACTGGCATCCCATATGGGTGTCGGGTTCTAGTCCCAGTTGCTCCTCTTCCAGTCCAGCTCTCTGCTGTGGCCCGGGAAGGCAGTGGAGGATGGCCCAAGTGCTTGGGCCCTGCACCCGCATGGGAGACCAGGAGGAAGCATTTGGCTCCTGACTTTGGATCAGTGCAGCGCCAGCCATAGCAGCCATTTTGGGGGTGAACCAATGCAAGGAAGACCTTTCTCTCTGTCTCTCTCTCTCTCTCTGTAACTCTACCTGTCAAATAAATAAATAAAAATAATTTACAAAAATAAAAAAGAGAGTTAATAGTAAAATTTGTTCTCAAAAGTTTAGTTTGTTTTAGTGTATAAGTGGAGGATATTCTTATGTCTCATAAGTTATAGTTATGTCTAAGTGCTCACAAAAGATGTATCATTCTTGGGTTCCTCTTCAAAGTTACTTGTTTCTCAAAAAAAAAAAAAAGAATGCTTAAAAAAAAGTGAAATCAACTTCGAGATGCAATGACTTTGAACAGCCCTTGTCTTGACTATTGAGGAACAATTTTTTTTTCAAACAATTTGTTGAACTCTTTACTTAGTATAGAGTTAATCTTCTGTATAAAAAGTTAATTGAAAATAGATCTTAGTAAAAATAAGGCTGGGAATAGGCGAGGGAGGAGGAAGAGGGGTGGGAGTGTGGGTGGGAATATGGGACGGGTATGGTGAAAAGAATCACTATATTCCTTAAGTTGTATTATGAAATGCTGAAGTTTGTATTCCTTAAATAAAAGGTATCCTTGGGGAAAAAATGTCAATGCCTAATGAAGTGGCTACCCAGAGCCTCTCCCAGATTGTATAGGATCCCTATTATCTTAGGAAGTGGCAACATCTCCCAGCAGAACCATGAACAATAGCTCCTTCTTGTCGGCATATCCTGGATCCCTGCCCAACCTCTGATCTGTTGCTCTGCTCTTTGTCTCTGGCTATGTTTTCCAGTTGGTATCCATAACCCTTATCATTTGACTACTTTCCTTTTGGCATTTTTGGGCCTTAGGTTCCTTTCCATTGTAGAAAAATGAGAGAAAGAAACAAAAGCAAAAATATAAAACCCATCTTTCTTCTCAGAGATAATCACCATAAGTGTGTTAGTGATATATCCTAGACATATTCCTGCTCTATTAGTACTTAGGCACACACAATTCTCTGTACACACACAGATAAGATCATGTAACAAAGGAGTGTTTCATAGTGAGATGGAAGCACAGTAAACACTCCATAAACCAATCTACTGTTTTATTCCTTTTTAAATTTTTAAAGTTTATCAGAAAGGTAGAGAGTCAGACGGGCAGATCTTTCATCTGCTGGTTCACTCGTCAAATGCTTACAACAGCCAGGGCTGGGCCAGGCCAAAGCCAGGAGCATGGAACTCAGTCTGGGTCTGTTGTGTGGCAGCCAGGGACCTAAGTACTTGAGCCATCACTTGCTGCCTCCTAGAATGCACATTAGCAGGAGGCAAGAATCAGAAGTGGAACTGGGACTCAAAAAAAAAAAAAAAAAAAAAAAAACCCAGGCACTCAAATAGAGAATGCAACCGTTCCAATCAGTAATTAAACCATTGTGCCAAATGCTCACCCCAACTGTCATATTTCTGACTTGTTTACATCTCTCAGCAATGTATGCTGATGTGTTCTATGTTGATAAACATTTTTTCTATTCCATGATTTTTAATGGATACATTAGATGCCCCATAATTTAATACTTTATTGTTAAACATACGCTGTTTATACTATTATATATATAATTATATACACAACCATATTATATTATAATTATTATAATATTTATATACACAACCATAAGAAACATTATTCTGGCTAAAGCTTAATATTCCAGGCCAGCGCTGTGGCTCACCAGGCTAATCCTCAGCCTGTGGCACCGGCACCCCAGGTTCTAGTCCCAGCTGGGACGCCAGATTCTGTCCCGGTTGCTCCTCTTCCAGTCCAGCTCTCTGCTGTGGCCCTGAAGTGCAGTGGAGGATGGCCCAAGTGCTTGGGCCCTGCACCTGCATGGGAGACCAGGAGAAGCACCTGGCTTTGGATCAGCGCAGTGCGCCGGCCGCAGCAGCCATTGGGGGGGTGAGCCAACGGAAAAAAGGATGACCTTTCTCTTTGTCTGTCTCTCTCACTGTCCACTCTGCCTGTCAAAAAAAAAAAAAAAAAGCTTAATATTCCAGGATAAATGTCTAACAAAGAACTTTCTGGGTCAAAGAGTTTGCACCTGTAAGACTATTAATATAGAAGTGATAAGCTTGCTTACAGATGATGCACTTTTACCAGTGTACATTCTCCCATCAGCAGCACATCCAGCATGTCAATTCATGTATTTATTCTTACACTCAACAAATGAATTTCAGGACTATGATAAGTGCCACAGGTATTTATGGAACCAAATAAACAAGATTCTTTCTCAGGTATACATTTTAAAAGCGACGAGAATAGACATTAAATGAACATCATAATGACCAATGGCAATGTTTACAAAACACTGTGATTATTAACAAAACTAGATCCTGTGATATGTGTGTTGATTTTATATCACTATGTAATAAACTATCCCAAAGCAGAGTAGCTTAAAATAAGAAATACTGGTATTTTACAGTTTCTGTAGGCCAGGAATCTGGGTATCATTAGCTATGCCCTTTGGAGAGATTAAATATATGTATGTGTTTTATAGGATGGTAGGACAGGTTGTAGTTTAGAATTATATGTGGACAAAATAGGGAAGAAAATCAGAAGTGAATTCCAGGTTTCTGACTTCAGCATGGGATCTAGGCATTGCAGATTTCATGTCACCATTTTATTGTTCTTATTACTTGCTTATTCTATAGATAACAATGATTTTCTAATTGCAAATTTAATTTGCATATTTTCATATCTCATTGGTCAAGGGGTGTTTTCTCTTAATGATTTTATGCCTTCTATCCTAGAAATTATGCTTTTTCCAATCATTCAAATTCATATTAGGAAGCTTGTCTTCAACATCTTTATTAGCAATTTAATCATTAGAAAATTTTAGCATATACAAGCATACTCCAAAAAAATTTATGGACAAATGGAATTAAAAAATACGCTTACATTGATGCAAAAATTTTTGGAAATCCACGCATTGTTTTTTCATAATACACATTTTCATGAATTTTTAAATACGCTTCATGCTAAATAGTAAAAAGTAAGGTACATAATAATGTGTTTATAAATATATACATAATAATAATACATTAATGCTTTTAGATGCACATATTTTTTTCAAATGCTTCCAGTGTACTGGAATACAATAATAAAAATAGGAAATAATGTTTTCATTTTTGTTTTTTCTGGAAAGAATAACTGGATAGCTGAGTTACAGAGAGAAATTTACTTTTGTTGTGTATCTGGTCTATCTTTTGAATTTTGTAACATATGCAGGTGTGTATTTAAAAATTATAGTTTACCAATAATATGTTGATTTTATTGAAGTAAATGTATGATAGACTTTAGTATCCATTTCATTGGTTTCTAATGGCTATTTTACCAACTGAAAAAGATATATCCTAAGGGTTGTAGAATAATTCATCTTAGAACATGCTAATGAAAATCATGGGTTGTCTTATTGTCAGAATTAAAAAAAAGTCATTATTGGTGGATAGTAGCTGGGAACCTGAGACCATTCGTAACAAAAGTATTTTGCTCTGTGTACCAGTGGCCTCTGTTTGCAGATCATACACACCCAGGTATCAATTATTTAGCACTCACCATTCAGCTTGTGCATTATCGAGACTCTTTGATTCACATCCTTAGCTTCTCTGCCACCTACCTCTTAATCATTTTCCTACTCATTAACAGCTCCACTGGGCATGGCCATAAAGGGTAGGAAAACTCAAATAAATTTATTTGTTATTGTTAATTGCACATATAAAAAGGCTTTATAAAAAGCTCGAATGTAGTGATTGAAATGGGATGTCTCAATAAGTTAATTTATTTTTTCATTTTTAATTCTTTCACATCTATCCACCTTACTTAGTACTAAGCAGTGGCATTTCTCCTTTGCTACCAAAAAAGTATTATCTACATAAAGGGGGACTACTTCAATGATTCCAGGTCACTCATTCAACTTTCCAACACTTATCCCCAAATCCGAGAAATACTAAATAAAGAATCAAACACAGCACAAATGTTGAAGTAGGATATTTCAGGATTGTAGTAAAAGGAAATGCCAAAAAATTGTAATAATACGCAAAAGAAGACAAAGTAAAATGGTAAGGAAATGACGCAAGAGTGCAGATAAGAGAGCCATATGAAAGACGACTGCTCAGAAATAGTTTCAAAGAAAAACAGCATTTATTTATTTATTTGATAGGTTGAGCTATGGACAGAGAAAAGGAGAGACAGAGAGAGAGGTCTCCATCCACTGGTTCACTCCCCACATGGCCTCAATGGTCAGAGCCAGGCCAATCAGAAGCCAGGAGCTTCTTCTAGGTCTCCCATGTGAGTTGCAGGGGCCCAAGCACTTGGACAGACAATTTTCCACTGCTTTCCCAGGCCATAGGCAGAGAGTTGGTTTGGAAGAGGAGCAGCCAGGACATCAACCAGCACACTATGGGATGTTCGTGCTGCAGGCAGAGGCTTAACCTACTATGCTATAGCGTTGACCCCCATCTCAGTTGTTATGGTACCAATGAAGAAAACATTCCTCTGATGCATGATCCAGAGCTGGCCAATCAGAGCATCATATTTTTCTAGCAACAGTAAGTGGTTCAGAGTGAGCCCATTGCTCAAGTCCAGCTAATCAAAGCCATTGACACTAATTTGGGAGAATATATATTGCCCTTTGGAGTAATGAAATGTGTCCTTTTTGCTGGACTTGGAGTTGGAAGATATATATACAATGAAAACTCAATCCAAACTAACATAAGGGGGGAAACATGAATTCATTTTCTTACATAACTGAGAATTCCAGGAATAGAAATGGGGGTAAGAGGTGCTGGATTAGGAAATAGCTTAGGCAGTGTCCTGCTGGTCTTGCTTCCTCCAGTCCTCTTGGCTGAACACTTCTCTCCACCCTTGGCATGTTAGCTTCTTTCTCAGCTTCATTCACAGAGACAAGATGGCATAAATGAGCCCTAATTAATAGATTTTACTCCCAGAAGGCATTGAGGGAAAAAAAAAAGATTTCATTTTTGCCTCACTAATCAGTACATACAGGTAGGGATAGTGTCTTATGGAAGCAATTTGCCGCCCCTTCCCCAGAAAGACTTGGTCTAGCTCTGGTAGGACCACAAGAAGCAACCTTGTTGGGCAATAAATTTCAGTGGTTCCACCTTCAAAAAATTTTGAAAATAATAGTCCTAATTCTTTTTGTGAGATATCTAAGAAAATATGTGATACCGGCTTATCAAAATTTTGTAACGGAATAAAAAGGTGAATAAGATTCAGGGGCAAAAGATGCAATAGTGAAATTCAGAGTAGAAATGGAGGAAATGCAAAATTATTTTCATCCTTAATATGACTGAAATCTCTCTGAACCTGGCAGTGTAACTGATGCCTGGAAAACACAGTAAATTTCACTGTGACATTGAAACTTGCTGAACTGAAACACTTTGCTTCCATCATACTTTGAAATCATCATCCCAGATTTAAACTCTTGGGAAAAGTTGTACAAGATCAAAAATTCTGAGTCACTAATGTGATAGCTCAATGTCAGGAAGTGATGACCTCTACAGAAAAATGGGACAGTGACATCAGTTTGCAACGGGTCATAAGGTATTACTCAGGGTGGCAAGTTTTTGTGCACTATTCTATAAGACGTTTCCTGCATGAAATATGAGACCAGATCTCTAATTCTAACAATATTACCAGCAAACCCATGCAATTAAGGTCTACTGCATGACTGGAAGCAGAGATAAGCTAATAAGATTATGAGCCTACTAAATAGATCCTGAAGCCGTATGATGACATCATGAAATTTTAGAAGATACAGCTGGCTTCCCATGATATATTTGCAGTGGAAAATATGTAGTATCTGGTGTTTCACTTATTAGTCTTTGCTGAAGTAATTAGCATCTTAAGTTTCTTTTTATCACTTGGATTAAAATTTAAAATAATGTTGAGGAGATCTGATAGAACATTCCATCCAATTTCAAGTGAAAAATAAGCAAAGCTTAGTTACAGTTTCTTAAACAAGTTGTTTATAAGGATGGGCAATGCCATGAGTTCTGCTCTTGCCTTTACTAGTTGCGTTCTCTTGAAGCACAATTAAGCTAGAGAATGATTGTTTCTTATCAAGTGACAACATTTTATCATTCATTCTTGTGTGCTTTCTTTCAATATAGCCAGGTAATGTAATGTGTGGGTTAAGACTTCTGGCTCTGGATGTAGGTCTCTGGTTTAAGTCCCAGTTGCAGCACCTACTAGCTATGTAACTTTGAACAAATTGTTTAATCTCTCAAGATCCATAATAGTAACTACTATTCAATGACTCAATATTTAGAAAGTATTTTGCACCCTGTTTGACCTGTGTAAGCAGAAAGTAAATATAATTTATTATTAGTCATTCGCTTAACAAATATTTATTGAAATCTCTATGTGTGCTGGACACTATTCTAATCCATGAGAATACTTGGCCAAAAAGTGAGAAATAATCTTCTAGCAATTCACTAGTATGTTTGCATATTCCTTGACATTTTAACTGTTTCATACCAATCTAACAGGATTTCTGACCCTAAATTAAGAAGATTCTGAGAAACTATTTTCTTACTACCTAGTGTTAGGGATTAGGAAGGATTTATCCAGAGAAATAATGCTAAATGTAAAGGTTAGTAACAACTTTATCACAAAAAAATGTATTCCAAAAGGACATAATTTCATACCATTGAGGGGACAAAGTAGAAGCCTGGTAGCAATGATATGGGGGGAGGCATGAGAATGTATTCTAGCACCTGAGTCTATTTCTAATGGAGAGACCTAGGCTAATTTCACTGACTCCTCCTATGCCTACACTATTTTTGGGAAAGTTTCCTCTGCCATGGCCCTTGCCATGTCTCACATCATCTTTTGTTTTGTTTTAAACATTTATGTACTTATTTGAAAAAGAGAGAAGGAGAGACAGAGAGATCTTCTTTCTGCTGGTTCACTCTCCAGATGGCTGCAACAGCTGGCGCTGGGCCAGGCTGAAGCCAGGAGCCTCTCTTTTAGGTTTCCCACAAGGTGCAGGGGCCCAAGCACCTAGGCCATCTTTCACTGCTCTCCCAGGCCATAGCAGAGAGCTGGATCAGAAGTGGAACAGCCAGGATTCGAAATGGTGCCCAAATGAGATGCTGGCACTGCACGTCAGGGCTTAATTCTCTGTGCCACAGGCCAGCCCCCTCTCATATCATCTTGATTAATACTTCCACTGACAGTCTCTCTTGTTACTATCAGTTCTGTCAAAATCCTGACCTCCAGGAGCTTAAAGTCTAACAGGGTAAAGGTTATTTGGAAATGTGACAATATTCAAGCCTGGATGAAATGAATACTAATACAGTATAGGAACCATTATAATGAAAGCAAGATTTATGTATAGAGTGCTCTTTGATCTCTCTCTCCAAAAACAGAAGAAGATCCTCATAAACAAAAAATAAAAGAACATGTTAGTTTACAATAATGGCATATGCTACTGGAAGCACTATTACATTGCTGTTTTTTTGATAGTACCAAAAACTCAAAACAATAAAGGCTTTCCGTATGATTATGTCCCAGGAAGGGCATATTCAAGTCAGTTTTTCCAAGTATACATGTGTGAAGGAAACTTCCACTAAGCAAAGTTACAGAAGACGCTGAAGGTATGGCTTTTTTGCTTCATTTGTGTCCACTAGCTTCTTGCCTAATTGGCTATATATGAGTGGTAGATGTTGACAGAAAGCACACCATAATGTGTGTAAGGAGAAGTGATGGGTTAGAGTATGTATGCATATATACTCAAACATACACATGTACATTCATAAAATGTAAACAGTGATTTAGAAACAGGAACTAATTTGAATTTTAAAACACAGTCTAATTTCCAGAAAATAGCAGTATATTTTGATAATATGAGTTATTTATGTTTTCTACTATTATTATCTCTTGGATTAATTTTGTTTCACATGCTAGAAACATTGTGTTTTCATATGAACAACCATAGGATAATTTTAAAGCATTTACCTAGCATTTGAACATTAATAACCCACTTTTTTATGACTTTGTTAATATTGCTAATCCTCATTATTCATCTGAGCCTTGTAGTTATAGTGCCTTTGATCCAAAAGATGTATAGAAACAGAACATGACAAAATGAGACAGTTTAGGATTATGGTATTTAGATATGTCAATGTGTAACATTTAATGCCATCACAATAATGTTTCTTATCTCTTTTCACCAGAGTAGAACACAATAGGGCATGAGAAATGCATATGCCCAGGTTTTAACAAAGAGTCCATTACCGTTAGCTGTGCTCAGTTAGCGCTGAAAGCTCAAAATCCGAATGATCCAGGGAATGCACTTTCTTGCCAAATATTGTACAAATTAAAGAGATTATTTTAGCAAATGTGTCATTAGTGTTTGACCTAACAGACAAACCACTATTTCCCCTGTGAGCATGTTTTTATCAAAATAGAGAAGGCAACAGATGCTGTTTGATAGTTTTCAAATCTATACTAAAATTTCTTCTACCATCAAATACATTTCAGGTTCCTTTAAAGGTGATGTTAAAAATGCTTATGCCCATATTATATAGCTCAGTTCACTTCATAGCTTCCTTGCTATTTTATGTCAATTCTCTCTCACACATCATTCAAACAGGATTAAATTATACATGCTTTAAACATACAATGTGTTGAAGTAACGAGAGTCAGCCTAGCTTCCTGGAATGATTAATTAAGTACATCAGCTCTTTCCTACCTAGAAAGAAGCTGTGAATTTGGTTCTTTGGTGCAGAATTGAGTGACTTCTCCCCAAATGGTCTGGAAAAGGTGTTGATCACAGGTAAGGCTTTCTTGAAATTAAAATGTCTTGTTCACTTTATGTAATTGAAAGAATTTGAAAAGTCTGGCAGGCAAAAAGCAACCCATACACTGTCTTATGGAATGTCTCAATTTACTCCTTGAGAATTTTCTAAGGACTTTTAATAAGGAATCAAATACAATAACTTGGTAGTTTACTAACAGGGATTAATGTATCTGAGCACTGGTAATTATGTGATCCTGGAAGAGAGCAGAGTTCTAGAAGAAAAAAATGAAAGCAAAAGTTTGCATATGGGATTGGCACTGTGTCTTAGCGGGTTAAGCTGCCACCTGCAGAGCCGGCATCCCATATGGGTGCCAGTTTGAATCCTAGCTACTCCATTTCTGATTCAGCTCCTTGCTAATTCACCTGGTAAAGCAGCAGAAGATGACACAATTGCTTGGGCCCCTGCACCCATGTGGGAGACCTGAATGAAGCTCCTGGCTCCCAGCTTCGGCCTGGCCCAGCCCTGGCCACTGTGGCAATCTGGAGCGTGAACCAGTAAATGGAAATCTTCTCTCTCTCTGCCTCTGCCTCTTCTTCTCTGTAACACTGCCTTTCAAATAAATAAATCTTTGAAAAAATGTTTCATATTTGTTCAAGAAATGAAAACTGTGTGGCAAAGCTTTTTTCACATGCTGCTGTATAAAACTAGAAATGACTAATTTTGTGTAAATTCCAAAATGTATGAAATAAGAGTCTAGCATCATCAAATGGTGGCAGAAACTAAAATTAAGAAAATAGCCTTGGCAACTCATGACAACAGCCTAGGGTGGTTACTGGCGCCAAAAACTAGAGTGTCAATTTGTTGGGTCAACAACAGGAGCCACTGTGCACTTGCTCCTCATGTGGGATCTCTGTCCTTAATGTGCTGTACATTTTGATTTGATGCTATAACTAGTACTCAAACAGTATGTTTCACTTTGTATGTCTATGTGAGTGCAAACTGTTGAAACCTTTATACTAAATTGATCTTCTGTATATAAAGAGAATTGAAAATGAATCTTGATGCAAATGGAAGGGGAGAGGGAGCGGGAGAGGGGAGGGTTGCGGGTGGGAGGGAAGTTATGGGAGGGGAAGCCACTGTAATCCATAAGCTGTACACTGGAAATTTATATTCATTAAATAAATGTTTAAAAAAAAAAGAAAAAATATTTTTAAAAATGTATTTGGAAAATTATATGGTAGCTAATTATTTTTTGCTGTATATTGAAATAAATGACCATTATCTGATTTTACGAAGCAGAAAATCTTGCAATTTCATTTTTTAGAGTTATTGGATGAAATTTTTCAATGATCAATGGTAAGTAATAGGTGAAAGCTGAGAATTACACTGTTCATCCATGAATATACGAGAAATGTGGTGGGAATGATCATGAATTGGTGGAAAAAAGGTTTGGATTATGAATAAAATGTCCCAGTAATACCAAATATGTTATAAACTCTATTCATTAATTGTTTGTTGTTAGGGCAAGATGCTTAATTTGGGAGATGTTTTGTACTTCATTTGTAAGGGAACAGCAAGTGCCTACTTGACTTCTCTTACATTATTATGCTAAGGGTGAAGTAAACCAATGTTTGTAGTAACACATTGGAAGTCATCAAATATTATCATGTGGTTTTGATTTTATGTCATATGCCATTGATATTTTAACATCTCTGAAATGGGAATATAAGTTATCATCACTGCTATGAGCATCATTTGCTATACATCTACATTGAAACATGCCCAGTGAAGGTCAATGGCTTGGACAAAAAGATTCCAGCCATAGCGGCAGAATACTCTTTTAAGAAGTATTATATCTTTGTATTTGGTGAGAGGTATCAACTCAAGACAGAGCAAAGACCCACATTTAAGAGCTATGAAGCTGCTGAAAGAAAATGTAGGGGAAACACTCAAGACATTAACATAAGGGACAACTTCCTTGACAAGATTCCCAAAGCACAGGCAACAAAAGCAAAACTAAACAAATGAAACTATCAAACTCAGAAGCTTTTGCATAGCAAATGAAACAATCAATAGAGTAAAAGAGACATCCAACAGAACGGAGAAAATATTTCAAACTACCTATCTAATAAAGGATTAAAATCCTAAATAAAATAACAACTTTAAAAACTCAACAACAAAAACCTGTCCAGTTAAGAAATAGGCAAAGGACCTCAATAGACAGTTCTCTAATACAAATGGCCATTATATGAAAAAATGCTCAACATCACAAGCCATCAGGGAAATGCAAATCAAAACCACAATGAGGAGTTGGCACTGTGGCATGGCCGGTAAAGCGGCCGCCTGTAGTACCGCCATCCCATATGGGCACCAGTTTGAGTTCTGGCTTCTCCACTTCTGATCCAGCTGTCTGCTATGGCCTGAGAAAGCAGTGGAAGATGGCCCAAGTCCTTGGGCCCCTGCTTACCTAGAAGTTCCTGGCTCCTGGCTTTGGAATAGCCCAGCTCCAGCCATTGCAGGCATTTGGGGAGTACAACAGTGGATGGAAGACCTCCTCTCTCTCTCTGCCTCTACCTCTCTGTAATTCTGCCTTTCAAATAAATAGATAAATCTTTAAAAATTAAAAAAAAAAAAACACAATGAGATGTCACATCATCCTCATCAGAATGGCTAAAATCTGAAACACAGAGAGTAACAAATGCTGGCGAGGGTGTGGACGTTCTTGGAGGGAACGTAAATCAGTGCTGCCACTGTGGACAACAGTATGGAGATTTCTTATAAAACTAGAAATAGACTTGCCCTATGACCCAGCAATCCCTCTACTGGGTAATTACTCAAAACTTGTGAACACTTTGTATCAAAGAGATGCCTGCACCACCATGTTTATAGCAGCACCGTTTACATAGCCAAAATTTGGGAATGGCATACATGCACAATGTATTCAGTTGTAAAAAAATGAAATTCTACCTTTTGCCCAAAAATGGACGCAGCTGGAGAACTTCATATTAAATGAAATAAGCCAGATACAGAAGGAAAAATACTGCATGCTCTCCCTTTTGTGGAAGATAAAATTTTAAAAAAATAAAGAAGAAAGAAAAAAATACCTGTGTGTATTCGTATTGCTACAAATACAACTTTGTGAAGTTTTGTTTTATAGCTCTGTCAAACCAATGGTTAAGAATGTTATACTACTATAGTTCAAAGATCTGTGATTACTTTAAAATATACTGCATATGGCTGAAATGGTCATATTTTTTTCATTCAATTATTATTTATAGCCATTGTCTATAGTCCACAAAACAAGGGTTTTCGTGCTTTTTATTTGGTGAGGTATTAAGCCTTTTCACTGTAATATAAATTTAAAATATGCTATCTCATAAACTATAGAAAGGGAGAAGAAAGGCAGGTGGAATGGAGGAAGGGGGAAAGGTAATGTCATTATGTTCTTAGCACAGTATCTACAAACCATACTGAAACTGTTAAAAACTAGTTAAAATTTAAGAAGATCTTTATGGGAAAAAAAGAAATGTTATACCAGTGCTAACATTTTTGACAGTACAAAGAGTTAAATTACGGTTTCAAAAATAGACATCAATGATTAAGACAAAAAGTTATTTTTGGGAGACAGACTTGATGTAAAAATACTTTAGGAGTGCCTAAAGAATATATTTTTGCCTGTATTGTTCTTTTATTTACAGATTAGAGTGATTTAAGATTGAATATATAAAAGCGTCCGGTGCTGCGGCTCAATAGGCTAATCCTCCACCTGCAGCACCGGCACACCGGGTTCTAGTCCCGGCCAGGGCGCCGGATTCTGTCCTGGTCACTCCTCTTCCAGTCCAGCTCTCTGCTGTGGCCTGGGAGTGCAGTGGAGGATGGCCCAAGTGCTTGGGCCCTGCACCCCATGGGAGACCAGGATAAGCACCTGGCTCCTGCCTTCAGATCAGCATGGTGCGTGCCGGCTGCAGCGGCCATTGGAGGGTGAACCAATGGAAGGAAGACCTTTCTCTCTGTCTCTCTCTCACTGTCCACTCTGCCTGTCAAAAAAAAAAAAAAAGAAGTGTAAAATTAGAAACGTATGTGGTAAGAAAGCATTATATCATCATTTACTTGATTGCAATCTTCTTAGGAGTATATGAGACAACTGATGGTATACAATGTTATTATGAAGTTATTAGGTACGGAAAAGAGTGGTGCTCTAAAAGTAAGCTAGAAAAACAGTATGTATTTGTACCAAAGGTAAGGTTGGCACATTTCATAATTTTAAGGTTAACTTTGATTCCCAGAAAAAGAACATGGAAATGACAACAACCACTACTAAAGACACCTGAAAAGTTTTGATGAGCATGCAAGTCAAGGGACTTGTAGACAAACAGATTTTATTCCATGGAAGGAGTCAGAAGCTGCTTGCGATTGATTCAACACCATTCTAGCCCTATATATTGACACAGCGAGAATCAATCAAGCTTCCTAGAAGGTCAGAACAGCTATAAATGTGATTTAATGACAAAATGTTACATAATATAAAAGTTAATCAGTGAAGACCATAAGAAAGAAAAGCCCGTTGGTGAATTCACCATTCATGATCTAGTTCAAAAATCATTTCTTGAAGGAAGAAACTTTTCCGTGAATCCCTAAACTATGAACCAATGCCTTCTTTCCCTGTGACACCCATTTTAACCATATCTTCATTAAAAGACATATCAAACCAAGCATTAGTGACCCCTCCTGCAAGTAAGTGTGGTTTGTTCATTTGTTATCAAGAGAAGTTGATACACTGTGCCTCAGGGAACTGTGAGGGCAATCAGTAAATAATTGGTGAAAGAATGAATATATTTAAGCTATTTTACATATAAAATTTATAAGCACTAACGTGAAAGCAGATTGTAAATAAGATTAATGGTGCTGTTATAATATTACAATTCTTATTTTTGTATTATAAAAGGTAATGATTGTACTGAAGACATTACTTTATTTATCTATCACACCCATCTTACTCTTCAAGTTTTACCAGCCCTATTCTCAGGCATGGGAATGTCAATCCTTTGTACTTAGTGAACTTTCCCTCATTTCTACTGGGTATGACTGATTAGACCGAGGTAGATGTCTGTCACAAAACAAGCCCACTGACTGGCCAATAGTCAATCAAATTTTCTCTTTGGAAAACTGGATCAACAGAGTCTGAGTAAGTAAAGAAGCAAGGCATTTCATTGATTGAGCACCAGAATGAAGGGCTAGGATTTCCTAATGACTGGTGGGACATCATTTCCTTAGGTTCCATGTGTTTATATCTCTTAGAAATTCCTTTTTTTCCCCTTTGTTCAAGTTACTTGACATAGGTCTTTCTTCCTTACAACCAAAGTGTCCTATCCAAGAGTAAGTATATTATTTCACATCCCAACTAGACCATGTAGTAAACTTACTATCAAGTGTTAACCACTTGTTTAAGAGCTAAAATACAATGAGATATAATTAATGCAAGATTTACCCCAATTTAATGAT
Source organism: Lepus europaeus (assembly GCF_033115175.1). Classification (NCBI taxonomy): domain Eukaryota; kingdom Metazoa; phylum Chordata; class Mammalia; order Lagomorpha; family Leporidae; genus Lepus; species Lepus europaeus. The sequence continues at coordinate 32,080,455 of NC_084828.1, forward strand.
CCTTAGGTGAATTTCTCTTCATTTACAATCTGAAATATTGCCTGTGCTTCACATACTTTGAATCTTGCTCTCTCCAAGACACTTGATTTTGCATTCTCTCTGCATTATTTATTTACTTGAAAGGCAAATGGCCACAACCACTGTCTCCCTTGATTTTGACCCATGTTAGCTTCAGATGAGAATTTTCGTTTACCTTCATACAGTCTTGGTCCCCAGGCAGACATACCAGCTCCACCTCGGTCTCATATCAAGTTTCCTTCCTATGTGACTACTAGAAAAGACAAACATTTCTGGGATGTTATTAGTGGCTTTAAAACTGAAAGGTGGACCAAAAAGAACAAGCAAAAAGGCCATAGAGTAAAGGAAACATAGTACATTAAGTTAATTCATGCTATGTATTAATTTTCCTACATATAATCATGATTTTCCTTATTTTAGCATATTAGTTAAAACATAATTAAAATTCAGAAATAAGCCTTTCACCACTGTGCTACATACTCTGCAATGACACACTAAACAATAGTCTAATCTCTTCCTGCCATGTTTTCCTGGCTCCTAAAGGAAAGTGAAAGGCTACACGCATCTCTCGGACTTCAGATGAAGTTAAGATTTTCCATGTGACCTGATTTCCACCAACCAGACACACTCCCATAAGACATAGAAGATGGAGATGAACACTGTGGAGCCCAGGGCTGTTAGGCAGGTAAGATGGTGGAGTCTCTGGCTTTGCCTCAGATTTGCAATGGAAGTTCCAGTGTTTAGTCTGTATCTTCATTAGTTCTAAGAGAAAGATGTTTCTACATGGCAGTCTCTTTGTGGACCTGTGCATTTCTCCTATGGGTCATCCAAACTTGGTTCCTGGGTTCTAGCAGAATTTCTGGAAGACATCTATGATGTTATAATTAAACTATTTCATGGTCATGAATGTAATACTTGCAAGCAGAAATGGTAGAAGTACGGCTGTTCTGTAGAAGCATTTGGGCACTGTGTGGTACTTTAATGTGGTCGCAAAATATTTGGTTACACTGCCACTTGCTTACCTTAAAGAGCAGGCTATTTGCTGACTGAGGTTATAACATTACAGAAAATAGTAAACCGAATTCATAATGTTGGTGGGTGGTTGGTCATTTTTGCTATTTTCAGCAAAATCTTATGAGTTAGATAAACTCTGATTGGAATCAAACCTTCTGGAAACAGGTGGAAGGAAGCAAAGATTTGCTAAGGAAGGCATTCTCTGCCTATATTTGCTAACTACTCTGATGCAAAGCCCAAGGATTTGGGCCATGGAGTGTTGAAAAAGTCAGCTACTCTGTAGGTGAAACTGAAGACGTTTTAAGCTGTGGCCATGAGACTGCAAGCATTGCAGGAGGTAAGACACTTGCCTTATCATAAAGCAGCAGTGATATTGTTGGCAAGAGGTGATAAATTGTATAGCCTCCCTTCCTAAGCCTATTATTTCAAATGATCTCAAGGTAGCTACCATTAATATAAGGACTGGAGGTATAAGCACAGAACAGAATCTAGTAAATAAAAACAGATTCTGCAGCCTTGAAAACCCTGTGTGCAAGATTTTGGTTATTCCAGTTTGTACATGGAATAGAAACAAACCAAGACTGCTAAGTGTTCCAAGGAATTAACTTTCCAAACATCAGACTTGATCTGCAATAGTCTCTGATTGTTAAAACTTTAAAACAATCCCCATGCTGCAATATTTCAAAACCCTTGAGCTCTCCAAGAAGGCTATCCTCTCCTGTGCCTAACTCAGATAACATTTTTCAAAGAAAATTATCAAGTATAAAAATCCCAAGGGCAGATTCAGGAACAACCAAGGGCAAGGGACAAATGAGAATATTCAATAGAAATAATCAGAGGGGCCAGCATTGTGGCATAGTGGGTTAAGGCACCACCTGCATTGCTGGCATTCCATGTGTGTGCTAGGAGACCCAGCTGCTCCACTTCGAATCCTGCTAATGTGCCTGGGAAAGATGCAAATAATGTCCCAAGTACTTGGGCTCCTGCACTCCTGTGGGAGAACTGGAAGAAGCTCTGGGCTCCTGGCTTTGGCCTGGTCCAACCAATTGCAGCAATTTGGTGGTGTGAACCAACAGATAAAAGATTCTCTCTCTCTCTCTCTCTCTCTCACTGCCTTTCAAATAAATAATAAATAAATATTCAAAAAGAAAAAAGAAATATAAAAAAAAATCAGAGGATACCAAGTTAGCCAACCAAGGAATTGTTTTGCAGTGCTTGGATAGAGGGTCCTGGCTACTACTGTTCAGTATGTTTTGGTAATTATTATGGGATGGGACTAATGTTTGTTTCTCCTTCTCTCTTTTCCAAATAGAAAGGCTTATTGCAATGATCCTGTCCCTTCACCATTGAAAATTTAAGCATGCTGGTGGCTGACAATGTATCTTTAGCTTATTGGCTACCCAATCTGTGCCTCTTGCAGAAGGCTACATATAACCCAGAAATCTTGGTCAAGAGATTTGATGTGGTGGCTGGAAGAGATTTGGGTCTTTCTTATTCCCTTGAGGAAGGCAGTGAGCCTACTTCATATATGAGAACAAGGTATGCATTTCTGTTTGGGAAACCAAAGATGCAGGCCATGGAAGAAAATGCTCACTGCCTACTGTGGTGGTTTTAAAATATGTCCACAAATTGTTTGATATTCCTCCCTTCAAAATGACCTTCCCCTTGAGTGTGGAATGAACTTAGTGACTCATTTGCAATTAACAGAGTAAAATGGAAGTAACCATGTGTGAATTAGGAGTCCAGGTCATGAAGGACATTGTGACTTCATCATGGATCTCTCTTGGATAGCTTGCTGGAGTGGAACTTAGCTGTCACATCATAAGGGTACCCAAGCCACCTAAGGAAGGGCCCAAATGGTGAGGACCTGAGGCCTCCTGCCAAAGGTCATGTGAGGGAGCCTTCCTGAAATCTGATCCTCCAGACCCAGGCAGGCCTTCAGACAGCTGTAGCCCTGCCAGCAGTCTATTGTCACCACAATAGGAGAGAGCTTGTGTCAGAACCATCCTGAATCCTTTACCCCCAGAAACTTTAGATAATAAGTATTTCTTGTTTCAAGCCACTAAGACTTGAGATGCTTTGCATGCAACAATAGGGAGCAACCACTGAGGATTCTAATTGCATAATCAGCAACACTGACTTTCACCTGTTTTTTCAGTTGTAGCCATTACTATTGAGTGTGAAGTGATATCACATTTTGCTTTTAGTTTGCATTTCTCTGGTGGCTAATCATATGGAGGATCTTCTCATGTGTTTAATAATAGTTTCTTTGCTGATTTTAATGATTAAGCATCTGTTTTTTATTACTGAATTGTGAGAAGTCTTTATATATTCTAGATATAAGTCCCATATAAAATATATTATTTTTAAATATTTCCTCCCAATCTGTGGGTTGTCTTCATTTTATCAGTGGTATCCATTGAGGCACAAAACATTTTAAGTTTGATTTCAGTTCAATAAACTATATCTTTTTGTCGCTTGTGCTTTTAGTGTCATATATAAGATGATTTTTATTTGTGAGATTTTATTGATATATTTTTTTCTAAGAGTTTTATAGCTTAGTTTTCACATTTAAGACTATAATGTAAGCTAACTTTTGCATATGGTATGAAGAAGAGGTCCAGTTCTATTCTCTTGCATGTGGATATGCAGTTGTCCTAGAACCATTTGTTGAAAAAAAACCTATTCTTTCCCCATTGAATTGTGTGAAATCCTAGGGTATGTATCTTAGTCTATTTTGTGTTGCAGTACACTCTCTTAGGCTGGGTACTTTAAAAGCAAGAGATGTGTTATTTGCCTCATGATTCTGGTAGCTGGAAGGCCCCAGCAGCATGGTGGTAGCGTCCTGATGAGAGCATCTTGGCTGCTTCAGAACGTGGCAGCGAAGCAGAAAGGGAACAAGCTGAGTGCAGAAGGGATCACAGGGTGGGAAAGGACGCAAGAGAGCAGGGAGGGGCCCGTGTGTCTTCGAGCAACCTGTTTGCATTCCTGGGAACTAATCTGCTCCTAATAGTCCTCATTCATTTCTCAGGGCAGCATTAATCCATTCCCAAGGTGGAGCATCCATGACCTAATTGTCTTCCACGAGGCCCCACCTTTTACAGTTTTCACCACCTTAGCACCATCTCAAGGGGAACAAACCACAGCAGCACATGTGTGCTATGCATGTACAAAGACATATATGCCTATTTAAGGGTGACAATAATTTTGTTTTGTCTGTGAAAATAAATGATGTAAGGTTTGTGTGTTTCACTTCGAAACATTGGTATACGTGATGACTTCTTGGATAAGAGCCCCAAAGCACAGGCAACAACAACAAAACTAGACAACTGGGAATATACTGAACTCAGAAGCTGCTACAGAAAAGGAAATAATCAATAGAGTGAAAAGACATCTCACAGGATGGGAAAAATATTTGCAAGCTACTTATCCAACAGAGGATTAAAATATCAGGAACTGAGAAACAAAAAACTCAACCAAAATGCAACCAATTTAGTTAAGGAATGGACAAAATGCCCAAAGAGACAGTTTTCAAAAGAAGAAATACAAACAGCCAGGGAAAATATGAAAAAATGCTCAATATCACCAGTCATTAAAGGAATGCAAATGAAAACCACTGTGAGATATCACCTCACCCCAAACAGAAAGGCAGTTATCCAAAAGACAGAGGAACACATGATGGCAAGGATGTGGCAGAGGGGGAATGAGTACGCACTATTGGTGGGAATGTAAATTAGTGCAATCACTGTGGTAAATGATGTGGAAAGTTCTTAAAAAAGTAGAATAGACTTGCTATATGATTCAGCAATCCCACTACTGAATATATACCAAAAAGACATGAACTCATTGTATCAAAGAGATTCCAGCTCCACCATGTTTATAGCAGGGCTGTTCACAATAGCCAAAACATGGAATCACCTAAGGTGTGCATTATCAGATGAATGGGTAAAGAAAATGTGGTTTCACACACACACACACACACATACACACATACACACACACACACACTAGAATATTACTCAGCTATTAAAAAGAATGGAATTCTATCATGTGCATCACAATGGTTGAAACTGTAGGACATCCTGTTGAATGAAATAAGCTAGACACAGAAAGACAAATGTTGTGTGTTCTCCCCTATATGTGGGAGCTAAATTTTCCCTTTTAATTTATTTTTTTGAAAGGCAGCATTACAGGGAGGAAGAAGGAAAGACAGAGAAAGAGAGATCTTCCATATGTTGGTTCACTCCCCAGATGGCCATAACGACAAAGCCAGAAACCAGGAGCTTCGTCTGGGTCTCCCACATAAATGCAGGGTTCCAAAGACTTGGACCATATTCCAGTGCTTTCCCTGGAGCATTAGCAGGGAGCTGGATCAGAAGTGGAACAGCTGGGACTTGAACTGGTGCCCATGTGGGATGCCAGCACTTCAGGCTGTGACTTAACCTGCTATGCCACAGCACCTGCCCTGGGAGCTAAAATTTTTAAAAATTTAGAAAAAAAAAAGAAAAAAGAAATGCCTGTATATAACAGTTTTGTTGCAAATGCAGAGCTTTTTCAAACTTTGTTTTAAATCTGTAAAACAAATTGTTGGAGCCAGCATGGTGGCACAGCAGGTTAAGCTGCTGCCTGCAACACCAGCATCCCAAATGGGCACTGCTTTGAGTACCCGTTACTCCACCTCCAATCCAGCTCCCCAGTAATGTGCCTGGGAAAGCAGTGGAGGACGGCTGGAGTGCTTGGGCCCCTGTACCCACGTAGGAGATTAGGAAGAAATTCTAGTCCCTGGCTTAGGCTTGGCTCAGGCCCAGCCATCGTAGCCACTTAAGAGTGAAACAACGGATGGAAGATCTGTCTGCCTGTCTGTCTGTCTCTCTCTAAGTCAGCCTTTCAAATAAACACAAATCTTTAAAAAATTATTAAGAGTTATATATCCTATTATTTTACTTATTTTGTGACTATTTTAAAATTTACTTTATATGAGTGAAGTTCAGCATCTTTTTATTTGATTGCTGTTTATAGCCCTTACAAATTTTACTTGCTGATCTATTGTCTTTTTACTTTTTATTTGTATAACTTTTTGTTTAGTTGAGCGCTAAGCCTTTGACCATAATGTAAATTAAAAGTCTGTTATCTCAACAATAATAAAATTAGCTACCTTTTAAAAATATTTGTATGTTTCTTAGACTAAAAAATTTAAAACAGTGTCTATGTCAATTCCTTTTGAGTCAAACTATTCAACAAATTGTAAGCATACATCACGTTTTCTTTCTAGCTTCCTTCCCTACACTTACATTGCAAAAGGGAAAAATGTACTTTGCTTTAGTTGAAGATCATCTGAATATCTAAAATTAATAGAAAATATTTTATCAGTTGGTTAATAATACAAATGTATGTTTGTTAAATTCCAAAAAAGAAACGTTTGCAAGACCAGACATTAATGAGATTTATAAACCTCATTGCAATATTAGAAGGATAGGGTTTGTGTAACATTTACTTTCAATTGTTGAGGTATATTAAACTGACACAGTTAAAATCAACAGAGTTTCTTTGCTTCATTGGGATTTCTTGGCCTCGGGAACCTTTTTACTGTATGAGACATTGTCTTGTTTTGGGAAGGAATGAGAAGCCATCGTCCACATTTGCATTTCATTCAAGTATCTGCCTTTTTCTATCATGATTTGGGTTGCTGTGTACAACCATTTTCAGATTTTACTTTTGAAGATCTAGTTTCCAGGATTCATTTTCGTATAGACATTGAGTGCCCTGGTTTCGCCAGTCCTTGGCAATCAAACCCTATTGAAAGTAAAAGGGCTACACTCTCATTAGGGGAAAACTCAACAGTGACCTGCAGGCAGGATGTTTAAACAGCTTCATGTTAGCTCTTCAGACCTCTCTGCAATCAGAGAACGGCAGAACATTCTTCCTACTACAGCTTCAGGTAGGAAACTGCCCCAGACAAAGGCTGATGTAGATTTTGTAGTGCACAAAGTCACTAGGCATGGAAGAATTAAAGAGCAAACATCTTGGCTTCTACAGCTAGGACAAGGCCTGGCAGTAACTAGCATAGAGACACTTCCCTATTCTAGGAAAGACTGGATTCTTTTTAAGTGTATGCAACCCAAATTTACAGCATTTTATTTCTGCTATAAAGAGAGTTTACATTTACAGTCCACACCAGAGTTAATAGAGATAGTAGTTTTAACTACAGTGTGGTTAATGAAGACACAGTACATAAAATATAAACTTTGCAGATTCTCTAATTGATAGAAAAGCCTCGACATACGAAAGTGGTCTTTAAAACATAGTGTGAACACCGGTAATAGATGAAAATGAAATCTTAGATTTAACAAGATTTTGACTTTCATCTTGAAAATTTTCTTTAATGATACTTTCAAAGATGACATGGATCTTCCTCCATTCTGTAGAGGACGCTTTCTAACACAAAAGTATTAGCCACATGTGGCCGTTGAGTACTTGAATATGACTAGTCCAAATCAAGATGTGCTACAAGTGTAAAAGACACAGCAGATTTGGAAGACTTAGTATGAATAAAATAATATGAAAATATCTAATTCATAATTTTGGTTGTCTACACATTAGAGTGAAAATATTGGATATACTGGATTTAACAAAAGACACTATTAAAATTAACTTTACCTCTTTGTACTTTGTAATGTGAGTACTTGAAGATTTAAAATTACATTTGTAGCTTCCATTTGTGGTATAAGTCTTTATTGGACAACATTGCTCAAGAAGCTAAGGGACTATAATGAATCGTGCAATTACACTGAGATTCTTTTTTTTTTTTTTGTAATTCTTTGCTTTTAAATTTTTTTCCAAAAAAACCTTTTATTTAAGGAATACAAACTTCATGCATTTCATAAATACAACTAGGAAAACAGTGATTTTTCCCACTGTACCTGCCCTCCCACCCACACTCTCACCTACTTGCATCTGATCTCATCTGATCTGTTCAGTTTCCCTCCTCAGATGACAGAATTTACCCAGTGTGCATCATATAGGTTCAAAACATTTTCACATACCTCTCTATGGTTAAATGGTCTATTTCCTCTGAGAATCCCTTTCCTACTTTGCCTACTTGTCAAATACTTCCTAACTTCTCATAGCCAGCTAGAGCATTATATTCTCTGGAAAATATTATCAACTTGCTCACTATACATGCATATCCCAAATGAACATCCTATTCACTGGGCTATGACTGTATCTTGGCCAATATCTACTGAATGCCTACTGTCTACTGGGTACAGGGATAGGTGGTTGGAAGTTTCTGTGTGTGAATGAGAGGCAAGTGGACTCTATCTTTGCTGGTATTCAAGGGTGGAATACATACAAGTCACAAAATGCTTTGGAAAGTGTTATGTGGGAGAGATTTAGGGAACATATCAAAGGCATATCTTCTTAGACTGTGTCTCTGTGGTGGGTAGGCATACTGAGCCTGAACCATAGGAACCTGGGGCTTATAATACCTAAATGTCCAAGCATATAAACTGAATGGCTTCTTCTTCATAGCCCAAATGGTTCAAATGAGAGTTGGTGTCCAAATACAAATTTCTGAATAGGCTTTCTTATATTACATATAATGTCCCAGTATCCTTGCAATGACTCTTGTAGCCAGGAAATCTAGGTATTGATTTTTTAAAAACAATGAACAACAAGAAAATGTTTCCCCACACCATTGGCATCATTAAGTAAAAATGAATTCCACAAGAATTCATTTATGTGCAATTTATTTAACACTAATGCACTATTATAAAAGAGTTCAGGGTTTCAATGGCTGGATTTCTGCAGGGTTGAGAACATAAATAAGAAGTGAGTAGCCTTGGCAGTGGACTTTTTAATGCTAGCGTTAGAGGGCAGGACCAATACTTGGCTTATTCACCAACGTAAATGATGCAAAACCTGGTTTAGAAGCATAAAGAATGCTTTTACAAGCAACAATTGAGGAGTAGGCATTTGGTGCAGCAGTTGAGACACCCTCCTGGGATGCCTGTGGTGCCCAGCTCTGCTTCTTGCTAATGCACATTTTGAGAGGCAGTGGTGATGGCTCAACCAGTTGGGTCTCTGCCACCCATGTGGGACACCTGGATTGAATTCTTGGTTCCTGGTTTCAGCAGCACTGGCTGTTGCAGGTATGAACCAGCAGATGAAAGACCTCTCTCTCACTCTCTCTCTCCCCACTCTGCAAAATAAATAAAAAGGAATTTTTTTTAAGAGAAATAAAAGGTATGTAGTGAATGTTGTAATTTGAATGAACAGAGGGGCAAAAAACCACAACATTTGAGGGGTCCAAATATCTGTCCCAAAGTCTGTGCAAGTAAGGTGCCTATGCCTTCCTCCCTGGTGAGCACATACCTCATTGTCATTCCCTTGTATGGAACCTATTTGGTTTTTACTTTAGACAGACTTGTGACAAATTAGGCTATCTGGATACCCAGTTTGCCCAGACTAGAGTCTTCCAATCAGGAGACAAGAGAGTGTTGGAGGTAGCTATGCTGGTAGCAGGGAAAGGATAACAGATTTCCGGTGACAGGGAAGAGAGAAACCACACAAGATAATCCGTAAGTCACAGCTCCTGAAGTCGTTCAGTTCAGTGACTTATATACCTCCTGAGAGCTTGCCTACCAGGAAGAAGCCTCATACAGAAAAGGAACTTGATATAGTTCTTGAATCTCCTACAACCTACTTCAATACTTTTAATAAAATTGACACTGAATTTTCAGGGAAATGTCAAACGCACTCCAATAAACTGCTCGAGAAAACAGAAATATTTATAACACATTTCAGAAAATCTGTGTAACAAATACAATTTTGGACCCCTCCCCAAAGTGCCGAGTTCCAATTATGCTGATCATCATCTAACTGCAAGAGTTTGCTTTTCATCAATCCTGATCCATTATGTACTATAAAACAGCAGCCTTTACTAATTTGCCTTGAGCAGATTTCGGACTGTGGTATATGCAAATAATGAGCTATTATATGAGGTTTAAACTGTATTAGATGACGACAGATTGCCCAGCTGAATCACTAGGGAGATGTGAAATAATTGTTTTAAAATGCACTATAACCATTAAGCAAAACAGTCCTACCATGTGCCCAGCACTGTGCTAAGGGCTGCATTTATTAAGCATTCATTTGAAAAATTGCTTTCCCGATTCAAGATCCTGAGGGCTTCCAAAACTCTCATTCATATTTTCAAAGGTAAAATGAAAACTGAAGTTTACAATACAGCCATTACATAACAGGCATAGAATTACGGTTTTGTGACTTGGATACATACTTTTTTTTTTTTAAAGTACACTAGCAACCCTAACTTCCAAATGCTAGCAAATTCTAAAGGAGACCTACATCTAAGACTAGCGTGTCTCACACACTCGATTCTCTGATCTAATAAGTGTTATTACGTGGGCTTGCCATTTCAGAGTTTAGGGTGAGGCTAAGCTGTGCTTGAGCTGTTTTATGTCAAGCAAAAAACAATTTCAGCAACAGCACTCATTTCCCCTGGTGATTTTTTTCTTTTTCTTTTTTTTTTTTTTTCTGGCGAGTTACTAAACGCTAGCTGCTCCAGTCAGAAAGAAACCTGACATCTGGGGAGGTGCTGAGGGGGCGTTGATCGGTCTACTTAGATGTTTGGGGAGCGTTGAGCATTCGGTTTTTAAAGCAGCAAATACAAGGAGAAGGGGGGGGCGGGCAGGATGGACTCCTAGGACTCCCGCCTCCCTCCACTTCGGGGCTTCACCCATCTGGAGCGTCCCCAACTTCCAGGCGGCTTCAGCGAGATTCGGCTGCAGGAAACCCAGAGGCACCCCGCGCGGCCGCCCGGCCGGCCTCGTGATGTAATTGTTATTTCTTTTTCGGGGACGGAACCCAGGAGGGCCGCCGAAGAAGTGGCAGTCCCGTTCCTTCGGCCCGGTCCGCCGGGGTCACAGCCTTCCCGGGGAGGCTGTCGCTGGGCTGACGGGCTCGGCGGGGTGACTTCGCGGTGACAAAGCAGCGGAAGACCCGGTCCTGCGTCCGTCCAGGGAGCCGAGCGGGGCACTCCTCAGGTCTCCTTCCTAGTTTTCCTCTCGGGGTCACGCCACGTTCCTACTGGGTGCCTGCTGCATGCCGGGCACGGGGACACAGTGACCTCGAGTTAGTGCCCGTGGCCCCCAAGATGAAAGCAGGACACATGGATGGATTACAAGGAGGTGCAAGTTGGGGGGGGGGGGGACGCGTGTTGTGGGATAAAAATGGGAGGAGGGAGACACTTAAGGCGCCAGCACCCCAGGCGGGAACACGGGGGCCCCCAGGGCCCCCAGGCTGCACCCCAAATGCGAGCCCTTCGGCCCGGGGAAAGAGAAGGATCCCCGCGGCCCCAGGGAGGAGCTGTCCAGGCGCGTGCGGCGGCGGGGGGCGGCTGGAGCGAGCCGCGAGCCGAGGGGACGACACCGAGCACCCACTCTTCCCGGGCACCGCGGCGACCTCCGGGCCCTGCCAGCCCGGCCCGGCCATCTGGAGGGCGGGCGAGGAGCGAGACGACAAAAACCGGGGGGTGGGGGTCCCCCAGCTCCTGCGGGCTGCCGGGACCGACCGCCAGCTTCCTGCCCCAGGGACAATAGGAGGGAGGGGGGGAAAAAAGGGTTAAGAAACTTGGCTGAAGAGCTGAATGGCGTGGAGCGGCGAGGGGAGGGACTGGGCCGCGGCGGACTCGGCGGCGGAGGGAGGAGCGCGGCTGCGGGCGGGCGGCGAGCGAGGCGCTCAAAGTCAGCCTCGCAGACATTGCAGCAGAGCCCCGAACTCGGGAGGCGGCGGCGGCGGCGGCGGCGGCGGTGCTGGCGGCGGCGGCGGAGGAGGAGGCGGCGGCCGAGGCGCAGGGACGAGCCGGCCCCACGCCCGCGCGCCCGCCCGCCCGTGGCCTCGCGTCCGCCGCTGCGCTGGGCAGCGCTGCTGCTCCGAGGGAAGAGCTCGCCCGGGCGCCGGGGCCCCTTTTGCGGAGGAAAGCCTGACGGAGCCGGAGGCTCGGAGCCGCGGCGGCCTCGGGTGAGTGGCGGCCGCGGCCGGGGGGCTCCCGGGAGCAGCAGCCCGCGCCGCCGGAAACGGCCCCGGAGCGCGGCCCGCCGCGGCGTTGGCGTTGGCGTTGGCGGGCAGGGCCTCGGGGGGCGTCGAGGGCTGCGCAGCGGGTGGTGGGGGGCGAACGCAGGCGGCGGCGGCGGCGAGGAATCGCTTCCCACCCCGCCTCACCTTTCGGGTCCGAATCTTCCCAAACCCGAGAACTCGGGGACCCCCACCCCCCACCCCGGGCAGCGGGCCCGGCAAGTTGTGGAGTTAGCCCCGGGCTCGGCCGTCCGTCGGTGCGGGTCCTGGGCCGCCGTGTGTCCCCCCATGCGCTCGGACGGACGCGGGTGGCCGGGCCAGGGTCGCGCCCCGCGCGGCTGCCCCCTTGGCCCGGAGTCGCGGACGCTGCTCGCCGCGCCGCGCTGCGCTCGGTCCTGCTGCCCCGGCGGCGTCCTGGGTGGCGCCGGGCACAGCTCCCTGCCTTTCGCCCGGGTACCTCCCTGCTCTTTGCTCGCCCCGATTCCCAGCCAGGAAAAGTGAGTAGGAAAAGGGACCGTTCTCGGAGCTCCAGGCCCGGGCCGCCGGCACTTGCCGGTCGCTTCCCGAGGGCGAGGCTCCTTGCACCCGAGGCCTCAGCCGTGCTGGAACCTCTGAGCCAGGACCCGGGCTCTCTTTTTTAGGGTGAGCCTCGTGGAAGTCCCGGGAGACTTCGGAAGCCTGCTTTTGCTCTCCTCTTTGATCGGTGCTCTCCTTCCTACTATTGAATATTGTTGCCTTCGGGGAGGGTTTCCCTGGAAATGCGCTGCCTACCCTCCCATCCTTTCCAAAGTAGTTTCCGAATTTTAAGCAGGAGTTGGTGGTGAGCCTGAAGGAACAAAGGAATCAAGTCTGTGTGGGAGGCGGACGGGCTGGGAGTCTCTGACACATGTTGATCCTAAGCATTCCAGGAGTTTCTACCTTCTAGCACCTTCAGAAATCTAACTAGCAATTGAGCGTAATGGTGAACTACTTAGGAGTCTTTGAAACGTGTTTTTGTCCCCCCACCCCACCCCGTGGGGCATTTTATCTTGAGGGGAAAAAGAAAATCAAGACGTTCCTTAGGTACCAAGGAGGACTCTGAACTAGGTTGGTGGGACTGAGTTGGAGTTTGTTTCCGCTAATGTAAGTGATTACATGTGAGCTTGTAAGGGGGAATGCTGTCTTTAGAGGTAGAGAAACCATCTATCGGTGTGTAAATGAGACGTGGTTGTTGGGCTGTATATCGTGAATGCTCATTTTACATTTCTTGGGGGATTTGTGCAACAAGGGGCCTCGCTAATTCATTCTTTAAAGTTATGAAGTGCACTGAACCTGCTTATTAAGTGAACCACAGGCTTAGCAAGTGGGTGGCTTCTTCCAGATGTGATTATACAATATTTAATCATAAGTTTACCACCTTTGTTGACGAGACAGTGAAATAAATAGACTTTTAAACAAATAGTGCTTCATCTGCCTGGATTCTGAAGTGTGGGTTGCTGCCTGAAATTTGTTGGAATATTTTGTACCTTCCAAGTTAGTTGCTGTGCGTTTGCCCACCAGGGTAGTAACATTGATAGGGTTTAGCTGGTTGGGGCAGCAAAGGCTTCATCATGACCAGTAACTTTTCTCCTGCCGGTACTTAGTGGCCAGAGACAAAGGAGGAGGAGAACCAGCCCGTGGAGCAGCCGCTGCCCTGTGTGCTGTAGGGTTGGTTACTCTGGTCTCTGTATTCTAGTGGGAAAAGAGTTTTTTCCAAACTTAGCCTTAAGTGTGCCCGGGAGTGTAAATCAAGTATATATTTTTTTAAGAAGAACACTGATCTTTGTTGCTTTTACTCAAATGAGGTCCCTAAAGTACCTTTGAGGTAGTTGAAAATCAAGTTTAAAACCTATAGGAGAATTTGACATAGAACCACCTCTTAGCTGCACCTTCAAACTCTGTAGAACTTTTGGTAATTCAAAATACCTTAAAATATTAAGCTTGCGCTAAAGAAATCTATGTAGAAGAAGCTAAAGGCTCTCCTGACTCTTGCAGTTTTAAGAGCAAAACATCATGATAAAAAATAACCTATACCACCACCTAGAGTTTGTTGTTAGTTTGTTGCTCCTGAAGTTTGCTTAAATTGTCCTGTCTCTTGCAGTTTCGATATAGTCAAAAAATGATTAAGAAGTGCTGGCTTTCAAAAGGCCATTCAGGGGAACAATTTCTTAAGTAATAAATAGCAAGTGCCAATTTAAATTATCCATGCCGCCTTTAGAATCGAAAATTATGACATATCAAGTTGAATGGGCTCTTTTCCAAAAGATATTAATTCAAAAAAATTTAAAACAGAATTTTCAGCATGTTCTCCAAGGTAGCTTTAAACTGATTGCTCAAAGACTTTCTGTGTTGTTACCAGAAATTCTAGAAATCTTACATATTAAATGCCATTAGGAATTTTTGAAGTCCAGTGAAATAGAAGCAATACCAAAATGTAGGGAAGAGTTAGAACTATGGAAGTTCTATATACTGAAGAGGTAAGAGCAAATGTAGGCTGTAGTAGGGTTGAGTTAGGAGATGTGCAAAGTGAAATAGAGGTGAAATGAAGTGGTGCTGTGTTTGGCTAGTGGTTTGTATGTGGTACAGCGATCTGGTAAATGGGAGACCTTAGGGAGGCAGCTTCGGTGCTTGTTGCCATGTGGTTTATCACATTGTCCACGGAGGAAGTTATGCTCCTCCTTTATATGGTGTAGCCTGAGAGAAAGATGGCCTCCAAGATCTTTAATTAAATACAGAGAGAACTAGAACACTGTATTAATTCTGTCAGACGTCACTATTTTAGAACATTGAGGACAACTAAAAATGAATTAACTCATATCTGAAAGCAGAGTTTTATGAAAGGTGACAGATGAGGCAAAATATGTCAATCTAATGGAACAAATAGGAAGATAAGAAGCTGTGCCATCCTTGGCTCCCTAGGAAAATGAGAGGGAAGAAGGTTATTATTAATTTCAGAGATTCCACCGCAAGCCAGTCCTAGGAGATAATAACAGAGAAGTAATTTTGGGATGTATGAGGTTAAAGGAATTAGGTGCTTAATTTTAAAGTCTGAAAATTTTCAAGAAACTTGAAATCTCATGTTTTAAGTGTTCTGTAAAATGCGATAAGAATTTTGTGTAGCAGGTTAAAGGATAAGTCTCAACGTAAATTTAAAACCTAATGTTTTATCAAACAAAGATATGTGGTCACCTTAACTTGTGGTCTGATCAGCTTTGCTTTTCATACTTTAGATTGCCTGACACCATTACTTTTTAAAGTGTAGGTTAATAGAGAAAAAGAAGGATTCTAATTTTTCTGTCTCTCTTCCTCCCTCCCCTCTCCTCCCTTTTCTGTCCCATCTCTTCCCTTCCCTTCCCTGTTCTTCCTCCATCTCTCCCTCCTTCCTTCCTTCCTTTTCTCCTTTGTTCAGCATCTCTGGGTGTTTTCTTCCATGAATAGCGCCTTTTTGGTGATGGTGAGGTGAAGTCTGTTTACTCCTGTACTTAAGGCCATCTGCCCCTTCAGGTGATTGACAAATAATCAGAGTGGGTTTCCTTTGTTTTGTTTTGTTAATGATTTTCTGTTAAATGGATGAAGCCTGTGGGGAAAAGCATTTGCTATTCTAACCAGGCTCTGTATGCTCATGTCTTCCAACTGGATATTTTTATTAAAAAGAATCTTGACTACTATGTGGAAAGTCAGAGAAACATCTTCAAGCAGAATGTAGTGGTGGGACTTTCAAGATGGAAGAGTTTGAAGCTGTGAATTAAATTGTTCAAGATGCATTTCTTTTAAGTAGCAGTTTTTTTCCGAGGGACTGCTGGTAGATAAATGAGCAAACTTACTGTGTAGTATTTAGATAGCATGCCAACCAGAGAACTATAACACCAGGCTGATCACTAAGACTTCAGAAGGTAAAAGCCAGGAATGTTTAGTGATGAAGCAGTCCAATGGAGTGGAGTTGAGGATTATGTGCAGAACTTGGAGTGAACTTTAAAAAGTCCATGGAGGAGAGAGATCTTGTTTCTGTATCCTGCTGCTGAAACAGGGACGTGAATTGCTAATGGTAATGGGTTCCCTTTTATGAGGCCAGCAATATTATATAAATAGTGGTTGTTTGAGGGAGAGAAATGATAAGTTTTCTGCCTCTGTATGCGTACACTTGTTTTAGTGTCTAAAATTCATTTTGGGGGTTCAAAATTGGAACCAGGAATTACAGTTTGTTTGAAAGAAAATCACTTAATACCACATGGCCTTTTCTTTCTTTTAAGATCTATAGCTTTGGTCCTAGTCCATGTGGAAAACTGTTTTGAGCATCGAGATTTAGGTGGTGCGCTGGAGAACTCTTACAGTGTCTTTGATAAAGATAACATATAAATAATTACAAAAGGAGTACTTTATTTTTGAAACCTTTTCTTATTTTTTATTTGAAAGGCAGAATGAGAGGAAGAATAAAAGATAAGGAGAGATCTTCCACCCACTGGTTTACGCCCCAAACAGCTGGGGCTAGGCTAGGCTGAAGCCAGGAGATAAACTCAATCAAGATCTCCCACAGAGGTGACAGGGCCCCACGTGTTAGGACCACCCCTGCTGCCTCCCAGGGCGTGCTAGGATTGGGAAAAGGAGCGTAAACTTGGACCAAGGCACTCCACCATGAGCTGTGGGATCCCAAGCAGAATCTAATCTCTGCACCAAACTCCAGTCTCAAATGCTTTCTTTGATTATCTTATGATGCAAGGAAGGAGGAAAATGGAGCCCGCTAAGACCTCTGAAGTCCTAACAGGGTTTCTTTGCAAACCATTGTATAGCTGCTCTGCTGTTATTATTCTCTTCCTTGAAATTTAATATTCAGTTTGATGGGTACTTGGTGTACAAAATGGTGAGGATTACAGTTTTTAGACATTTCATGTTGCTGTAGGTTTGAAAAGCAATTTTAATTTTTCATAGTGTAGGTACTGAGAAGAGTAGATTATTCTGATTATTGTCACTGTTGTAGTTCACGTTCTGTATCCTGAACCTTGTCAGATACTGCAAATGAGACATGATAAAACTTGTAGTATTTTAAGTTATCAGTATACCTGAAACATAAGATGATTTTTCTTAAGTTCGTAAACATAAGAAGGAACAGGAATGAGTTAAAAAAGTACATTTAACCCAGTTGTATTATGATGTTAAAAGTATTACCATGAATCATGCTAGGAACAAACATTTAGCCTTAGAACTCTAGGAGTTTAGACTGGCTCTGTGGTGCTGCGGGTTAAACTGCTGATTTTAACACCAGCATCCCAAATGGGTGGTGGTTTGAGTCCCAGCTACTCCAGGGAGCTTCTGAACCAGCTCCCTGCTGATGTGCCTGGGAAAGCAGCAACAGATGACCCAGGTGCTTGGGTCTCTGCACCTACGTGGGAGACCCAGATGGAATTCCAGTCTTCTGGCTTCAGCTTGGCCCAGCTGTAGCTATTGGGGCCATTTGGAGACTGAACGAGCAGATGAAAAAGTATTCTCTCTCTGTAACTCTATCAAATAAGTGAGTAAGTTTTTTTTTTTTTTTTTTTTTTTTTTAAGGGCACTAGGAGTAATATAATGAGAAGTAGATTTAACAAATTTAAAGTCCCTCAACTTCATAGTGGAGATCACTGGGATTATGACAAAAAAGGATCCTCACTATATAAACCTAGTACTATCAAGATTTTTAAAAAACCTATATGAAGATAGATTGTTCTTGGGACTGGCGTTGTGGTCTAGTGGGTTAAGCCTCTGCCTGTGATGCTGGCATCCTATATGGGTGCTGGTTTGTGCCCTGGCTGCTCCAGTTCTGATCCAGCTCCCTGCTGATGTGCTTGAGAAAGCAGGGGAAGATGGCCCAAGTGCTAGGGCCCCTGCTACCCACATGGAAGACCTGGAAGAAGCTCCTGGCTCCTGGATTCAGCTAGGCTCATCTCTGGCTGTTGAGGACTTTTGGGGAGTGAACCAGGGGATGGAGGAGCTCTCTTTTTCTCCCTCTCTCTCTGTTATTCCATCTTTCAGATAAATAAAGAAATATAGATTGTTCTTGATTGTATTTTGGATAATTACATGTTAGGGGAATTGTGATTCATCTGACTCATATCTTGGTTGAAATAATTTGTTTTTGAAGATTTATTTGAAAGGCAGAGTTACAGAGAGGCAGAAACAGAGACAGAGAGAGAGGTCTTCCATCCACTGGTTTACTCCCCAGATGGCCACAACAGCTGGAGCTGTGCTGATCTGAAGCCAGGAGCCAGGAGCTTCTTCTGGGTCTCCATGTGGGTGCAGAGGCCCAAGGACTTGGACCGTCTTCCACTACTTTCCCAGGCCATAGCAGAGAGCTGGAATGAAAGTGGATCAGCCAGGACTCAAACTGGGATCCGTATGGCTGCTGGCACTGCAGGTGGCGGCTTTACCCACTATCGGCCCCTTTGTTGAAATAATTTTAAGAGGAAATCCCAGTTTACGTTGAAACTTTGGCTAGAAAGGTGATTGTGATACCCATTCGTTCATCCATTTCTCCCTCTTCGCTCCCTTATTTCCCCTTTCCATAAATAGGATTGGGTAGAAAAAAAGTTAAGAAGCTTGTAAATAAAATTGCTGCTTTGATAGATTAATAGTTGTGTTTGGAACTCAAAACTAGCATAGTTCACTCTCCCCAGAACATTTTGAATTTCAGGGAATAAGAGCTCAAAATTAAAACCCATCTTTCCTCTTTAACTTTGTCAGTTTGTGAAACTATCTTTAAGAATGGAAACCCTTACTTGCTTTAAATTCCAGGTCACTATGTAAGTAAGCCTAAGAGTTTCAAGAAGTATTAAACTAGAAGCCTGCTGGGAATTTGAGTCACAGCTTAAGATACCACTGGGACAGGACAGCTCTGATTGACCTAATGTTGGTGTTTATTCAGAGCTTTGGTAGAAAGGAGTCTGTCACCCTTGGACTTCTAATTAGGAGAGTCATTTCTCAGGCACCTGTTAAGTGATAGTCCTGGCTACTCCTTATTTTCAAACCTGTAATTTGCTGAGTGATTGACAGCAGCTCTGGAACTGAGTTTGAAACTTGTGTTGTTACCAGTCTGTTTTGATTATTTTACTTTACATTCTTTGTTTGCTATGTGAGGGGACAAAGTAGAAGCCTGGTGATAAGTTTTAGATAGTTGAGAGAAAAGCTTAGCTGAGGTCACATATCTAGTGATTACGTTAGCTTCTCCTTATAGTTATGTGCTTTTAATAGTTGAATTTGCCTATACCCTAAATAATACGAATTTATTAAATACGTAGCTTAATATTCAGATGCTAATTTAGCAATCAATAATAAAGAAATTATATGCAGTCTTAAAGTGAGAATAGTATTATAACCCTATGGTGTTTTATGATAATATGGGTAAGAGAAACCTGCATGTTACAGGATACAATTGAAATTTTAGAATTAGAGGTCAGAATAAAAAAAGGGACAAATGTCTTGAAGAATCAGTCTGGAAGTCGAGATATGAAATGTTTAAGGAATTATAAATGGTTTGTGAATGCTGTTTTTAAAGTTTTTTTTCCTCCAATCTATTAACATATGAATATGAATATAGTACTCTATGGTAAGGTAGATTTGTACATTGGGAGAGTAACAAATTAAGTGGAGGGAGGAGGACATAAAAAGATGGAGGGTGTCAAGAAAAAGGAGTTGGAAACAGGTGAAAGCCTGCAGATGGGAAGTAAGAAATATCCTCAAGACGAGCGCATCGCAGTTGCAGCTTTTCCCCTGAAGCGACTGTTTGCACAGCGTGTCTTCCAGACTCCAGTTTGATTTTTGAAAAACATATTAAAAATAGTGCTTTTGCTTTGTTATTCCACCTCGTTTTTGAGGTTTAGGTTCTCCTACTAAATCAGTATAATACAGATAAAAAGAAAGTCCTTTTAGTTCCCTGGCACCATCTGTAGAATGTGGGGGTTAGATTGAATTTCTGAAATTCAGCAATTCTGACTACACCTTAGTTTTGTTGTTCTTGACACTGAAGATTTCAAGCCTGAGATTTCTTTCAAAGGAGTAGAGATGATTGGTTTAAAACGTGTAATACAAAACAGACAAGCCCAAAAACTGAACTACTGTTCAGTTGCTTGCCTTTTCCATTTTTTGTTGGAGAAGCAGTGTGGAAGGGAAGAGAGCTGGTATTTTGGGGGCTACTGATTTGTGCCAGGCACCGTCCTCTCAGCTTTGTACCCATTTTCTCATGCTTCCACTTCCCCTGTGACCTGCAGGTATCACTTTCTGTAGTTTAGGTGGACCTAGTCTGAGAGGTGCCAGAGTAACATGCCTGATGTCACATGGTGAATTTCAGTGATAATCTGATTTTCCATGAAAATACATTGTCTTTTGAAGCAAAACCCAGTGGCCATCTGACTTTCAGGAAGTCATTTAAAAATGTTTTTCCTGTCCTCCTGGTAGCTACAAAACTCAGGCAGATTGCTCAAGCCTCCCAACCTAGATTTCTAGTCTCACTGGTGAGGCATGTTTTTGCCAGCTGATGATTCTGCAGCAGTTTCTGTTAGTTCTGGGAGAGAGCTGATGTCCTGCTGCCTGCATTTCACTGGAGGGAAACAAGCGGAGCCACCGAGGGCGGCTGAACAGGTGCTTTTCCTTCCAGTGCTTGCTCTTGCGAAGTGTACCACAGAATTACTGCAGTGTTCTTTGAGGCAGTGAAAGCAACTATGTTTCTAGATATAATTCATTACAATTGCTTTTCATGGTCTTCATCCGGATGTTCCCAAGGCTAATTATGTTTGTCCACTTCAAGGAGCAGTGGTAGCAAATCCAGAGCAGTAGCTCTTCCTGGTTGAAAAGTTACAACTCTTGACTATTACCGTTCTTAACATGATTTTTTTTATTACCCTATCTTCATCCACAATAATTTTGTTAAAGACTATATAATACTAGTAAACTAGTGTCTGTACTACAAAGAAGAAATTGATGATGCATTCGTGAAGTTATTGGAAGATAGCAAACGTAGAGAGAGAAGTAATTGACTTCATTTTGGGAGTAGACCATGCTTAGGAAGGAGATTTTTGAGGTTTGTGGCACATAGTGTATTTTTCAAGTACACACCAGGCATGTTCTTTTATTGTTAGGGCCCTGAGAAATGGAGTTATAAACCTCTCCACCTCTTTTTACTTACCTCATTTAAAATTTATGGAATTTTGAACCCAAAACCACTTGGCCTGAGCGGATAAGTAATAAGGCTCATATACATAATACTTTCTAGTGTGCTTTGGATTTTCAATTGCCCAGTAAATGTTGGAAAAACGAAGGATTTGTATAAAAACTGCAGAGGAAGGTTTTGTTTCTTTTATTAAGGGAGCGCATCTTGTATTTTGGCCAAATAAGAAAAGAGAAAAACTGTGACACTGAACACTCTGGGGAAGCACCTGCAGTTCTAGATCTGTGTTTATATTATTGTCCTAATCCACTTTTGCTGTTTTTTTTTTAAAAAAATCATGAATCTACATGATACCCCACATAAGGACTGAAGATGGCAGTTTTAAATTTACCATCTGTCTCTTCCCCCAGTGTCTAGATGTTTGGTATTTTTGAGGTAAAGCCCAAGGCAGTGCATTGTTAGTGGCATTGCTAAAAAACCATTCTTACCTATCCTAGTAGTACTTGGCTGATCTGAGTCAAAGTCACATTTTCTTTTTTTTTTTTTGTTATTGCTTTTGTTATTTTTATTGCTTTTTTCTTAAACTTAGAATTCCTTTTGCCTCAGTGTTCACAAATTGAAATAATTTCATCAAATCCTTGGATTTTCAGAGTGGGAAAATGTCTGATGAAAGCAGTATGTGCTATGGATTTAAGCACAGTTGTTTATAGGAATCTTCTACTTCTCATCAAAGAAGTCAGTTTGTGGAGACTTCTTCCTTTTCTTATAGCTAGTTAGACTATAAGTCAAACAGTGATTAAAATAATACCATTTAGCATTTATGCACCATGTTCTATTTTCTTGATCCCCTCCTTTCTCTATCCTTTCTCTATTTTTGTTTACTCTTTAGCCTGTTTTCCCCATTTATTGCACAATTTCTTACCTGTCTTTTTTTTTTTTTCAACAAAGAGGATCCATGTGATGTAGTAAGGTAAACGATTATCTATCTTACAACAATTTTAGTCATTGCTGCTATTTGAAAATTTTCAAAACATTTATTATCTGTATTGTATAGAAGAGATTGAAACCTTAAGAATTCAAATAAATTTTAAGAGTTACACAGCTAGCTAGCAGTGGAGTTAGATCCAAGAAGAGAAGTCAGATCTTAATTTATTTCAGAGTTTTGTGTTTGTTTCTTTGTTTTTGTTAAAGCAGTCTTAGAAAGGTTTGTATTCCAAGCGCTAGGGAATAGTTAATACCCTTTGGCAATGAATCCAGCAGTGAAGTCCAAGCAAGCCACTACCCAGAGAAGGATCAATAATGAGAACTGAGTCTTAAGTTGAATGAAGAAGAGCAACTGCTTCACCCAAATTACTACTTTATTTCTTTCTCATGATTTTGAGAAGAGTCTCAGGATTTATTTGATATTCTGGTTGTTGGAATGTAATTGCTAGATTGAGAATTTGAAAGAGAGAAGTTTGTATCTATTCATGGAACAACTTTGTTTCAGGTGTAATGTATATTTTGTGTTCTATTTTAGAAGAACAAGGGAGTTTCCTGTTTGTAGATTAACAACTAGATAGATAACTTTAATTGACCAGAAGGTTGGCAGGATATGACATTATGTGTTGCTGATGAGTGATGGACTAAAACCATTGGTGGAGGTGTTTGGGCCTGTTGGTTCAATTGGCAACATAACTCAGTAGATATAGACTCACTGTATTCCATTGTGAAAAGGTAACAAGATGAAGAGGGCACTGTGATTATCATATGCCATGAACCCAGGGTACACAGGTCCACACCCTTAGGAGGAAAGCCAAGAGAAGGCATCTGACTGGCCCTTTGACATGAGCCGTAAACTGATCACTTTTTTGACCTTGGTAAGGCAAATTGGAATGAGGTACATTTTGCTCATAGGAAAGTGTGCAGAAAAGTTTAGAGATGCACTACAGTCCCCAATCTTCAAAAACTTGGAATTTTTCTCTCAGAGTTTTATGTAATCCCTAATTGCCACAGTTATACTTGTTACATGCCTGTATTCCTTAGTAGACGATAAGCTCCATGAATAGGAGCATGTTCATCATTGTATTGTTGGTGCTGTCAGTGCACATGGAAGGCTGCCTGTAGCTATACCAGTCCAGTGGTTGTTCAAATCTGGCAATCTTTAGGACCAAAGATGGCCCCTATTTATACGTAACAGCTGTTAATTATGTGTAACTTAAGAATAATAGATGCCCTTCTGATTTTTTTTCTTTATTAAAACTAGGAATTCTAAAAGGAATAATATTTCTACCATAAAATTTATCATCTCCTTTACAGGCACATTAATTAGGGGAAAATGCAACTTGGTGATATTATAATTAATTGGCACTTGAATTAATTTTGTTTTGTAATACCAAGATTCCTCAGAAATACACAAACTATAATATATTAGAAAACCTGCTTAGCAAAATTGTTGGGAGTAATATTTAAGGTTTTGGGGTAAGGAAATGGAGCAAGGTATTTCTAGAGTGTTGTGCGCAATTTCTTTAGCTTTACTTCCAGTAGTCAACAAGGACCCACCTGCTTGGCATACCTCATTGTCTCGGATTTGACTGCCTGGGAAGGTGGAGCATTCTAAAATTTCAAGTCTACAGTTAATTTTTATGTTCAAGAACATTAAAAGGTAGAAGATATCAAGAACAATTGATGGTCCAAACCTGGTAAATTATAGGACTTCGTAGAATATGAAGCACTTTTGTTACATTTTAAAATGTGGGATATATGCTTCTCTAAAGGTGAATTTCCTGACTTACACTCAAAATCATATGCAACTATATTAGTAATTGCTGGGGGAGGCAGAAAATAAAAGTATTTTCAAATGGAGCTCAGAAATTTCTAGATCAGAAATTTATTTTCAGTGCTAAAGAAAATATATAAATTAACTGGATTATATATTTATAGCATTGATTTTAAACAAATGCCTTTAAAATAATGTTAATTGAGTTTCTTGCTTTGTGAAGACAGATTTTTCTTTTTCTTTATTTTTTTACCAAATGTAACTTTATGTGTGCTTGGCAGTGCTTCTCCTTTATAGATAGGAAAAGTATCATGGCTCACATAGTTTTCTGTGTATTCACATGCTTGCATATTGCTGTAAAAAAAGAAGCTAATGACTAATGTCCAAAGTAAAAGAACAGAAAAGCAAGCACATTTACCGTTTATGTGGCATATTCTACTTTGTGCTTTTCCGTGTGTCCTGAGTACCTGGACTCCTTTTCCCTTCATTGCTCATCAGTGTCAGTCAATGTGTTATAGAGTACATGAATTTCTGTAAGTTATGTGAATTTCCGATTATTGCATTTCTCAGCAAATACTCGAACTTTATTTCATGAGTTAAAACTTGTAACTAAGGTATGGTAGCTCCTTTAAATTAGCATTATTATCCTTTGCAGTGGAAAAAGGTGAATGAGAATGAATTTCCTGATAGTTGCCCTTGCTTACAAGTGTGTGCTTAGCTTTGACCAGTCATCCATCCATGTATTTTACATTTACATATCCTTGTATATTCATCCTGATGATGTCAAGGAATATTTTTCTTTGAATGTATCATTCTAACAGTGTGAACACATTCACCTTGAGTTTTAAATTCTTGTCCCACATTCTCTTTTTTCTCCCCATGTAGATAATGAATTCTCCCATTGGGATAATTCATTGTTTTAGCACAACTTTAAATTGTCTTCCTTTTGCAAAATTATTATATGTTCTATCTAATAGCATGTTACCTTAAACCGTAAGACTCAAGATTGATGAAGCAAAAGACGACACTGGTTAATATTGAGAACAGGTTAAAAAAATGGGCCATTTGGGTGGTCAACAAAAAAAAGTAAAATCTTACTTTAAGTCTTGAAAATCTGAATGTAATGTGCAGGTCTTTATACTAGTCATAAAAATCCAAATTTTATGTTATTTATCTATAAGTTATTTTATTTCACGGTGAGATTTTTTTCTAATTGAAGTAAATGGAAGGAGAAATAATAGCATGTATTGCAATGTGCTAAAAATGAAATATCTCTGTGATAGCATTTTACCACATTAGATTTTGTTTTATAGAGAATTTTAAAGTTTTGTTTTTGTAATTCTGCTAAATGTGAACAGCAATTCACATGCATATAATAGGTTTTAAAAAGACTTACTTTGGGGGTAAGAATTGGCCTACTTCATTTTTTTTTTTAAGATTTATTTATTTATTTGAAAGTCAGAGTTGCACAGAAAGAGAAAGAGAGGCAGAGATTGAGAGAGAGAGGTCTTCCACCTGCTGGTTCACTGCCCAGTTGGTCGCAATGGCCGGAGCTGTGCCAATTTGAAATCAGGAGCCAGGAGCTTCTTCCGGGTACAGGAGCCCAAGGACTTGGGTCATCCTCTACTGCTTTCCCAGGCCACAGCAGAGAGCTGGGTCGGAAATGGTGCAGCTGGGACTTGAACTAGCACCCATATGAGATGCCGGCACTGCCGGGGGCAGCTTTACCCACTACGCCACAGTGCAGACCCTGGCCCAGTTCTTAAGCTGTCAGTTGGGATGTCCACATCCAGTATTGCAGTGCCTGGGTCAAGTCCTGGCTCCACTCCCAAGTGTATCTTCCTGTTGTGTGTGCAAGTGGGAGACAGCAGGTAATGGCTCAAGAAGTTGGGTTCTTGCCACCTATGTGGGAGACTGGGATGGGGTTTCAGGCTTCTGGCTGCAGCCTGGCTCACCTTGGCTATTACTGGCATTTGGAGAGAGAACCAATGGATGCCTTTGTGTTGGCTTGCTCTCTCTTTCTTTCCTTCCCTCCGAAATAAATAAATAAAAATTAAAGACATCTGAAAAGATATATAGCTGCTAATTCATCCAGTATGAATAAGTATCATGCTATAATGTTTCTGTATCTTTAGTCGTTGTCTCTAACACATTACCAGGAAAGGAAAAAATTTTGTATTTTTATGTATTGCTTTGCAAGTGTTGCAGAATTGAGTAGTTCTCAGTGACCATTATTTTAAAAAGAAAAAAGTAATGAGGGAGTGGGGAGTTTTGTTGCATGGGTGGAAAAAGGAAAACTTCTAAACAATGTTGAAGAAACCCTGTATTTTGGTCTAGGCCTGTCTGCATAGCAGTTCACAGGATAGTGAGAGGTAATTTGTGGTGAAAATATTAGTATCAGTAATACACTACTACTGGCTTAACTATTAATCAGAGGCACCTTGGAGAATAAAGAATTAGAACCAGGGATTGGTCAGGTTGTAGTGTGATTTTGCTGTGGTAAAGAGATGGCTGAGTCATTTGATGTTTTCTAGCCTCAGTTTCCTTGGTAAAATAAGGGGGTTGGACTAGAATGATAATTTGGTTCTTCTTAACTCTGAAAAAATCAGCATTACTTGAAAAGTGAGATTTCATTTTGGAATGCATTGAGTATCAGGGTGCATAGAACTTAGGCCTGGGAGACTGTCCCTTACAATTTTTTGAGCATGGCATTTAATATTTTCCAGCAAAGTTTTTTAGTTTAACATAATTGAACTTGTACTAGATAGGGTTAATAGGCTAGAACAAAAGGTCAAAGCATAAGGCATTAGGCTTAATTAAGGGAGAGCAGGAGTGGCAGGAGTGTGTGACAGTTAAATGGGTTTCCCACAGACTAATGTCGGTTACAGTGCAACCATGCCTCAACTTAAGTGGGTTATTTTGTGCAAAGGGCAGCAGTGATTAGCAGTTTGACATGCCAGACACTTCTGGCCAATCCCATCTGTTTTAGAGGTTAAAAAAGCACACCTTTATGAGCTGATGGATTGATTTGTGTGCCCGTCTGGTAAAGATTAGAAGTCCAAGGCCAGTGCAGTAAATGTCAGTTATAGAATATTGTACTTTCTTGGTTGGCTCATTGTTTTAACCGTCAACTGTTTTATAATGGGGGATAACTGCTGTTTATGGAGTTGAATGCAAGAAGGGTGGGGGAACAGGTGAGGGAGGAAGAGAAACATTTCCTAGATGGAACCGTGAATTAACATATTCTGTAGCAGGTGTTCCACATTTTATGGACTGTTTTTGACCTTTCTTTGCAGATTGAGTCACATTGTTCTGTGAGTGTTATCTGAGCAACACTGTCATTCCAGGATTTAATTTTGTATAGAGAATTGTAGATGTCTTTATTTGGGCATCTCTTTTTCAGGCAGATGGACAGTTTATCGCCATATCATTATAAATTTTTAAAAGTGTCATATTTTGTTCATTGACTGCCTGGGAAAGAGAGGGAAAAGAAAAGGGAACATAAAGAGAGACGTACATGTGTGTGGGTATGCACACACACACACACAATGTTCGGTGTTCTTTCATGTGGTCGGTCAGGTGTAACCACAAGAGAAGACAGAGGAGAGGTTCAGAGAAGTGAAGTTTATTATACTTACCGGTCCTAAGAGGCATGGCATGCCATGGGGGGATACAAGGGGGAAGCATCAGCAGGAAGATAAAGGGGCAGGAGCTGGCCATAACTTTTGTTGGAGTTTCTTCAGGACAGGCAAGACAGGTAGGGTATCCAGATTTGGCAGTGGTTAACAATAAGCTTAAATATAGAATAATAGTAAGTTTAGGTATATAGGAATAGTTTTGAATAGGCAGGGTGGCCCCTGTTTTGCCTGGTACTAGGCCCAAGGATGATAAAGGCAGTGGGATATTGCCTCCTGTGGTGTGTGGAAGATAGAGGAAGTACATTGTAGGCTGGTTAGTTTGCATATCAAAGCGTTGCTTGGTCTGAAACCTTTGCTGTCTTTTAAGAATTTACTAACTCCACAGAGGGGGTCTCTTCCCAGCCAGAAATACTGTTAAGATATCAAGACATAATATGCAGAAGGACATAAATGAGACACAGATATGCCTATTTGTTTTTGTGAATAGGATTTACAATGGTCGTTTGAGATCGAAGTGTATCTGAACCTATATTTGGGCTTACTTCTTTCATCATTGAAAGCTACAAGAGTGATGGCATTAATATAGGTCATTTTCTGCTTAAGATTATAGCCCATTTAGTGATATACAAAGACTAGGTTGTAGTTATCAAATTGGCTTTAGTATATTCTGCTATCCACAGGAAGAAAAATCTTAATTTTATGTAAATGAAATGGAACTTATTATTAATGAGTGTAGGAAAATACAGCATTTATTCAGTTTTCTGGGATGGGCAAGAAGTATTTGAGCTAAACAAAAAGTTATCATCTTTATCAGAAGATTGTTTTCAACAGCTGAGGTCTGATTACCCCAGAAATACAACCAAAAACACTGGAAACAATATTGGCAGGTTCTTAGTGGCCTCAAGTGCTCTAACCTTGTTAATGGTTGTGAACTGGGAATTACCGATTACATTGTTACACAGACTGTACATTTCATGTGGGACCCTGAATTGCTCAGTATATTAAGAAAATTAAAATACTTAAAGGAGATGTGATCATTGCATGTAATATGTCGGTAATAATAGCAATTAACATTTTATTGAGTATATATGTGCATTTATTTTTAACTAAACTAATCCAAAGTAAAGGTAGAAAGTTTTCTCATTTTTAATTTTTTTAAAGATGTATTTATTTGAGAGAGTTACAGAAAGAGAGATTGACAGAGTTTTTAAACCACTGGTTCACTCCTCAGATGGTTGCAACCATCCAGGGCTGGGCCAGCCAGAGCCAGGGGCAGGAACTCCATATGGGTCTCCCATTTGGATGGCAGGGGCCAAAACACTTGGGCCATATTCTACTACCTTTCCCAGGCCTATAGCAGGGAGCTGGATCAGAAGTGGAGCAGCCAGGACACAAACTGGTGCCCATCTGGGATGCTGGCATCAAGTGGCAGCTTTACCCACTACATCACAATGCTAGCCCCTTGTTTTTAATTTTTTTTTAAATTACAAAATATTTATTTGAAAGGAAGAGAAAGAAACAGACAGACAGTTGTCTGCCATCCACTGGTTCACTCCCACAAATTTTCACAGCTGCCTGGGCTGGGCCAGGCTAACGCCTGGAGCTGGGAACTCAGCCTGGGTCTCTCATGAGGAGGCAGGGACCCAGGTACTTCAGTCCTTATCTGCTGCCTCACAAGTTCATTAACAGGAAGCTGAATCAGAAGCTGAGGCAGGATTTGATCTCCAGCATTTCCATATGGGATGCAGACATCACAAGTGGTGGTTTAACTCATCACACCACAATCTCTGTCTTTTGCTGATCTTTTTAAAAGTATCTGTGTCTGGTAGAGTAATTTTCTCCCTGAAGATGTCCATGCCCTAATCCCTAGAGCCTGTGAATATGTCATTTTTTATGGCAAATGGGACTTAGCAGATGAGATTAAATGACAGGGTGGGTGGGGAGTGCCCTGGATTACTTTGTTGCACCTACTCTAATTAGTAGGGTCCTTACTAGAGAGAGGCAGTAGAAGTGGGATGCACTTGTCCCAATCAGTCTCTTAAATGCTAAACCTATGCCTAACCCCAGTGTTTTTTCTGAAGAGGAGACAGTGATGTTACAGTATTGTAGTTTACTTAGGAATATAGTACTTACATATACATATGTGTATATATATATGTGTATATATATATGTGTGTGTGTGTGTATATATATATATATATATATATTGTGTTCTTTGTGGAGTATCACCAATCAAGATGATTGGGATATAAAATAGATTTGCATTAAACAAACTCATATTCTTGTCTGTAGGGAGAGAAGGTGAAGCATACATTTTAAAATATCATTGCTTCTTTCACAAAATTGTTTTAAGTGGAAAAAATTAACTAGTGTAGTATAAAAGTGCTTGAGTAGTAAATTAACTATCAGAGTTACCTGAGTTAATGAATAGAAACTTCTTAAATGAATCTCCTCATGATGTTATTTTAAACCTAGAACAAATACGTGGTGCTACATTTCTACTAATACTATAAACATTTAAAAAGTATCTTAGATCCTTTTCCTGTTTCCTTTTCTCCAGCATATTCTAGTGTCAATAATACCTAGTTTTGGGCCGGCGCCGTGGCTCAGTAGGCTAATCCTCCACCTTGCGGCGCCGGCACACCGGGTTCTAGTCCCGGTCAGGGCACCAATCCTGTCCCGGTTGCCCCTCTTCCAGGCCTCTCTCTGCTGTGGCCAGGGAGTGCAGTGGAGGATGGCCCAAGTGCTTGGGCCCTGCACCCCATGGGAAACCAGGATAAGTACCTGGCTCCTGCCTTCGGATCAGCGCGGTGTGTCGGCCGCGGCGGCCATTGGAGGGTGAATCAACGGCAAAGGAAGACCTTTCTCTCTGTCTCTCTCTCACTGTCCACTCTGCCTGTCAAAAAAAAAAAAAAACCTAGTTTTTCTAAGAATTGCATTCTACTGAAGGGAAATGGTTTATGGAGTTAACTTATTTTTGTAAATTTTGATACATTCTGAGATTTGAAGAATGCACATTGTCTCTTGTAATCCATGGCGGTTAACATCTGTCAGTCTGTTTGTGCTTCATTTCTTTTAGTGATGTGATACTGTTAGATTTGAGACTTAGGAAGTATGTTCCTTTAAGCAAATTAGTTGAAACATAGGCTTGTTGAGATTATAAAACTTGAAAGCAGAAACTGTTAATATATTTAGCCTTCTGTTTTTGCAATTCTTGGCCTAAAAGTTTAGCTTTGTAACCTCAGTTTCAGTTGTTAGAAATTATGTGACATAATAAAAATAATAATCCTGTTTTGTGTTTAAATTCTGTTAAGGATTAGAATTATTAGGCAGATTAAATTTATTAGGAAGGCCATAATAGATGATGAACTTACTCAAATATACATACACACACACACACATGCACGCGCACCCATACACAGTTTGTGTTTCTAAAAGACATCAAATAGAGATGTCTACACCTGTTGAATGCATTAAGCATTTTGGTGTCTCCTAAGGAGAGATGAAAAAGGTGCTGCCACACTGTCTAAGTGGATCAATCCTCAACAAATTGCATCCATTCTCCTGTTTTGTGTTTTGTGACCTTGCAGTCAATGACTTCAGCCCAGAATAGTTTCAAAGTCATGTAAATGAATGCAATTAAGGTATTGCTTATCATCTTACAGAGTTCACGTGGAACCTTATTGGATGGAGAGATTTGCCTGCCTCATGAGGAAGGTCAAAATGAGGTTAAATTTTATTACATAAAATGATTTGGTAATGTTTTTATTTAGCTACTGAAAAAGTCATGTCCTAATCGGAAATGATAATGCTTTTTATTTTCTCAGTCACCTAGAGGTCTCTTCAGGGTTTTTGCTTGTTTGTTTGTTTTTTTTTCTCTTTTCATAAACTTATTATTTAAAGAGATGCCTTCTCTCTTTCTCTAAGATCTTGAGAACATTCTGCCCTTAATTGTGATTCCAGGTATCTTTGACTTGCACATACTCATACACATAGAATTCAGATTTTTTTGTGCCAAAATAAACATCTTTTAATTTTATTTTCTATGAACTTTTTTAGGACGATTTAAAAATTATTTATTTGAGGGATGGGGTTGGGGAGCAGAGAGCTCCCATCCACTGGTTCACTCCCCAAATGTCTGCAACAGCCAGGATTGGCCAGACTGATGCTGGGACCTGGGAATTCAATAAAGGTCTCCCACATGAATTATAGAGACCCGAATACTTAGTCATCACCTGAGACCTCCACGAGTCTGCATTAGCAGGAAGCTGTAATCAGGAGCAGAGCCAAGACTTGAACCTGGACACTTCGATATACATTGCAGATGTCTTAACCAGTGTTTTAAGCACTAGTCGAGTAGTCAACCCCTTCTTGATCTTTTTAAAGTACCTTCATCTAGATTACATTTCTTGTTGCTGATGAAGCGTAGCTTTGGGGTTATTGATGTATGTGCTTAGAAATTTATGTTAATATCTAATTGCCATGCCAGTTGGTATAGTACCTCAGAAAGTGAGACTAAAATCTCTCCTCATCTGAGACCTGTCACCCAGCCAGACTCTGTGGGGGGTTGGAGAGCAGCGACACAGATGCTAGAGGAGTGTTACTGATGAATAGCTGAGAATGAGTGAAGATGTTTGTGTGGGTGTGAAATAATTAGAAGACCAGGCAAGTATTTTTCATTGTAGTCTGTCCATATAATTACTTCTTTCCTTTTATGGTTATTATTTTACTTCAGCGTGTTGTATTAATTGATCAAGGCTCTAAGATGCATTGATTCATTGAGCAGACGTTTACTGGGCATTAGCTGTATGGCTCATACTTGTTAGGTATTAGGGGATTCAATGATGAGTGAAGGGCTCATGGTCACAAGGAGAATAATAATAAGTCTGATACTGAGAAGGTGACCTGAAGGCATAAGGGTTGAAGAGCCTACTTGGCTAAGATGTTGGGGAAGCATTGTTCTAAGATATTTGGTACCTGCACATAGGTTGAAGGGGACTTCAGGACCCCCAGAAAATGAAATGATAATAAAAGTAGCTATATAGGGAAGCTGGGATTCAGGCTTTGGGGTTTATTTTTTGTCAAAGCTATTCTTGAGAACTAATAATATGATATGGACTAGAAATTGAGAGTTCTAGAAGTGTAAGCCAGATATTAGTGCAGTGTCTAATACACATAGAATGATCTAGAGTGGACTCAGGGAGTTTGCATGAGCTGTCCTGTCATCAGCTGGCTTCACTGTCCATTTGTTGATGAATATAAAGTTCCCTCAGCCAGCACAGTATTTTTTTTTAAATATATTTATTTACTTTTAAGTCGGAGTTACACAGAGAGAGAAGGAGAGGCAGAGAGAGAGAGAGGTCTTCCATCCATTGGTGTACTCCCCATATGGCCGCAATGGCAGGAGCTGTGCCAATCCAAAGCCAGGAGCCAGGAGCTTCTTCCTGGTCTGCCGTGTGGGTGCAGGGGCCCAAGAACTTTGGCCATCTTCTACTGCTTTCCCAGGCCATAGCAGAGAGGTTGATCGGAAGTGGAATGGCTGGGACTGGAACCAGTGCCTATATGGGATGCCGGCACTGTAGGCCATGGCTTTACCTGCTACGCCACAGCGCTGGCCCCAGCCACCACAGTATTAAAGGGTAGGTTATAATCCTTTGATGGCTAGGAACTTTAATCTGCTCTTTTCCCCAAAGTGTAAGCTTTCCCACATGTCAGTGCCATTCTAGTATGGTTTTAATTCTGGGTGTAACATTTTCTGTCCTTATTGGTCTGGGAAAGAAATGAGATATTTAAAACTCTGCAATGATTATCAAATAACACTCTTTCTCCCAGAGTCCTTGATTGAAATTGCTCCTTATCCTTGACATTAACTTTTCACATCCTCAAGAATCGGTGACAATCTTCACAGTTGTGTAAAGACAGATACTTAGTGTATTTTGGAAAATAATTCTTTAATACAAGTTGTTTTATTTTATGGGGTCAAGAAATGTGCCCAAACAAAGCATATATTGTTCCTCATAATACATCTTTCTTACTGTTTTTTGAGATGATTTATTTTAATCAATAGTTAGAATTCCATTTGTAAAATATGCTATTGAAATTTGTGGGAATAAGGAGCACTTATTAACACTCATTTCGCTTCATTTTCAGGTGGTACTTGGATTGTGAGTTATTGAGAACTCTGGCTTCAGGACTTGTTATTTTAACATTTGGGAGAGACACATCCCAAAGGTACTGTGTTTTGTCTCATTGTTTCACCTTTTTGGACATAGTCAAGCCTTTTTCAGTAATAGGAAAGTTAACACTATTATGCCATATTGTGTTGCTTCTTTTTCTTTAGCTTTCATATATTGATAAGTTGAGCTTGAAATTTGTCACAGAAAAGCAAGGATATATATTGGCCTTGATGAATCTGAATTTTGTGTGAATAAAAAAAACTCTGAAATCAAACCTATTTTGTATATTATAAATATCTAAACTCAATATCTTTGGGGAATTGGTTCTAAGACTTTTGAAATGGGAGTGTGCTATAATCTATGTATCTCAGTCTATATACTTTAAATCATCTCTAGATTACTTACATGCCTAAAATAATGTAAATGCTCTATAATTAGCTATTATACTGTAGTAGTTAAGAAATAATGACAAGGGAAAAAAATCTGCACATATTCAATACATAATCAGTTTTCTCTTTTGTATTTTATTTGAAATATTTTTAATATCCAGTTATTTAATCCATGAATACAGAACCTGTGGATACAGGAACTGACTTAAATATTTTACTTTTTCAGTATAGACCTTTTTTAAGAATGTCATAGTTCCAAAGTGCAATATATGATGTTCTTGTTTAAGATAGTATGAAATATACATGAAACCTTTAGGCTAGCTTGCAGTCTGGAACTACGTAGGGCAGCTCTGCCTGCTAGGGATCAGCTGTCATCTGTATTTGCATCAGTATGTCATCAGAATCCATGGATATACTCAACCTGGTCACATGGCTCTGCTTTTGAACATGCATCTGCTACGTTCCCTCTTTGCATAATCATATGTGGATAGATTGCTGCAGAATTATAGTAACTCATCTCGTTGTAGACCCAGTAATGTGTGACATACTACTAGGAAGGAAAGGTGTTCAGAAGATAGTTGAGCTTAACTGCTTTGACCTTTTGTCTTTTGCTGCTTATCTTAGTCTGTTTGGGCTGCTATAACAAAATACCGTGGGTTGTGTTGCTTATAAGAGAAACAGTGCTAGAGGCTGAGATCAAGGCCCTGGTGGATTCAGTGTCTGGTGAGGACCCACTTCCTCACAGACAAATATTTCACTATAACGTCACGTGGTGGAAGGAGCCGGGGAACTCCGAGGGCTCTTTTGTAAGGTTGCTAATCCCGTTCACGAGGATGCTGTCCTCATGACCAAATCATCTCAAAGGCTCTCCCTACAGATACCCTCACATAGTGGATAGCTTTCAATATATGAATGATGGGGGTCACAAACATTTAGACCATAGTGTACCACCAAAGCCCCATGTGGATATGCCAACCAATATGGCTAAAGTCAATGTTGAGCGTAGTCCCATATGCAAGGTTTCCTTCTTAGGGGCCGACGTTATACCTCCCCTATATCTTCTGTTTTGCTTTTTAAAACTAGCTAGCTATATTTTTTGAAGTAGGAATAGATGGAGGATGACACATAAATATATTGAATAAAACAGGGAATCACATAGTTTGAACTGTCTTCTGTCTGGTTTCTTGGAGGAAGTGGTCAACATTATATATGTAAGTCATTTGTATTTTGGATATCATTTGTTTTTTCTTTTCCCCAAATAATCTATATTCCATTTTATGGTTATATCACGATTTATCCATTCTTACTGTAAACAGACATCGAGTATTTTTCTAGTTTGTGCTTAAATATCAGGCTGCTATGAACTTCTTTATATTTTTTGGTAGAAATAAGCCTTTCTGACGAGTATATGGACAGGAGTGGAACTGCTGAGTGGGATGTACATATGCTTAGCTCTAGAATAATAGATACTTAAAGTGCTTCTAAGGATATTTAGTAAATGTCAATCAGTGTATGTTTTACTAGTAATTGTCTATATTATGTGATAGACTTATTTTCCTTCAACTTTTAATGTAAATAGTAAGTCCCTTTTTTAGGAGTTATTTCAAATTTCTCATCCATTGAAATTAAGTTGCTGACATTCTGATTCCATTATAATAAATATATGTATTTGGTTCACAATCTCCTAACCCTACTGAAGGAAAATAGGGCTTGAAACCCTCCTGTACATACTTACAGTTGTGGAAATACAGAAAATGAATTCTGAAGCAAAATCAGTGTAACATATAATGAAGATGTTTTTATTGTATTTTTGATACTTTTTTGAATATTTAACATTATAGATATTCTTGAGATATAAAAATTATCTCAGTGTTTCTTATGACTTTCTGTTATAGAAAACTGTCTAGCAATTTAGTGGATAGTCTATAAAAAAGGATTTGAGGAGTTTTATGTTAATATTTTTTCTAGGTCTTTATGACAGTGCTATTCAGAAGTATAATGTCAGCTATATCATGTGACTTGAAAAACATTCTCTCAATGAATAATAATTAGAAGTTGTGAGATACTTTACATTCTTTTTCTCTTAGTAAGATTTTGAAATGTGGTGTGTACTTTCACTTAGAGCAGCATGTCTCAGTTCAGACTGGGCTCCTTTCAAGTGCTCAGTAGCCACATGTGCAGTGGTTTCATATTGGACAGCACAACTATAGAGCTACATCATGGGTTTTGTTAAAAGACAATGTTTTAGGCCGGCGCCGTGGCTCAACAGGCTAATCCTCCGCCTTGCAGCGCCGGCACACCGGGTTCTAGTCCTGGTCGGGGCACCGATCCTGTCCTGGTTGCCCCTCTTCCAGGCCAGCTCTCTGCTGTGGCCCAGGAGTGCAGTGGAGGATGGCCCAAGTGTTTGGGCTCTGCACCGCATGGGAGACCAGGATAAGCACCTGGCTCCTGCCATCGGAACAGCGCGGTGCGCCGGCCGCAGCGCGCTACCGCGGCGGCCATTGGAGGGTGAACCAACGGCAAAAGGAAGACCTTTCTCTCTGTTTCTCTCTCACTGTCCACTCTCCCTGTCAAAAAAAAAAAAAAAAAAAAGACAATGCTTTAATCAAATTCACATCTAGTTCAGATCACCTTAGAGACCCAACAGAAGAAACCGTGTTGGATGCTTACTGTATTATGTTTAAGTAGATCTCAAACAGCTTATTTTGCTTCCAGTTTGGTTTTATGTCAAATAAAGCAATTAGCCAATGTTCAGGGGCCATATATGTGTATTTAACTGTAGAATAAAAATCTGTGATGTGTAGGTTCACACCTTTCATCTTATCTCAGGTGACATATGCTGGGTAGAATTTTACAGGGTAGATTTCTTTTTTCCTTATCCTCCTGAAACAAGGATGGTTTAATTTGGTAATCTGTTTGAAAAGTACATTTGTAAGAGATTTCTTCTGTTTCTGTAAGATACAGGAGACATGTTCTGCTTTAATATCTTGTTTTTTAAAAAGATTTATTTATTCATTTGAAAGGCAGAGTTACTCGGAGAGAGGAGAAGCAGAGAAAGAGAGAGAGAGAGAGATCTGCTGGTTGACTCCCTAATTGGTCGCAACGGCCGGAGCTGCGGTGATTCGAAGCCAGGGGCCAGGAGCTTCTTCTGGGTCTCCCACGTGGGTGCAGGGGCCCAAGGACTTGGGCCATCTTCTTGCTGCTTTCCCAGGCCACAGCAGAGAGCTGGATTGGAAGTGGAGCAGCCGGGTCTCGAACTGGCGCCCATATGGGATGTTGGCACTTCAGGCCAGGGCGTTAATCCACTGCGCCACAGCACTGGCCCCACTACTTTGATATCTTAAAATTAGTGTGGATCAGGTAGACCTTGAAAAAACTTTTAGGAAGTAATTTTCCTATTTCATGTAATATAGATTGCCTTTCATTTTATACAGGTAGTCTTTAATTGTAGTTTTTGAAAGTTATATTTTTAGGTTACCTACAATAACTTCATAATCGTGGAAAAAATATAATCAAAACATGTATTAGGAGGGGTATATGTGCTGCTCCAGAATACATTCAAAGCAGATGTTATAAATGTTTACTCCCTTATAGAACAGATAACTTTATGGGGTAGTTTAATAAGGTCTACTCAGAAAGTTTGTTTGCAAGTTTTTGTTTTGTACTGTAGCTGTATTGAGCACATGACATTGAACACGTGACAGCCGACTCTCCTACATGTGGCTATAATGGTAATCATTTTCATGAGAACAAGAAGAATGAGAAGTTTTAGTTTCTTTATTTATCTTTCCACTGCACCTTCCAAATTCAGGCTTTAGTGCTAATTGTTGGTTGCTACAATGACTTTCTAACTAGCCTGTTGCCTTTTAGTATTATTACCTAGTGTATTCCACACAGTGTAGTAAAAACAAAACTTTCTGATGAAAGTATCATTATCCTGAAAAACACCTTTGCTCACAAGGTAAAGGGCAAGTCCTGATTTTGTCTGGCTCATGCTTACCATAGTATCCAATATTTGATTTGCTCCATTTAAAAAATACGTTAATTGCCCGTTTCTTACAATGCCATGTTATTTTTGCCTTCTTCACCTCAGATGTCTTTTTATTTCCCCACTAGTTTCTTTTACCTAGATGCTACCTATCCTGTGATTTGTGAAATTACTCTGCCCAAAGGGAACAAGAGCCACCTTCTACTCTCCCATAGTAATTTATGGGTACCGTTCATACTGCATTTATTTTTCATAGCTTTTTATTCATCTCTTCAGTAAGAATGTAAACTTCTGAAGGGAAAGGATCATATATTTTATGACTTTGTGATTTGTAAAGCACTTCACTGTAAGCCTCACATACAAGGTGATGAAGTATTATTGAAATAAAACTCCAGGTTATATCCCAATACCATTTTATTTATTTGTTGTAATAATAAATTTAGAAAGATGTTTATTTTCATCTACTTGAAAAGCAGAGCAATGAGGTGGGGGAGGGAAGAGATTGAGAGATTGATTCCATCTACTGGTTTACTCCCCACATATCTGAATCTACCAGGATTGGGCCAGGCCAAAGTGAGGAGTGCAAAACTCCATTTATGTCTCCTACATGGGTGGCAGGGACCCAAGTACTGGGACCATCGTCTGTTTCCTCCTGGGCTGCAGGAGCAGGAAGCTGGATCGGAAGTAGATGGCCAGAACTTGGAGATAACAGTCGGATAGGGGATGCAGCATCCCAAGCAGTGAATTAACACTTTGTGCCACAATGCCCACCCTATGATACCATTTTAAAGCTTCAGAGACAGTTTTTAAAAGGGAGAAGAGTTCATCCTTTCTTATTTTATGCAAGTTACTTCCGCTTGTGTAGCATTTTTTTCATAGGGTTTTCTTGAAGATGAAGTGATAATGTGTATTGGAAATTTGATATGAGTATTTGTGATAGTACATGTATCTATTATGTTGAATGTGTAAATTTCTTAGACTAATGTGATATACATAATACATTTTAAATGTTCTTTGACTGAACAATAAACAAGATTGATTTAGTGTTAACTGAATGTTTACCTTAGTAAGTCTCTTTGCTATTCACCGAGAAAGAAAATATAGTTGTCAGTCATAAAAGTAATAAATTATCTTTGTTGAATGTGGCAGTTTTAAATATGAATAAGTTTAGAAGTTTGATTGACTTTCCAGAGTGATCCTTAGTTTTTCTTATTCAGTTCACATTAGTTCACAGAAAGAGGTTCTGGGAAGAATGATTTTTTAGAATCAGAGGCTTAAACCATGTAATTTAGTCCCTGTTAGTGTGCACTGATTATGGTATGCGTTTAAAAGCTCCAATGTTGGTTACACAAAGCAGTAATAGATACTGAATTTGGGAGAGAAGACAGTGGTTGTGGTTTCTGAATCTTTGTTACGCATAATAAAATACAATGTTTAATTTAGATAATGCTCTTTGAACAACTAATACATTTATGAGGCTAACCTCCTATGCTGCCCTGTATACTTCTTTAGGAAGTATAGGTACCCTTTATTGTATACATAGGCCATAAAATTTAGAAAAACTTCAGCCTTTTCTTTAATTTTAATTAAAAAATTGATTCTTTAGTTTTATTTTTACTTTATAGACAAAATGTCTGAAAACCTGTTTATTCTCATAGAAATGAATAAAGCCAGATGATGATTGTTATGCTGTATTAAAAATATGCATACAGCTTATTAATAGTGATGCTTTAGTGGATTAATACTAATTTGCCATTTTCACAGTAACTTCAGGAAATGAAAAGTTGATAACATTTTATTTAAATATTCCCAGGAGTGTCTGTTAGAGGAGTAGCATTTGTTGGAAAGTCACATATAATTTAAACAGTCTGTTGACCACAATACTTTTGTTAGCTTTAATAGCTTTTAATAGAGTAACTTATCTTCATCTTTAGTGGAAAATGGGGATTATTTTCCCAGCTTTCCTTTTAAAGCAAAAGTATATGAAATTATTTAGTAGTGTCTCTTACCCATAGGAGGTATATTCTAAGATACCCAGAGTATGCCTGGGTATACATAGATAGTACTCATCCAAATATGTTATGTTTTCTTTTCCTGTATTTACACAATATTTAATGCCTTTTCCAACTTCACTAAGTACTTATCACACACTGTGGCCCTAACTTTGGCAGTTTGGGGTGTGACAGCAAAACCAGCATGGATTTTTTTTTTCTTTTTCAAAGTTAAATGGATAGGTGATTTAATCTTACAATACATATGTCTTAGAAACCTCAGCATATAATTTTTTCTCTTCCCTTAAGTTGAAAACTGTTACCTTTTCACTTAAGAAGTACCGTGCAGCCTCTTTGGGCCTATCTAAATTGCCAGCATCATTCCCTTGCACTTTGGGGCCACTATTAAGTAAAATAAGGGTTACTTGATCACAGTCTTTGCTACACAGTGGCATTTGATTGGATAATGTAGAAGACTAGTAAGTGTCTCACAGGTGAGTAGCATATCTAGTGTGATTACAGTGGACAGAGTGTCATCACCAGCAAGGTGGAGTAGGCTGGTGTGAGATTTCATAATGCCACTTAGAATGGAACACAGTGTAAAAGTTATGAATTGCTTATATCTGTAATTGTCCATTTAATATTTTTGGACCTCAGTTAATGTAATTGAAACTGGAAAGTGAAACCATGGAAAAGGGGAACTGCAAAGTTGTTCCTGGATATATGTGGGGGATTGGTTCCAGGATTAGATGCTGAAGTTTCTTCTATAAAACAGTATAATTTTTGTATGTAACTTACACATTCCTTCTTTATACATTGAATCACCTCTAGGTTACTTAGGACATCTA
Organism: Lepus europaeus; assembly: GCF_033115175.1. Taxonomy (NCBI): domain Eukaryota; kingdom Metazoa; phylum Chordata; class Mammalia; order Lagomorpha; family Leporidae; genus Lepus; species Lepus europaeus. The sequence goes on from NC_084828.1 coordinate 32,121,520, forward strand.
ATATAATGCAAATTCTGGGTAAATAGAGATATTGTTTTGTTTGAGAAATAATGACATGGGGGAAAAAGTCTGTGTATGTCCAGTATAGATGTAATGCATTCCCCACCCTCCTCAAACCCCAATACACAGTTAGTTGAATTCGCAGATGTCAAACCTGTGGATGTGGAGGGTGACTGGTATTTTTCTTTTACCTCTTTATGTAGACATTAAGAGCAGGCACCATCATGGCCACAGTGTAATGTGGTAGAGTGGCAAATGGTGGTCTTACAATTCAAAGATTTATATTTAAGCCCTGGGTCTCCCCATAGACTGTGGCACTTATTTTACCTGATTTTCAGCTTCCTGATTTGTAGGATGAGGATACAACCTTCATGCAGGAATAAATGAGGAAATATATACTGTATTTCATCAGTGTGATCTTATAGCAAGATCACATGCTGTTGACATTAATCGTGATAGATTTTTCGGAAGAAGTAAATGGGTCTCAAGAGGATGACTGTTTTACTCAGAAGCACCTCCTTCTAAATTAGAGCACTTTCCTCCTCATGTTTTCTGTTTTTCTTTTTCCGCTTCTACTTTTAAGAGTTTTCACAAACCCTGGTCCGTGCTTTTGAATTCCTGTGAGGTCTGAACTAGTTAGCATCTGCCAGCTCCTGATATAGTGACCACTTCCTCCAATTCTCCTTTCCTGCTACACCCTTGCTTACTGTGTTTCTTTGGTGATTATCTGGCCTTCATTCCACTTTTGTAGAGTTCTAGATCAGTTCTGGCTTAGGAATAGCAATGTCTGAATTTCTTTGAACTTAAAGCAAGGTGGTGCATTAGAGTCAGTTATTGTGTTTATTTTTTCCCTAGGGAAGACAGACAGTTTTCAAATAAAAAAAAAAATTTGATAAAACCTCACCTGGACTTGCTTTGTGTTTCATCATGTGGCAGTTACAGGCTTTAAAAGTGACTTCTGCCTGCATACCCAGGTTAAAAATAAGTTTTCAGTGTAAAGTCTGAGTTTGGAAGTGACTCACCATAAATGGAACTACTTCAAAATGCATGGCCTTAAGTACTATTTGAATTTTTATAGGTTTAAAGTTTTGCTGACTGGAAGAAAAATAAAAGGCTAGGTGCCAGTTTTTACTGGGTCAAGACTTATTTTTAAAGTATCAACAGTTCCTCAGTTTTTTGATACTTAAAAAGTCGTAAAGATACTGCTGCACAAAGTTTTAGTAGGCTTTATTCTGGCAGGGAGATTTCAGGGTCTTTATGCTGTGTTGGGTGGGGGGGAGGCAGAGTATTTGGTGAATTTGCCAATAGAAACTGTCAGAAGCTACACTACTCTATGAACACCCACACATACATACCCACACATACTCTAGGAATATATATGATTTATTTATTATTTATTTCTTGAAAGGCAGGATGACAGAGAAACTTACCTCTGCTAATTTCCTCCCCAAATGCCCTCAGCAGCCAGGACTTGGCCAGGCTGAAGCCAGTAGGCAGGAACTCCATCTGGGTCTTCTTCATGGAAGGGACTCAGCTATGTGAGCCATCATCTGCAGCTTCGTAGGCTCATTAGTAGGGAGCTGAATTGGAAGCAGAGTAGCTAGGACTCAGACTAACACTTTGCCACAGCATATTTTTAGTGAAGAAGTCTAGCAGGGTCAGCAAAGTCTTACAGTTATATTTGTGTCTGTGGCCAGCAGTGTGGCATAGTCAACAAAGCAGCCGCCTGCAATGCCAGCATCCCATATGGGCACCGATTTGAGCTCTGATCCAGCTCTCTGCTATGGCCTGGGAAAGCAGTGGAAGGTGGCCCAAGTCCTTGGGCCCTTGCAGCAGCGTGGGAGACCTGGAAGAAGCTTCTGGCTCCTGGCCTCGGATTGGCACAGCCCTGGCAGTTGTGGCCATCTAGGGAGTGAACCAGCCGATGGAAGACCTCTCTCTCTCTCTCTCTCTCTCTCTCTCTCTCTCTCTCTGCTTCTGCCTCTCTGTAACTCTGCCTTTCAAATAAATAAATAAATCTTAAAAAATTTACTTTTGTGTTTTTAGCATAGATCTAGGCACAAAAGACATGAACAATGATTTATAAACAGACTATTAATCTTGTGTGGAAAGGTCAGGAGGCTGACTAACCAAAGCAATTGGTCTGACAATATGGAGGCTTTATTGGCTGGTGCTTGTGGAGTGCAGAAACATGACCTGGATTTGAATTGCAGATCCACCTCTTACCTCAGTTCAACTTTTCTGAGCCTAGTCTGTAAAACTGGATAATGTCTACTTTATAGGTAATGATTAAGGGAGATAACATGATTTAGCATTGTTGTCAATAACTGCTATTTACTTGCTTCTAGTTAATAAAAATTAATAAGTGGGGATAACTCCTAAAGGGTTGTTTTAAAACTTACAGAGGTCTATTCAACACTACTTAAAATCTTTAGGGAATCACATTGGACTTAAGACAGTGTTTACAGTCTAATGGATTGAAGTTAGCAAGGGCTGAGGCATTGTGGTGTGGTAGATGATCCAGGAGGGAATCCTAACTCTGCCGTTACTTCTGATTATTGACTTTTTTAAAGATTTATTTATTTATTTATTTATTTGAAAGAGTGACACAGAGAAGGAGAGGCAGAGAGGGAGAAGAGAGATCTTCCATCCTCTGGTTCACTCCCCAGTTGGCTGCAATGGCCGGAGTTGGGCCGATCAGGAGCCAGGAGCTTCCTGCTGGTCTCCCACGTGGGTGCAGGCATCCCAGGACTCAGGCCATCTACTGCTTTCCCAGGCCATAGTAGAGAGCTGGATTGGAAGTGGAGCAGCCGGGTCTCGAACTGGTGCCTATATGGGATGCCAGCATTTCAGGCCAAGGTGTTAACTCTCTGTGCCATAGTGGTGGCCCCCAAAATGACCATTTTATTCCTATACATATTTTGGTATTCTGTATCAACTGCCAAAAATCAGAGAAAACATATGGTATTTGTCTTTCTAAGACTGGCTTTTTTTTAAACTTTCATTTAATAAATATAAATTTCCAAAGTACAGCTTTTGGATTACAGTGGCTTTTTCCCCCCAGTAACTTCCCTCCCACCGACAACCCTCCCATCTCCCGCTCCCTCTCCCATTCCATTCACATCAAGATTCATTTTCAATTATCTTTATATACAGAAGATCAATTGAGTATATATTAAGTAAAGATTTCAACAGTTTGCCCCCATAAAGCAACACAAAGTGAAAAAATACTGTTTGAGTACTAGTTATAGCATTAATTCACATTGAACAACACATTAAGGACAGAGATCCTACATGAGGAGTAAGTGCACAGTGACTCCTGTTGTTGATTTAACAATTGACATTCTTGTTTATAGCATCAGTAATCACCCTAGGCTCTAGTCAGAGTTGCCAAGGCTATGGACCAACTCCGATCTTATTTAGACAAGGTCATAGTCAAAGTGGAAGTTCTCTCCTCCCTTCAGAGAAAGGTACCTCCTTCTTTGATGGCCCATTCTTTCCGCTGGGTTCTTACTCACAGAGATCTTTGATTTAGGTGTTTTTTTTGGTTTGTTTTTTGCCAGAGTGTCTTGACTTTCCATGCCTAAAATATTCTCATGAGCTCTTCAGCCAGATCTGAATGCCTTAAGGGCTGATTCTGAGGCCAGAGTGCTGTTTAGGACATCCGCCATTCTATGAGTCTGCTGTGTATCCCGCTTCCCATGTAGGATCGTTCTCTCCTTTTTAATTGTATCAGTTAAAGACTGGCTTTTAATTCCTTCATCTGCTGTCCCTCCTGCTTCATTTCCTATGTAGAGAGTGACCCAAAGAAGAAACAAAGAAGAGCAGGAGGCAGTGAGACTTGAACTTGAAATCAGCCTATAGTTAGCCTTGGATGATCCCCCATCATTTCTGAACAAAAGTCCTTAGTTAAATTGACCCTATGATTGCTTTATGAAGTTTTACCAACAAATAATAATTTTAACAACAAAATAATTTTAACTGCTTTTGTTTGCTGTTAGAGAATATGGTGGGAAGAGTTTGCATAAAATCTCTACTTTTCTCAGTGACTTTAAACAAATTATTTTCTAGAACTGTACTTCATCAGAACAATTTTCCAAAAATGACAGTGAATGGAGCTATGGATAATTAAATAGTTATTATATATTATAGGTATTGTATTAAATAAAAATTAAGTTTATTGTATAGTAAGGTTATTATCTCTTCCTTCTGGTCTCATCTGTCTACAGTAAGTAATTTGGTTGACTAAGGACTTAATAACTTTATAAGAATTTTCGAAGTTTATAAGACTTCTCTGAGGAGGCACTTTTTTTATTAGGTCATACTGAGAACTTGAAGAGCTTTAGTTTTGGGTCATTATAGTTATGGCTTTGGCACTAATTAACATGTTGGCTTTGAGTTAAAAATCAAAACCCCTTGACTCAAAACCAGCCCTTTGGCTCCTCCCGTTAGTCATTGACTTCCTCCTTTCTCCTCCGATCTGGGATTACTTTGGGGATGAAAGGAACATCTCCAGTGAATGGATCATGTCCCCCAGCTGCTTTCCAGAGTATGTGCACATACAGAGGGAACGTAATTATCTTATTTAATTTTGCTTTCTTAATTCCCGTTTATTTTCTCTTGGGACCTCTTTTCCTCTCTCTACCTCCCAGTGTCCTCTTGACTTCATTTTTCTTTTTTCCTTCCTGTGGATGAGCACCTAATGACCTGCAGAACATTTTTAGGCATATAATGGTTTGGAGCTGATTTTGCCATTTTTGTTATTTTAAAGCTCTGTATTTGAACTGCCTTTGCTTTGGTCATATTCTTTTTAAATTCCCAATTAATTGCATCCACAGTGTTTGTAACATTCCTGTGAGAAGCATGACTTACATTGAAATATCTTGAGGTTCTGTCATATGACAGGTTCTCGAGGCTTACAGCTTGAAAAAGGGATAGACAGCTAAGTTCTGTTCGCCTTCATTGTAGTTTGCAGGAAACGATGTGAACACTTGAAAAAAAAATTCTGTGTGTTAAAATATATGTAATGGAAGACTACTAAAACGATAAAGGGTTTATTTCACTCATCAGGAGGTTTGGAGTATGGGTGACTAATTGCCGTTACAAAGTTCCCAAGGACCCCTTAGGTTTTCTGTCTTTCAACTATACCTTCTTGAGTGTCTGTGTGATGTCACTCTTCATGGTTGCAAACTGGCTGTTTTCCCATGCTGTTTTCTTTTCTTTTTTAAAGTGAGGAAAATAGTCACCTTCTCTGACCATAATTGTACTCGCGTACTCAAGCCTAAGCCTGTTATTCCCAGAGGAAACATTGCTTGTCATAAATGGCTTTTCCTGATCAGTGTTCACCACCTGAGGCTGCCATGAAGCAAGAAAGGGGACAGTGTGTTTTTGAGGAGGCACCATAGCAAGTGAGGAACGCAGTTTTGTTAGCTTCTGTATTGTCTCTTGTGAGATCACAGAATATGGTCATGTTTGTTGAATGCCTGTTGTATTCTGTTAATTCTTCTAGGCCCTGGGAATAGATACTGAACAAGAGAAAAAACAAAAAGCATTGTTGCCCCCATTTTATAAACAAATGCAATATGCATTTCGGTTTCATGGTGTCTTTCTATAAGTGCTAAATAAAAGTTGAAGCTAAGAAGGACATGTGGAAGTTAGGAGGCGGAGTGCATGAAATTCTAGATTATGTCCAGAACAGACTGCACCTAGAGGATGATTTGGTTGAAAGACTGAATCAGCATGGCAACAGGTGATAACAGCTGTCTTGGGGAAAGTGTTCCAGTCAAAGGCATTATGGCTAGATGGAATGGATGAGGAAGAGTCACTGGAGATGAGATCAGAGGGGAAAACCACTAGGAGACTAGAAGTGATAGAATATACCATTTCCACAGAACTGCTTTGCCCTGTTAAAATGACCAAAGGGGCTTTTGAAGCAGAAATAAGGCTATAAAGTAGAAACTAGGAGGCTGTTTTAATAATCTAGAAGAGAAGAGGATAACTTGAATAGGGTTAAAAAGTAGGTGGACACTGGGTAGCTTGTAGTTGACACTGCAGCATATCATTAAATGGAAATCTCAGCCAAGAGAAGGAAATGATCAATGCATCTTTTTTTTTTTTTTTTTTTTTTAAGATTTTATTTATTGGGGCCAGTGCTGTGGCTCACTTGGTTAATTCTTTGCCTGTGGCACCGGCATCCCATATGGGTGCTGGGTTCTAGTCCCAGTTGCTCCTCTTCCAGTCCAGCTCTCTGCTGTGACCTGGAAGGTCAGTGGAGGATGGCCCGAGTGCTTGGGCCCCTGCACCCGCATGGGAGACCAGGAGGAAGCACCTGGCTCCTGGCTTTGGATCGGAGCAGCGCTGGCCGTAGCAGCTATTTGGGAGATGAACCAATGGAAGGAAGACCTTTCTCTCTCTCTTACTGTCTATGATTCTACCTGTCAAGTAAAAAAAATATATATATGTTTATTTATTTATTTGAGAGGTAGAGTTACAGACAGTGAAGGAAAGACAGAAAGGTCTTCCGTCCATTGGTTCACTCCCCAAATGGCTGCAATGGCTGGAGCTGCGCCGATCCGAAGCCAGGAGCCAGGAGCTTCTTCCAGGTCTCCCACGTGGGTTCAGGGCCCCAAGGTCTTGGGCCATCTTCTGCTGCTTTCCCAGGCTATAGCAGAGAGTTGGATTGGAAGAGGAGCAGTTGGGACTAGAACTGGTGCCCGTATGGGATGCTGCCGCCAAAGGAGAGGATTAACCTACTGCACCACGGCGCCGGCCCCTGTACAGTACATCTTAGGTGAGTTTCTCTGGATAAGAGACTGAATTTGCTAACAAAGTGGATGTAGGAGTGAGAAGAGAAGCATCTCAGATGGCAGCCAGATATTTAGTCTGTGCAATTCGAAGAATAGTGTTCATATTGTTGGAGAGTAGGAAGAACAGTGTCTACGTTATTGACATGAGATGCTAGTAGACGTCCAAATAGATATGTCAAATAAATATTTGTTTATAAATATGTTTGAAGATGGACCAATATGTATCTACTTAAAAAGAATGTCACTGGCCACTTATAAAGTGGAAATACTTTTAAAAAAAGATTTATTTATTTGAAAGGCAGAGTTACACAGAGAGGGAAAGACAGAGTGAGTGAGTGAGCAAGAGCAAGCGAGCACATGAACGCAAGCATACGCCAGAGCTATAGCAAGATCTTCAGTCCACTGATTCACTCTGCAGATGGCCACAAGAGCTGGAGCTGGTCTAGGTTGAAGCCAGAAGCATGGAGCTCCATTTAGGTTTCCCAAGTGAGTGGCAGGGGCCCAAGCACTCAGCCATCTTCCATTTTTTTCCCCCTGATCTGTTAGCAAAGAGCTGGATGGGAAGTGGAGCCACCAGGATTCAAACTAGTACTCATTTGGGATGCCAGCATTGCAAGTGGCAGCACAGCATACTTTGCAAAAATGCCAGCCCCAAGAAATGCCTTTTAAAAGGATGTAAGTTCAAAAATAATAAAGAAAGCGTAGGAAATGATGAAGTGTTATATGGGGAGTATTTTATGTTCCATCGCACACCTACAGGGAAACACTGCATCAGATTTTAAAATAGAGTATTCCAAGAAACATCTAAACACTGAACATATACTTAGTGCTCACTTTGCTTAAAAATTGAATACTAAATATATTTATTCTTCAAATCAATGCATTATTGAAGCCCCAAACTTCATAAAAATATAAATTAGAAAGAAGAAATACACCATAAGGACCAGTGGTGTGGCTTTAGTTCTGTTACCTCTGTCTGTGGTGAATGATCCTTCTAAAGGAGGTATGTTATGAACAAATAGGTCATCTTTCCCGACCTGGCTTCCTCCAAATTGTGCAACTTATAATTGATACTCGAACAGATCATTAAACAGAAACCTCAGCCAAGAGAAAGAATTGGTACCTTGTATCTGAGGTGAGTTTATCTTCATGAGGAACTTTCTTCTTATTTTCTGTTGAAGAGGAATTAGCCCAAGATGTACTTGTTTGCATTTAACCTAGGATGCAGCACATAACTAAGATTTTTCAGTCTATGGGTATTACATAAAATGATGACAATCACCTTTTCCAAGTACCTCCTATGTGCTAGGTACTCGGGGAATATTTATATAAAATGTGATTTAGAACATCATTAACATTTCTAACTTACTTGAAAACTTCAAAAATAATATACTCTATACAGTGGTTATTCCTTAGTAATATATGCCCTACCTATAATGCAAAGTTTTTGAGAATATTGAATTGTAATTATTTTTCCAGATAGAAGTAGTATGCAGTAAATATAAAGAAATATTTAATTGGCAGAGAAACGTTGCTGTTGGAGGTAGAGCAGGCATTTCTCATCATACTTTTGGCTGTTGATGGTGAATATGACTTACCAATTAGGGAGAAAAGACTGTTTAGATTTGCAGGGGAAAATGCACTTTGTTTAGAACCTAAAATGTATTGAAGTACTCCAATTTACCTATCTCCTACACTAAGTAATGTCTTCAAAATGACCATCTCCCATGAGACAGTTCTGAAATTTCTGTAAGTAAGTAAGCAAGCAAGTATTTTGTTGGCTTTGAGACCAGATAATAGATATCAGTTAGAGTTATTCTTTGATTGACCAAAATATATTTTTCTGCCTTCCTTCCTTCTTTCCTTCCTTGCTTCCCTTTCTTTCTCTTAATTTTTGTTTCTTAGACACACACACACACACACACAGAAAGAGAAGTTCACTCTTATCCACTGGATCACTGCTCAAATGCCTGCAGCATCCAGGACCTGGCTGAACTACCACCGAGAGCTAGGAATTCAATTCAGGTCTCCCACATACATAACAGGAACCTAGTTACTTGAGCTTTCACTGCTACCTCCAGGGTCTACGTTGTCGTGAAGCTGAAGTCTAGAGCTGGAGCCATATATGAACCCAGGTGCTCCAGTATGGGACATGGCATCTTTACTAGTGTTCAACCATTACCCTAATGCCCACCTTGGGAATGAATTTCTTCCTATCCTCCTCAACCTTTGATTTTTAAAAAGTTCTTTTAAAAAATTATAGCTATTTTAATGAATGTATAGTGGTATTTGGTTATTTTATTTGCACTTCTATAATGGTTAATGATGATAAGCCTCCTTTTGTGAGTTTATTAAACATTTGTCACCTTTGATGAAGCACCTTTAAATCTTTAGCCTATTTGTAAAATACGTAGTAGTTTATCTTTTTGATTTTTTAAAAAAGATTGTTTATTTCAAAAGTCACAGAGAAAAATCTTCCATCCACTGATTACTCTGCAGATGGCCACAACGGTCAGCACAGGGCCAACCTGAAGCCAGGAGCCAGGAGCTTCTTTCAGGTCTCCCATGTGGTTAGCAGGGGCCCATGTACTTCGGCCATATTCTGCTGCTTTCCCAGGCCATTAGCAGGGAGCTGGATCAGAAAGTGGAGCAGCTGAGACTTGAACTGGTGCTGGTGCCCGTATGGGACGACAGTGTTGCAGGTGACGATTTTATCTGCTATGTCACAATGCCAGCCCAGCCCCTTTGTAAAAATTTTTTTGTTGATTTGAGAGAGAGAAATCATGTGCATTCTCTATTTCCTTGTTTACTCCCTAAATGCCCACAATAGCTGCGACTGGGCTGGGCCAGAGCCAGGAGCCAAGATCACAATCCAGTTCTCCCAAGTGCTGGCAGCATCCCAGTTATTTAAACCAGCATTACCTCCTAAGGCCTCAATTGGCAGAAAGCTTGGATAAAAGGGCTTCAGGCAGGAATCGAACTTTGGCACTCCAAAGCGGCCTGCAGGCATCCTAACAAGGAGGCTAAACGTCTTCTATCTGTTATCTTTTGTTGAGCTTATACCATTTCTTCATGATACATATGATAAGTAATTTCTCCCATTTTGGGTCTTTTATCTAACTGATGTGATTTCAGGAATTTGATTGTTTAGGTTTTTCAGTGTTTTCTCTTATGAATTGTGCTTTTGTTGTCATATTTAAGGAATCTTTTCATACCTTAAGTTCACAGTATTCTCCTTTTTCTGGAACTTTTGTTGTTTTAGTTCTTATAATTCATACTGTGGTCCGTCTTGAGGGTGTTTTTTTGTTTTGTTTTTTTGTATTGTATATCTTACTGTAACAGCACCATTTATTAAAAAGTATTCTTTTTCTGTCAAATTGCTGTGGATTGTTAGTTGAAAATCAAATGAACATGAAAGTCAAACTTACTCTGTACTCTAGTCTGCCATTATCTATATGTCGTGTCTGTACACTAGTACCCCACGCTGTTTTGGTTACTATGCAGCTTTATAGTAAGTTTTGAAATTAGATAGTTTAAGTCCTATAACTTCAATCGTCTTTTTCAAAATTTTCCTGGATAGTGTCAGTCACTTATACTTTCATATATATTTTAAAACCAGTTTTTATTAAAACTCATGATAGAGTTGGGTAGATCATCATGGGGACAAGTTGACATCTTAATGACATTGAATCTTCCTATCAATTGAATCTTTGTTCCAATAAATAAAGAACTAGGAGTATATTTAGATCTTCCTTAATTTTTCTCAACTGTGTTTTGTGGTTTTGAGTTTTACACTTTTGTTAAATTTACTAAGGGTTTTTTTTTTTGTTTGTTTGTTTGTTTGTTTTTTGTATTTTTGACAGGCAGAGTAGACAGTGAGAGAGAGAGACAGAGAGAAAGGTCTTCCCTTGCCGTTGGTTCACCCTCCAGTGGCCGCTGCGGCTGGCGCGGTGCGGCCGGCACACCGCGCCGATCCGATGGCAGGAGCCAGGTGCTTATCCTGGTCTCCCATGGGGTGCAGGACCCAAGTATTGGGCCATCCTCCACTGCACTCCCTGGCCACAGCAGAGAGCTGGCCTGGAAGAGGGGCAACCGGGACAGAATCCGGTGCCCCGACCGGGACTAGAACCTGGCGTGCCGGCGCCGCTAGGCGGAGGATTAGCCTGTTGAGCCGTGGCACCGGCCTTACTAAGGTTTTTTTAAAAAATTCTTTTTACTAGTGAATGGAATCCTTTTTTAAAAAATTATTCACTAATGTGTTTGAAACGCAATTGATTTTTGTGTTTGGATCTTCTTATACCTTTCTAAACTGTCTTAGTGGATTGTTTTTTTGTTTGTTTGTTTGGTTTTTTTTTTGTGGATTCCTAAGGGTTATCAGTACACAAGTTCATGTTACCTGTATATAAGGATAATTTTATCTTTTCCTTTCCATATATGTTTATATTTCTCTTGTTAAACTGAGTAGACCTCAGATAACATTGGCTTTTTCCCTTAGAAAGCTGAGTTGTCTTTCACCATTAGTTTGATGTTAGTTGTACACATTTATTTCAGAAGGCAAGAGTTATTTTAACATGGAATGTCAAAAATGTAATGTTGAATGTATACATAATATATAATGTTTTAAATGTAATATGCAGTTAATAGAATAAAAAGCAGAACCCACATGGTTATTTCAGTAGTTGCAGAAAAAGCATTTGACAAAAGCCTACAAATTGATGATTAGAACAAATACATAGAGTATAAAACTAGGCATATAGAGAGAATAAAAACTTATAACATATATAATAATTAATAGTGAAAGACTGGAAGAGTTCACTCTTGGTGTGCATGTACTCTGAGGAGAATGCATGAGTGTCTGCTCACATGAATTCTATTGAATGCTGAGCCACAAAGTACCATATTTTTTTCTACTCATTGTGATATATATTTGGAGCATGTGGAAAATAGTAGGGAGAAAAATCCAAACTCCTTTCACAATCTAGAATTGTCACTATCATGACTATAGTAGCCTCACTTTTAGTATTTTGTGTGTAGTAACATTTGTATTACAAAAAACAAACTGGAGATCACATTTTATGCTCGTTGTTCTGACCTCATATTTTTTAACATATTCTTCCTTGTGCTTTTACTACCCACTGCAGTTATTTCTCTATTCCTGGAGCAGGCAAATGCTTTTGCTTCATGGCCCTTGCATATGCTATTCCTTACATTGGAAATTCTCTTTATTTTCTTCCTATGGCCAGGGCCTTCAGGTTGTTTAGCTTAAATGTCATTTCCTCAAAGCAGCTTATCCTCATCATGTTATGTGAAGTAACTTCCTCCCTACTTCCTGCTTTGTTTGAACTCACAAATAATTGTATTTATTTTGTTTCCTTGTTTTTGTCTTTTTTTTTCCATGAAGGCTGTGTCTGTCTTGTTCACATTTGAATTCGAGCACCTAACTTAGTGCCTAGACTTCTAATTTGCTGACAGTTTGTTCAATTAGAATAGGATATCATTTTCATGGCGTCCTATTCTGATGATTTTACCGTATCATTACTCTTTGGGCATATATACTTTGACAGTTTTTAAATTTCCACAATATAATTATTATAGTTATTTAAATATGCTCATATTCATATCTCTTCAGTCATGAATCAAAGCACATCTGGAACATTTAATTTCTTCGAGTTGGCATTTATTACCCATTTATTAATACAAGAAAATGTGTAACTACCAATCTGTAAGAATAGGTTTTTTTACATTTGCTTTAGTTAATTTTTATTATTTAAATACTGCTTCTACTTATCTTTCATGTGGTCATATACTTAGCTTGAAAGGAGTGTAATCAATAGGGGACTAACCATTAAAATAAAGCATTCTAGAATGTGGCATAATATTAAGACAAAAATTGTGGTGTGGAATATTTTTAACTCATTACATGGAAAACATAGACTCAAGAACCTCACAATACTGGTTCCAGATGTTTTTCACTACCTGAATTGAGAACACTGTGGATGAATAAGAGAAAAGTCTATATTTATGTTCTGGGAAACTTTCAAGGCCCCTTCTTTTTTCAAGTGGAAAATATCTGAATTTGAATTCCAGTTCCACATAGCTTTGTGATTTGGGGTAATGTGAACTTAGTTCCTGCATCTGTAAAATGGACACAACAGCAGTCATCTCATAAGGTTCACTGAGTATTATGTTTGATATGTAGTTACTATTCAGTCAACCAAGTTGTAATAATCTGTTCCATCTCTGTCCTGTGAGTGTTGATGAGAGTAGTAGCGTGAGAATCCCTTGTGCTTCAAGGCCTTCTCAACAGAAAATGACCAGCTCATCAATAAGATGCTAATGAGACTAGCTCATCTAAAAGATGTTCACTTTTGCTCTTGCCAGGAGTTTGTTTTTTGTTCATAGAATATATCTGTTTGGGGACTGTTTCTTGTCTGTGTCCTTGTTCCAAAATGATTTTGCTTGAAAGGTAGTATTTTAAACCTCCATTAAGTTAGATCCTTTGACATCAATTTGTAGGTCACTATTTATGATATTCACCATTCAAAAATGCAGTTACTTTGTTGTTCCAACTTTAAAGAAAGAAATATAACTGAAAATTAAAACAGTTCAGTTATATGCAAAAATTTCATTGGTTTAGTAAAAAATGACAAGGGGCAAGATGGGCTTAACAGTTATAGTTTCTGAGGTTGGAAAATGGGATTTAGAAAATTACCAAGTTCCTTGGCAAATTCTAATAGGAGTACTAATACAACTGCAAATCTGGTTGTTTTAAAGCAGATATTAATCATTTCCTTCTAGGTATAGGTAATCAGAAAAGTTATTCCCCTGCCCCACATATCCCTCTTAGAATTGCTGATAGAATTTATAGGCAAAGCTTGATTTGAGTCCAAGGTCTGTAATTTGAGGCCTGTCACTTAGCCAGCCCTGCTTAGTGTCTGTTTCTCCTCTGTAAAATGGGAGAATGCCTGCTGCTCATTTCACTGAGTAATGAAGATCAAATAAGGTCATGTCCGTGAGAGTGCTTTATAAACTGGTAAAGCATGTAGCTTACATAATGCTTGTTCCTATTCATCTGTTAGATCTGCCTCTTTCTGTTTGTTAGGTCGCTGGTGAGGGTAGCATGACAGCCAGAACTACCTCTGTAATGTGTACTGCCTCTTAGGATTAAGTATTTGTTTTATACTTGCTCTAGGGAGTGGATAGTTTTGCATTGTTGCTGTTTTCATCCTTTAATTTATTTTGTTTGTTAGTAAAGTAGTAATATATTCATTGTAGAGAGACTAGAAAATAGAAATCAACAGAAAACTTAGCTGTCTAGATGCAAAAATGTGTTTTTGTATAATTTTAAAACAAAAATTTAATTATGTTGAACATGTCTCTTGTTTTTATTTGACATTTAATATATCATTCCATTTAGCTTAATTTTGTTAGATAATATTTTAATGGCTATAATATATCATAATTTATTTAATTAGTTTTAATTATTTTATTTTGACATTGAATGATATTTATAAATTCTTCTGTTAGCAATACTATGAATATCCAAATATTTGTATAAATCCTTCATAGGTTATTTATTTATTTATTTTTGATGATAGGGGAAATCTTGGGCAAGTATTACATCAAAGAACATATAACATTGATGAGCATTTGACTTTTTTTTTTTACAACTTCATTGAATTTCAATTGATAAGTAATAAACTGCACATATTTAAGATGTATACTTTGATATATTTTGACATATATGTACATCTGTGAAACTATCATTGCATTTAAGCCAACATCCAGGGCTAGCTGTTAAACCTAGCAGTTAAGATGCCCACATTGTGTATCAGGGTACCTGGGTTCAAACCTTGCTCTGATTCCTGATTCCAGCTTCCTGCTACTGCAGATACTGGGAAGCAGCGGTAATGGCTGAAGTAATTGAGGTCCTGTCATCCATGCAGAAGACTTGAACTGAGTTTCCAGCTTGAGGCTTTAGCCTAGCTCAGTCCTTACCATTGCAGGCGTTTGGGTAGTGGGCCAAGAGATGAGATCTCTCTGTCTCTCTCTCCATCTCTTTTTCTGCCTCTCAAACAATTAACTAAAAGATAACATCTATATGTAATCCTTCCCTCTTAAATTCTCCATCCCCAGCTACCCCACTGATCTGTTTTCTTTCACTATTAATTAATTTGCATTTTCTAGAATTTTATGCAGATGGAATCTACAACTGAGAACGTTTAGTAAGAGAGAAATTATAACTTTTATTTTCCTTCCTTTTTTCTTTTTTGGAAATATACCTTCAGGAAGATTTAGAATTTTTTGGCTGCAAATTGATTGAATTAATCTGATGGAACACTCTTAAGATGAAAAAATTTACAAAGGTTATTAAGTACATCCTAGCAACCCTAAGCCTTTTTTGTAGTTTACTTTGTTGAAGAATCTACTTTTTATCAGTTAAATAATTGTCTTATCTGGAACACAAAAATCTGTTGCTTTCCTTTAACAAAACAGTATTCATAAAAGCTTTGTATTTCCCTGTCAGATGACTTAACTTTTGCATTAAACTTGAACAAGAAAAGATTCTTGAATACATTTACTGAACTTAGAAAAGGTATTCTAGAATCTGGCTTGGAATAGTTGCCAAACTATCTTTTTCCTTTTCTTAAGATGCATACTTGACTAACGCAGGACTGGGGAATCTGAAGACTCCAGATGACATCAGAGCTTCTTTTCAACAGCCTTCTCAGTTTCCTTTCACAGAAAGCAGAGGCTTAAACCTTGGAGTGACGGTGAGAATATTTTTTTGTTTATTTCTTCAGGCTTAATCATTATGATTTTGATATATTTCTGAAAATTCTATGTTACAGAGTTATAAATTATAAATTATCTTATTTAATTATAAATTATAATCATCAAATGTGTATTATGTGCTTTTATCAATGCAAATTATTTCATTGGACTATTGGTTAAAAATAAGATACAGTCCTACTTTACGGAACTTACAGGGAAAGGCTAAATGTAGATAAATAAATGTAGTCAAATAGTAAAAGATTAAAACTTCTTAAGAAAAGCGCAGCAGATATTCTTGAGAGTTAAATGTGTAGATTACTTCTGGTTGAAGAGATTGGGGAGCTTAAAAGAAGAGATTATATTTGTGTTGATGGTACTTACTTTTACCAGAAATCAGAGAAATTGGATAGTTAATACAAAATGTGAAATAGCAATCATTTCAGATAAAAATTAATTATATAGTATCTTGAGGAAATGTGGAAGGGTTTTTGGTTGTTATGAGTTTGTTATGGTATAGGTCAGTGATTACTTCTGGAATTATGTGAAATGGTTACTCCTCCAAGGCAAAGACTATATTAGCATTTTTGAGAAGTGATACAATAATTGGTTTAAATCAACACCACTAGGTGCGCAGTGCAAGGAGAGAGCAGAGTGAGTGGTTAATTCTAGTTGGATTAACACTCCTGTTTTCTAGTCTTTCTGCAACCTAAGTGAATTTGTCACGTCTTGTTTGTCATGCTGGTTTCTGAGCAGAGGCAATCCAGGTGAACTAGGTAAAGGCACAGGTAACTGCAAAAAGGCGCAGTGATTGGTTATTCTTCTCATAATTAACTGTGATTAATACCTCTTTCAGGTATTTACCTGAAAACTCTGATCAGAAGAGAGAGCAGTTGGAGCATCCTGAAATTCTGGGTGTTCTAATTCACTAGGATGTTTCAAAAAGAGCTTGGGAATTGAGCCAAATTTGCACTTTACCTGCAGGCATAATATGGTTGTCACAGTGATAATACCTAATCCTTTTTCTGTATTATTTTGGTTATATTAAGAAAACTTAGCGATGGGGTTATTTTAATCATTCCACTTAACTGCTTTGGCTTTTCTTGTAATTTCACCAAGAAAAATCTCTAAAACATTACTTGTCAAAAACAACTGTATAAAATTGTTGTTAATTCTTTGGTTGCTCTGCATTTTTTTTTTACAACTATTCATATATTTTTACCTCTAAGTTAGAATTGTAAATACACTAGACTTTTATTTAGAAATACTAAAAATTCTTTTATTCAGCTGTAATTATGTGTTAAGAAATGATTGATAATCTTATATTTGCTTTCGCGGGGTCGGTGTTTGGGACCTAGCAGATTAAGTTACTTCTTGCGATGCCACATTGCATAGTGTAGTGCTGGTTCAAGTCCCTGCACCTATGTTTCTGTTTCTGATCTGGCTAATGCTTCTTTGGAAGCTGCAGATAGTGGCCCATGGGCATGGGTCCATATTACCCACATGGAAGACCTGGATGGAATTTCTTTTCCAGCTCTGACAGGGGTGTTTAGGGAGTGAAGAAGTGGATGGAAGATTATTCTCTGTGTGTGCGTTTTTCTTTGTTTCTTTTATCTCTCTCGCTCTTATTCTCTGGTTCTCTTTCAAATGATGAAATTTTTTTTAAGTTCATGGAAGATTTAAGCAATAAGTTGATTTTTAAAAATCTTTTATATTTGGAAAAATATAGTTGATATTGAACCCTGTTTATCAACTTTTAATTTTTTTTTAAAGATTCATTCATTTATCTGAAAAGTAGAGCTACAGAGAGGCAGAGGCAGAGAAAGAGAGGTCTTCCGTCTGCTGGTTTACTCCCCAGATGGCTGTAACAGCCAGAGCTATGCCAATCTGAAGCCAGGAGCCAAGAGCCTCCTCTGGATCCCCAGCATGGGTGCAGGGGCCCAAGGATTTGGACCATTCTCCACTGCTTTCCCAGGCCATAGCAGAGAGCTGGGTGGGAAGTGGAGAAGCTGGGACTCGAACCTGCGCCCATATGGGATGCCGGCACTGCAATGGAGACCTCAACCGCTGTGCCACAGCACTGGCCCCCTTTTAAGTTTTATAAAAAAGAACATTATAACCAGGCATACTCCTGTTAACACTTCTGCCCCTCGCTCCGTGTTATAGTTTGTTGTTCTTAATTTTTCAGCATCCTTGTTTTACTGAGTAATCAGAATGGTAAGCAACAATCACTCATGGCATATGAGTAAATATGTAAATGAGTTATTCTTAGACATGATCAAAGATTTTTCTTTCAGATTAAAAAAAGTTATTTAGAAGGCACAGTGAAAAACTTTGAAAACATAACACTGTATTATTAGTGGAGATTTTCTAAATTCAGATATTCAAAAACGATTTAAGATTTTAAAAGGGAATATGCCAAGTTTCTGTTTTCTAAGGTCGTTCTTCCTTTGAAATGAGGAGCTCATGATCAGTTAGTTGGGATATGTTGGGTCAAAGTATATAAATTTTTTTTTCAGTACCCTTCCATTAGCCAGTGGATTATGTCTCCAAGAGGGAAATCTCTGGTATGTATCTCAGGAGACTACTAGTTGACAGTTGGAGATTCTCAACTAACATGCTTTACTGTAGTGTAGTTTGTTACACGTCCCTATTCTAAAAGTCTTGTTATACTTTTAAGTACAGTAGTGTCCTTTTGAATGAAAGTCCAAATAAATTATTAGAAAAATGAATTTGATTAATTGTACTTTGAAACCACATAAAGCATGAAGTGCTTTTTAGTGTTTCAGACCAGATTTCCCTTGCTTACTTGTTAGCTTCCCCTTTTGAAAGAAATGGAAGTCATTGTAGGTAGTAACTAACAAATTCGTGCTTTATTTTATTTTATTTGACTCCATATACTCTGTATGCTTGCTCATATCAATGTGTAACATTTATTAGCTAATTTTGATGAAACTGATGTTACAAAAGCAATGAATAACTTGGATAGAAATAGGTAAATTAAATGTAAACCAATTTAGCTTAAGCCCCCGAATATATCAACTTTTTCACTAAATGGAATTTTTATTGTTGTATGTCATAACTTTTGACTGTGGAGTGTTCTTTACTGTACTGTTTTTTGTTTTTTTTCCTAGTTTGAATTGTTATGATTTCAACAGATGTCTTGAAATTCACTGGAAGATTTTGTTAAAACTTTTGTGTTCAACAAACAAATATCTGTAAAGATACAAAAATGGACAATAAAGAAGGCTAATTTTTGTAAAGTAGGCATTAATAATGCCTTCCCCAAACTTTATAAAACTCTCCTCAAAAGTACAGTGGTCCCCTCTTAAAGCACAAATAGTATTAAACCATATATATAACTGTTTTGTTTAGTGCATGCATTCTATGATAAAGTTTAATTTAGACATCTAAATAATTTGACAATAATAATAAAACAGGACAGTTATCATAGTATGTTATAATAAAAGCTATGTGAATATGATGTTTCTCTCTGCAGTCTTACTGTGTAATTGTGCTAACATGGGTTAACCACAGATGATTAAAACCGTGGGAAGTGAAACCATGGTTAAGAAAGACTGCTGAAATGTATGTTGTGTTTAAAATAAAAACACTTTGTAAACAGTGTTTAAAATTATAAGTTTTTAGTGGAACAGTGGTACTACTAGTGAAACCAAGGTCGTCTTAGTTGGAATTAGTTGCCATATATCAACTTGGCTTTGTGATGGGGATATCCCTGACTGGGAAACTTGGCTATGAAAATCTGGATGCTTGGCTCAGAATTGTTAGTTTTCAACATTGCTTCCATTCTATCCATTTTTTTTTTCATTTTTTAAAATTTTACTTAAGTTATACAAGTCAAGTTTCATATATTTCATACGTACAGATTTAAGAACGTAGTGACACTTCTACTCCTACCCGCCCTCCTGCACATGCTCCAGCCTTTCCTCCTCTTCCCTCTCACATTCCCACTCCTAATTTTTACAAAGATCTATTTTCAGTTTCCTTAATGGTATAGTTAACCCTGCGCTAAGTAAAAGAGTTCAGAAAGTGGTATGAAGAAAAAAAACACTGTTCCTCAACGGACGAGACAGGGCTTTAAACAATCATTGAATCTCAAAATGTCTATTTCATTCCAATTCATTACATTTTAGGTACTCTATTACTTAGATCCGGGAAAACATGCAGTATCTGTCTTTTTGTGACTGGCTTATTTCGCTAAGTATAATGGTTTCCAGTTGTGTCCATCTTGTTGCATAGAACAGGATTTTATTATTTTTTTTTTTTTACAGCTGAGTAGTACTTCATAGTGTATATACACCTTAATTTCTTTTCCAATAAACAGTTGGTGGACAACTGGGTTGATTCCATATCTTAGCTATTGTGAATTGTGCTGCATTGAACATGGGGGTATAGATAAATCTTTCATATGCTGATTTCTTTTGGTTTGGGTAAATTCCCAGGAGTTGGATGGCTAGATCATATGGTAGGTATATATTCAGATTTCTGAAGTATCTCCATACTGTCTTCCACATTGGCTGCTCCAGTTTGCATTTCCACCAATAGTGGTCCAGAGTACCTTTTTCCCCACATTCTTGCTAGCATTTGTTGTTTGTTGATTTCTGTATGAGAGCCATTCTAACTGGAGTGAGGTGAAACCTCATTGTGGTTTTCATTTGCATTTACCTGATGGCTAATGATCCTGAGCATTTTTTGGTCTCTTGGTCATTTGAATTTCCTCTCTCGAAAAATACCTTTTCAAGTTCTTTACCCATTTCTTAACTGTATTGATTGTTTTGTTGTTGTTGAATTTCTTGAGCTCTTTATAGATTGTGGATGTTAACCCTGTATCAGTTGTGTAGTTTGCAGATATTTTCTCCCATTCTGTCAGTTGCCTTTTCACTTTGCTGAGTGTTTATTTTGCAGTGAAGAAGCTTCTCAGTTTGATGTAATTCCATTTGTCAATTTTGGCTTTGATTGCCTCTGCTTCTGGGTCTTTTCCAAGAAGTTTTTGCCTAAGCTGATGTCTTTCAGAGTTTCCTGAATGTTCTCTAGTAAATTAATTATATCCAGTTATAGATTTAGGTCTTTGATCCATTTTGAATGGATTTTTCTATAAGGTTTATGGTATGAGTCTAGATTCATACTTCTGCATGTGGAGATCTGGTTTTCCCAGCACCATTTGTTAAAGACACTGTCCTTGCTCCAGGGATTGATTTAGCTCCTTTGTCAAAGATAAGTTGGTTATAGATGCATGGATTTATTTCTAGAGTTTCTATTCTGTTCCATTGGTCTACAAGTATGTTTTTGTGCCAGTTCCATGCTATCCACTCTTAATTTCTGTTCTGACAGCCAGTCATGGCAGCCCTGTCATTTCTTATCTAGAGCTCTTGTACTGTTGAGCCTGTTTTAGTGATGTCCTTATTCCAGTCTATCACAGCTGGTAGGTTTTCCTACAACTCTAATTTATTTGTGTTACTTCTCTGATCAAAAGTAATTTAGTGTTTCTAATAGCATAATGACTATACGAAACCAATGGCCTTCCTTAATTAACCCTAACTTAGAATGCTAAACATTAAGTAACATTTCTTCTGAATTTGATCTCTTTTAAAGTGTTGACTCGCCTTAAGTCTCTTACTTAATACCTTAATTGATATAACTAACATAATTTAGGGAGGAAAATCCCTACTAAGTCTCCAAATCAACTCAGGTTTTTTCCTATTCCCTGGAAGGTTTCAAATTAAGTGATTAAAATAATTTTAAAATGTGTTGATCCAACTGTCAACTCACTTTCTCTTCTTACATAGACCTAGGTCTTTTTCATTGGAAGTAACTGTGGTGAACCCGATATTCTCCTTGAATGCTTGCTACATTTGCCCTTCAACCATGTGGCTTGCAGTTTGTAAATATGAAATTGGTAGGATTTTAACTAGAGTTTCTTATGCATTTTATTTAAATAACTAAAATTTCCCCATTCTGGCTTAGAGATACACAAATTTATTTTCAAACACCATTTATTTCCTTTTTTGTATTTTACTTATAGAAAGGTTGTTACAATCTGTGCAGGCTTCTAGCTTGAAGCTTTATCTCCTGCTGTTGCCACCTCTCTACCTCCTCCTCCTGCCATACTGCAACCTGTCCTCCAAGCTAATGCTTCTCAGACTATCTGCAATGAAGGACCAATTTTTGTTTGCATGTTTTCATTTCACTTTCTTTTTGTAATTTTTATTGTTTTTAAAAAGCTTCTTTGTACAACAGATTGGAAATTAGGAAAAAAAACCACACAGAATAGTAAGTTCAAACTTTCATCATTAAATTCAGTGGACGTCAGATGAGTCTGTCACATTCTAGGAAAATTTCTATTTACTGTCGATAAAGTTTCTAGAAGTGTGGCTGCTGTATTTGCTTGCTTGGGCTAATACACCACCCTGTAGCTTTTTTTCCAACTGGCAAAGCCTTGTTTATTCCTAGACTTGATTCTCATGCCTCCTCTGTAGAATTGTCTTTATTAAGAATAGTGCCCAGTGTAACTGGGCTCACAGGCAAAACATGCAGATTAGAAAGCCCCTTTTTCTTAATCTCATAAGAACTTTCCCTATTTTGACCAAAGATTTTGAAAACTTTCCTTAGAAGGGAAAAGTTGTAGTCTGGCATTCAGAAAAATTGCCAAGTTCAAAATGAGATCAAATTAGAGTAAATTCAAAAATAGGAAATAATGCAGAATTTCAAAATTGGTATTTTAAATAAACCACCAGTTCAGTGTATCAATATATTAACTTCATGTCCTCTTAAACACAGCTTTGGATCTTATTTTGAAAGTGACCAATATATAAAAATGGCCAATAAAGTTATACACAGGTCTGGTCTTTAGTAATGAAATTTAGTTTTCTCTGAAATGGTTTAGTTTGTCAAGGAACAGTTGGATTGACCACCACCATTTGGTGGCAAGGAGGAAAGAGACCACCTGTGTACTTTTGGCCAAATTTAATTGTGGATTATGAATGGAGAACATTGTGAATCACTTTCTGCCTCAGGTGACCTGCATTCTCCGTCTTGTGGGGCATAGTGTTAACCCCACGGTGGTGGTGTTCAGTCATGATCATGGACTGTGGGCCGTGGGCCTGCTTGGTGTCAGTTGCTGCATGGTTCTGAGAAAAATAAATTTATGAAGTAAAAATGAGAAAGGAAGGAAGGAAAAAAGGAACAATCCTCTGACTTGTCATCTAGTCTTTTTCCCCAAAAATCATTCTTTCAACACTTTTTCCACCTAGTTCATGCCTTCTTTTTACTAGGATCTATAATGTTGATTCTGTGTTTTCCTTACAGCCTTGCAAGCCTGGTAAGGGCTATTTTATCACTTGATTATACTGATAGTTTCAGTTTTTACCATAAAACAAGTTAAAATGAACATTTGTGAATTTGCTACTTCTTGAATGGTAAATTCAGAATAATAGTGACTATGCAAAGATTGGACATAGTTCATATCCTCCTCACTCTAATAAAATAATTCTCCTCATTCCCCACCTGTGTCTTGGATGTATTTCTACACAAAGAACACTGTTTATCTGGCATAGTTGTAGTGGAAATCCTTGAAATTATGAAGTAGACATTTTAGTTGGCGACAACTAGAATAGCACTTCATGACTGTTTACATCAGTGGATCAGCAGCAGTTCTCAGATTTCTTGTTCTCAGGACCCTTTATATTCTGAAATTACTAAGAACCAAAGAGAGCTTTTATTTATTTATTTATTTATTTATTTTTTAACTTTTATTTAATATAAATTTCCAGTGTACAGCTTATGGATTACAATGGCTTCCCCCTCCCACAACTTCCCTCCCACCCGCAACCCTCCCCTCTCCGGCTCCCTCTCCCCTTCCATTTGCATCAAGATTCATTTTCAATTCTCTTTATATACAGAAGATCAATTTAGTATAAAGATTTCAACAGTTTGCACCCACATAGAAACACAAAGTGAAACATACTGTTTGAGTACTAGTTATAGCATTAAATCACAATGGACAGCACATTAAGGACAGAGATCCCACATGAGGAGCTAGTGCACAGTGGCTCCTGTTGTTGACCCAACAAATTGACACTCTAGTTTATGGCACCAGTAACCATCCTAGGCTCTCGTCATGAGTTGCCAAGGCTATGGAAGCCTTCCAAGTTTGCCGACTCTGATCATATTTAGACAAGGTCATAAAAGACAGAGTGAGGATAGTAACCAATGATCCTAAGAGTGGCATTTACCAGGTTTGAACAATTATACAGCATTAAGTGTATTTAATCTTTAGACCTTATAAAAAAGAACCAAAGAGAGCTTTTATTTAAAAGAATCATATCAACCATATTAGAAATTTAAACTGAAAAGAATTTTAAGCATAAGAATGCACAGGGATGTACTCCGTTCTCATCAAAACAGTGACAGATACAGAGGATATATCACAAAGTTTATAGGGAGTGGTAAGTATTTTGTTGTAAAACACTTCGTTTTTTTTGTTGTTGTTGTTTTGTTTTTCATAATATACGTTTCCATGAACTTTCTGAAGACCTCTTATATTTGGAGATTTCAAATTGTTTTTCCACCAAAATAAACTTTACGTTTTTACATTCCATTTCCCATGAACTTTTTGAAGTGCCCCCACATAGCCTCTAGACAACCTCTCCTGATTAGCCATGAAAGAAAGATAACAAAAAAGCAGATGATAATTTAGTATTCTGAGAGAAGTCTCAACCTCATGGACCTCCTAACTGGGTCATAGGAACCCTCTGGGTCTCTGGACCACACTGTGAAAACTGCTACTTAAAGGAATTAACTTGTTTAAAGAGCACAAAATATTCTGTACTTTTATTTCAACAATGTTGTAATCTAGATTTTGTTTGTAGATTATGTTTTTTTAAAAAAAAATTATGAAGCTTCTCATGTTACCCACCCTTCTATTAATGTCTAGACATAGAATGTGCTGGAACTTTACCATTGTTGTCTTGGCAGCTGTAAGACAGAGAGATGCTTACTCGAGGAGAAGTCATTTTATTTGTGGATACGCAGTAAGGTCATTCTTAGTTGTGCCCTGTCAGTAACCCTGGCTTTCAAGTCATAGCCCTTTTTACAATTTGTGAACCTCCAAGTGTTGCTCCAGTGAGGATTCTCCCTGCTCCAGGTCTTAGAGGTTTAGTCATTTTCTCGGAATAAAGTGGGCATCCTCCTTGAGGGGAGTGAATTAGCTTCCCTTTGAGTTTTCCTTCTTCTCTCCTTTGTGTGACCTTCCCCTCTACTTGCCTCAACCTGATCCCTGATGCTGGCGCTCCTTTTCTGAGAGTACAGTCTGCTCTCTGGCAGATATTTCCTTGGCCCTAGTGACTCCTGTTCTTTTTCACTCCCTACCCTCATACTTTGGCTGATACTCTGTTAAATTCTTTCTGAGGTCTTAGCAGGACAGTCAGTCTCCAGAGTATTTGACGACTCTTCAAATTACACAGCACTAGGTCTTCCCTGAGAGTTCTGGGAATGTATAGTGTACCTTTCAGCTGGATGGGAATACCAAGATGGATGCTAGTTCAGTCTCTTGATTCACTCACAGCTGAATATTCTTTTAACTCGTTTGTTTTATTGTGTGATGATGTCATGGGGTTAGCTGGAATTAATATCATAATGAGTGATAATCTAGAAGCATTTGTGCCAGTAGAATGCTGAGGAGTTTTTATTTTTCAGTTCTGTGTCCTAAGCACCGTAGGCACGCAATAATGTTTACTGAGTTAATTTTTTTCTCATTAGTGTTAGATGAAACTCTTAGCTCCAGCAACCGCTCCATGGTTTAAACCAGAAGGCTCTCCCTTATAGCTAGGAGAAATAAGCCATCACACTGCGCTGCAAGAGTGTATGCTATTGTCTTGAGAAGTACAAGCTTTACCTAATAACTTAATGAAGATTGCTATTCAAAATGTATAAAATTCAGATTTCAAACAGGGTCCCGTTCTGACTCTCTTCCATACCTTTATAGGAGTTACTGATATTCTCGAAACTTTGTATATTTCAACAGTGTTTTACAAACCTAGGCTGGAGACACAAGAATTGTTCTGATTTAATGGTTACTATTCAATAACACACACCTTTATAGAACTGTAAGTATTTATGCTTCACAAATTGCTTTCTGAATATTCAAACCAACCTTCCTGTGTTCAGCGATGTTGTTTTCTTCAACTCTTCTTGCCCCAACCCTATTTTGACCATGATTTTTTTTTTTAGTGTAACTGGTCTACACGGTCTTGTCTTTTCTAAGCCATCAACAACTCCACAGCTTCTGTTTTTTTGTTTTCTAGTATGCTTCTAATCATACTATTGCCTACAAACCTTCTACTTCCACTGCCCACCAGATAAAGGCCATCTCCTTGGCATGACCTTGATTCCAAGTCCTTGGTCCCACTTGCATTTCCAGCCTAATCTCTGTCACTTTGGGACTATCTCCCTTCCTGTATCACAATCAGTTCTTCCCTGCCTTGGAGTGCTATTTTGGTAGCCCAGATTGGCTGCCACTCCCTTGTGCCTGGAGAATCTGTACTGATTCCTTTAACTACTACTGACCACCACCTACACATACACATGCGAAGTAGAAACAATAGTTGCAGCCAACTCTGTGTTCCTAGAGCACTTTCTGCATATTTAAGTCATAGCACTTAATGCAGTATGTACTTTTATTCCTTTCCCCCTGGTGACTAAAGAAGAAATTCACATCTACTGTATACACTCTTGTTTTTATCCATTCACTAGGTATTTAACTTTTTTCTTGTCTTTTTCAAGAAAGTAGATACAGAATTCAAGTGCGTAAAAGTGTAGCTGTTGTTGCTCAGTATTTATCTTGAATTTATTTGATCTTTTTATAAAAGGGAATAATTTGCAGCCTATTGTACCTTGATTATCTCCATACTTAACATTAATACTCAAATTTAGAATCGGTTATTACATACCTGATATCTGATAATGACAAACCAACATTTAGATGGAGACATTGACTTTAGAACATTGCATTTTAAGTATTACAGCTGTTCATTGTTTGCTGAGAACTAGGACTGTTTTGGCTTTTTGTTCTAGAATAGTGATTTTAAAACTTGCCTACAGTAGCCACTAAATTAATTTTGAGGCCATTGCTAGGAAAGTGTCTTAACCTCTTTTCTCTTGCTGTAACAAAATACTTAAGATCTACTAACTAATAAAGAAGGGGAATTCATTTATCTTATGGTTCTGGAGTCTGGGAGGTTCCAGAGCATGGTGCCAGCATCTGTTAGACATCTGATGAGGACCTTCTTGCTGCATCAGAGCATGGCAGACAGAAGTACGCCAGCTCAGACTTTGTAAGCCCCACCTTCATGACTTCAGCTAATCTTAGTTACCTCCAAAGGGCCTCATCTGCAAACACCGCTGTCATATGAATTTGGGGATTAAGTTTCCAGTTGCATGAATTTCAAAACCATAGCAACTCTCCACTAGCATTAATACTTTCTCCTAGTCCTTGTATTGGAAATGCTAATACCCAATTATAAAATGTCATGCTAATTTATTAAAACATTATTTTATCTTATTTTGGTTATGTTTATTTTCCACTTGTCTAATGATTTTCCTCCTTCTCCTAATAGCCTATTCCCTCATGTTAGCAAGGAGGAACGTAGTAAACGCGTCGTACAACTTACCCATGTCAGTTTCAGTAGGCTATATGCAGTGTCCATGAAGTGACTTAATCAGCTAATAGCTTATTTTTTTTTAAATAAGATTTTTTGAGATTAATGTTACGGAAATATATCCCTAGTGTTAGCATGTCACTACTACAAGTCTAAAAGATACAAGTAGAGGTTAAAATTTGCATTTACTACACTAAAATATGGTCGTGAAATAATAATTCTTTAATAAGCACAACAGAAGGGTTGTTTACTTTTGAGAACTAATAGCTGCCCCATCCTTTGTGATCACTTGTTTACATAATTTGTTATGAAAGAATGCTTCGAGGTGAACCATCTCTCCAGAATGCTTGTGATTTGTGCTGTTTCGCTTGGGAAGGGTTAATAGAAGACAACATCCTGTCAAAGACCTTGTTTTTAATTTTGCTTCTCACACTGGCACAGATCCTGCTAAGAGCAGCCCAGATTAGTTCAGAAAACCTTTGAAGAGATTTAAGATGTCCTTCAGCCAGTTTGAAGGTTTTTGTCTTGCAAATCCAGTACAAGGGCGCCTGCAGGCATCTCGACCCTTGCTGTGCTGCTGATGCAGCTCAAGGTCACACTAACCCGCCCTGTGACATTCAACAACAAAAAAAAATTATGCGGTGAAACTGCTTCAGCATTCAGCCAACCAACAACTTCCTTCGTGAGGAACTCAGGAAGAAGTCTTTTTTCCCCCCTCTTTTTCTTTTTTTGGGGGCTCTGTGAATTTTTGCTGTAGGAAATAATCCCGGATTTCTGGTGTGTGTGATGACAAGGTCATTTCTTAATTAGAACACATGTAAAGAACAAAGCTAAATGGCTTCAAAACAGCTTTGTAGTTGATGGAGAGGATTTAAATTATTTAAAGAGATAGTCACCCATGTATGATGGAAGCTGAATTTTAAAGGCATTAACTCTTTCATTCCTGTCTGCTTCTGCTTCTTTGGAATTCCTTGTCTGACTTTAGAGAGTCGATTTGAAACTTAAGAAAATTTATAGATGCTTATTTTTGCAAAAGGGTACAAAACATAATTTATAAATAAAATTTTGGCTAAACTTTTAAGGAAGTTTTCGTCCATCTCATTTATTTCTTGGAAATTTTATCAAATAGCTTAAGTTAGGAACCAGAGACTCCCTGTACACTTTTCCTTCTGGCAACTATGATTTATTTATAATGTGTGGGAGAGGGGTGAGCAGAGTGCTTTTTTATGGCCTTGCCTTCTCTTTCTCATTCTTACCCATTTATGCTGTAGAGGTCTGGTGGAGTGATTTACCCCTGCATCTTTAGAAACTACAGCACATATTCAGGTTCTCAACTTGCAAAATATTAGTATAGAAGACATGCATTTTTTTCTAAGGAAAAAATTATTTTGAAATAGTCTTTTAAGAGAGTTGTTTCTGAACTTACATGACATCCTAAGGCATAGTGAAACCATGTCCTTAAACACATGATGGCCATCCTGGATTTGCTCTCCTTTGACAGACTTGTTTCCCAGTGTAGTTCCTCCCTTGTTGCCTGGAGCCACAAGTACCAAGTACATCAATTGGATAGAGACCAAGTGAGTTGGCTTGCTCTCTATTCTGGAGCCTTAATACACATCACCTTTGCAGGATTGAAGCAGAATAATCTAAGAGAGTGATTTTGTGGTTGATGTTTACATATTTATGTTATATATCACAGTTATTTCTTCATACACAAAAATCACATCATGTGACTTCAGTATTATGATATTAGCAAAAGAGTTTTCTTAGAATTCACAAGCAGTTGCTTTTTCAGATGGAGTTTTCCTTGTAAAGGTGACTGAGATAGAATTAGGGCAAGCACTTTACAAAATGGATAGTATTTTAAATGTGATTATCAAAAGTGAGATTTTGGATTTTGCTTGTCACACTTAAAACATTGAAGTTTGAGGGTATAATATAATAGATTTTATAAGAAGAATTTAGAATTAACTAGATTTACTGTTCTGAAGGATTTTCCTCCTGTCAAAAAGCAATTTCTTTGGGTCCATGTAAGAAAGAGTATGTATACATTAAGATAGATATCTTTAGGAATGAGTATTTTAAAACATTTCAGCTTTGCAAAAAGAAAGTGTTGGAGGGGAAATCTCTATGCAAGGAAGTAGTTGGTGTGATTCAGTGCATCCTGCCCTTGCCTGGAGTCTGGTATGCCCTCAATGTTATGTCTGACCCCAGCTCACCTGCTAGTAATTTCTAATTTACTGTCCTAATTCATCGATTTGTTATCACTAATTGTTCTTCATTTACTTCTGTGTAGTTTCCAGTACCTAAAGGGTTGAAAGGTTGCTGTAATTGGCACCCGCAGCTGCTCTTTCTTTTGACAGGGGATAATTTTGCAGCCTGTGCTTTGTGTGACAGCTGCCTAATTGGGCATTCTCCCCTTGTAGCAAGCCTGCTCCTCCAGCCTCCCTGCTGACAAATGGTGGTGGATTATAGATGAGGACACGCTGACCCATTCGACCTTGCTGAGACAGCGGGGAGGGGCCTCCTGCTACTTGAGGGAAGCTTTAGGTCATTTAGAGGACAAGGTCATGAGCCAGGTGGAGAAATGACATGATATCACATGACAGTAGCCTGATGACATGGTCAGTGTGTCAAGGACAAATGCATCAGTATTGATTAAACATTATTGCAATACTTCATTGAATCGCTAGTATTTCTTAATTATTCCTACTGATTTTTTAAAGAAGAGAGTACAGCATGAAACATGTATTTTCACAGTGCTAAGGCAATTATTTACAGGAAAGCAGAGCTGATTTAGAAAGTCTCCTAAGAAGTTTCTTGAATTATTTAGATTATTTTGTTCTTAATTATTATGTAGTTTGCACCCCTTTGACTATTAACACTTACCAAGAGTTGTTTGAAAATTAAGGCAAGTGACTTAAGATGAGGTAATGTGTGATGTTAAAAATATTTAACAACTTCTGGTATCACCCTACTCGTTGATTGGCATACTTTTTCATATTTTGAGTAAAGGAAAAATAAACCAACTGAAAATACCCGATTGAAAGGAACCTCAGAATTCTAGATTTATGAGATCAAAAGTATAACATTGCACTGCCGTAATTATAAAGTGTTAAAGTGCTTTTTAAAACATTTTTGAGAACTGCGACTGTTTTTAAGTAGATGGGACTATGCTTAATGTAAACACTTAAAGGCAAATGGAAATCTCATGAACAAACTTTCATATTATTTCTGCATGCTTTTCTTGAAGAACAAGACTTGAGCTATTCTGATAGATTTTTAAGTGTGAAATCTTAAGAATCTGTTGAGTTTATTAACCCTATGTAATTACTAAAAAGTGAGTTCATGTAAACTACTGGAAAGTACGATTTAGAAAAAAGATCTTGTTTTAAAAACATTGAACAGTTCAGTGCAGAGAATACTGATCATAATTCTCATTTCTGGAAAAACAATTGTTACTGGATGCTATTGGATTTAAGACCTCAGTTCAACAGGAGGTAATTTTATACCGCTGAGATAAAGAAAAAAAACCCACAAGGAGTGGTAAAGTGTGATGAATTATTTCACTGGAGTAGACATGTCTGTATTTTCATGGCACCTGCGTGTGCGTGAGTATGTTTAATTTTGACTGAGCTGTGCATGTGTTTAGCTGCTCTCAAACCCTGACTCAAGCTTGGTGGAGGTTTAATCCTGTGCCCTTGTACACGTATACTTGATTAGTAGTTGTGGTTATCTCAGCAGAAGATATACCGCCCTCCTCCTTGTATTGGTCGGGACCTGGGCATTGGGGAGTCAAAGCAAAGGAGAAAGAAAAGAGATTTTTACATTAGTATTCCATGAAAGCCTTACTGTCTGCAGAACAAATTGATTGCTCCGGTGTACCTGTGCTTGGCACCACTGCTGTGAAAGAAAGGTAGGGCTGTAATCTGTTTTATTGTATTACATATTGTGACACTCCAGGAATATTTAACATGTACTCTTTCTATGGTTCATGCTGTAAGTCCTAACTAAAGAAAGGGGAAATAAATGAATGAAAAGTATGCAAGAGCAATGGGCTACAGCTTTGTTTACTTCAGTCCATGAGAGTTCATTCAAATAAGACAATTTTGCTGAAGGCGTCACTGGGAACGTAACATGATTGATAACGAAACCCTGTAAAGTGCTCTGAGGCACTAATCGGCTTCACTGCTTGAAGTGTTTCGGGCAGAGATGACATTCAGGCTAATATTTTACAATTTTAACCACAGAATGAGAGAAGCACGTAGGTGTTACGGACATAATTAGTTTGGGAAATTATTTTACATTATTTTTCATTACATCATATTATTAAAGGTCCTATGTGGCATGGAGGATACGAAGAAGATTTTCATTCAAAAAAGAAAGAGATATGAACTGCATCATCTTAAACTATGTTAAGGAAATTAAGAAATGTGTTATTTACTTTAGTCTTTCACTAGTTTTATTTGTGTAAACATTGTACTGTTTGATTTCTCTTGTAGGAAAAGAAATTGCAGTGTTTATTGTCTTAGTATTTTTTTTTCTTAAATTCTGTGAATGTTTTTCAGATAGATACTTGTAGTATACGGTTTGAGAATGCTTAGTGTGGACTGAGTGTTTTCATATTTTACAAAATGTGAAATCTCTGTGATTAGAGTTTGAACCTTGCCATTTTCAAGCATTCTTGAAGTGTGGGTGTAGCTGCACTTTTAAAGTTGTATGTAAATCTGTACTGTAAGGGGAAAGAAGAGTCCCTCTTGTCCAAGCTTATTGCCACATGTGACCTGGCAGGTGCCCTTTGCCACCGCTGTTCCCATCCTGATCCCTCAATTATAATCACAGCACTTGATTAAAAAAAAATAGGAAGCAGAACAGCTCAAATACAGTAATGAAATTAAAGTTCTGTTCCTTTGTTTGCTTCCATATTCTTGAAATATATTACTTTACAAAATTTTTTAGGTTATATTTCACTTCCATTTAAGTATGTGTGTATAATTTGTTGTATATACTGATTATGTATTATAAAGACATCTTGATGCAGATTCTTGTAAGCTATGATGTTGGGCTAGACTTGCTCACAGATACTTACATGGAAAATGGGCACATGGAGAAGCATTTTTAAGCATATGTTAATTACAAATATACCAGATCCTGACATAAAACAGTGATTGAAATTACCTATTTTAGATCACGTTATCAGTAAAGGAAATGAGATGTTTGAAAGAACTTTTGAACTACATGACAAAATTAAGATTATTCAATGTTTTTGATATAATGTAGTTATCATATTTATTAGTATTGCATTTATACACATAGTTGTATGGGAGATTTTTCTTACTGAAAAAAAAAAGGATCAGAAAACATACAGGAAAAATAAACCTTAGAACTAAGAATCAGAATGTTTTATTTTCCAAAATGAATCTTACAACTTTTTTTAGTTTTATTTTAGTTTTTAATTTTATGATTACATTACCGTTTTTGAAAAATTTGAAATCTTTTATTCATTCAGAAGAAATACTTTGACACCCCCTTTTTTTTTTTTTAAGATTATTTATTTGAAAGGCAGAGTTACACAGAGAGAGAAGGGGAGAGAGAGAGGTCTTCCATCCACTGGTGCACTCGCCAATTGGCCGCAATGGCCGGAGCTGCGCCAATCCAAAGCCAGGGGCCAGGAGCTTCTTCTAGGTCTCCACATGGGTGCAGGGGCCCAAGAACTTAGGCCATCTTCCACTGCTTTCCCAGGCCATAGCAGAGAGATAGGAAGTAGAGCAGCCAGGACTTGAACTGGCGCCCATATGGGATGCTGGCACTGCAAGCAGTGGCTTTTCCTGCTGCGCCACAGCGCCGGCCCCAGCCATATATTTGATAGTTAACCAAATAATACAGACAAAATAAGGGTGTGGGGTGAAATACCAAATAGAGAACATTGATATTTGTATTTTATTTTCTTGTTCTTTTAGCTCTTTTTGGTCGAATAGCTTGTTTTTAAAAGACAGCACTGTGTTTTGTTTACCAAAGTTTCTACAGTGTAGCATTGTACCTGAGGTGTAATAGCTGCTCAGTAAATATTTGTTGACCATTTAGGCAAATTATTTAGAAAATCCAAGACAATTGTATGCTTTCTTTAGTCGGATCTAGGTACTTTAAATTATGGAGAAAACCAAATTTGACACGTTGTTATGATGGGTAATTTATGCCATGAAATAGGTGACACTTCTTTAATCTCAGTTGGTGAGCAAACCTTTTTCATTGTTTTGTATACAACTTTAGCTAGGCTCAGACTGGAGTTCTACAGTAATAGGAACCATAGAAATTAGTTACTATAAAGGGTTCATTTAACTGAAAAGAATACTGGGTTTTAGACAAGTTGTTACTTAGCCACTATTGTAAAACTATTTAGTTCCTGAGCAGGACTAAAACATAAATTGGCTTGCTTTTTAATTTTTTTTTTCTTACAGGAGCAACTCTGTTTAATTTAATGCTTCTAAAATATTAGTTTTTATGTCAGTATTAACCAAATTTTATATTTGTAACCACAGGAAAATCTAGTTTATAAGCAGTAGAGTGTAAATCACAGCAAACTGATATTGTGCATGTGTGTTGCCTATGTGTACCTTTCTTGGATTCCCTTCTGTGAGTGTAGGCCCAGTATGTGTTGTTTTTTTTTTTTTTTCTATCAAGGATGGGTGACAAAGTATTGGGTATCACCAAGAAAGATATAAAAAATTCAGAAAACTTTATCTATTAAATTATAGGATCTGTATTGGAATAAATTTGTGAATAGCATCAGTTTGTTGATATTTAATCCTATGGTAGTGTTTTCTGTAGTAATACAGTCATTGCTAGGCCAAGAAAGGAGACAACCAACTGAAACAATGGAGACTACCAAGGGAGAATCCTAGGTAGGCCTCAGCTCATTCATGGATAATTGAATGCTGAAGTGTGAAATTCAAGTAATGTTTTTAATTCATATTGCTCATGGAGAGATTAGACTTCAAGCAGTGAAGTTGGAGTTTACATGTATGTCTCAGCAGTACATGTCAGGTGGGTATCCATCTTGAAGACTGAGAAAGTCCACCCAAAAACCCAATGCCTAGTTCAAGGGGCTAACACAACTAGCCCTGAGCTGAGATCCGTGACTAAATTTTATTTCCAAGGTAGAAATAAACAAGGAACAAGACACACTGTCAGAAAGCCAAACTGATCAAACGTGAAAGCAGTGGGGATATGACTGGGAGACTTGGCTGTCTTGTGTGTAAGTTGTAGCGGTGGCAGGTAAGCTACTTCTAACCCTTTCCTTCTTATGAGACCAAAAAGAATTCCCTGATCTGGCTCTTTAGTTCAGCAGTTGGGTGAAGTTCACAAGCAAATTACTGAACTTTGTTGTGGTATAGCGTGTGAAACTGCTGCCTTCAATGCCACTGTCTCAGAGGCCTATTTGAATCCTCGCTGCTCCACTTCCAATTCAGTTCCCTGCTAAAGTCCTGGGAAGAGCAGCAGGTGGCCCAATGTTTGGACCACTGCCACCCATGTGGGAGACCCTGATGAAGCTCCTGACTGTAACTGCAGCCTGGCCCAGCCTTAGCCATTGCAGCCATTTGGAGAACGAACCAGCAGATGGAAGACTCTGTCTTTTCCACTCTCTCTATAACTCCAACTTTCAAGTAAATAAGTAAATACATTTTTTAAAAAATTACCAATCCCCTCTAAACCACACTTTCTGCATCTGCAAAATCAGGATTGTAGTATCTATCAGGTTTTCCATATATCCATAGGTTATCATGGGGATTAAATGAGAAGACGCATGCATAGTGCCTGGAACATTTTATATATATGGTATATATATGGTCATTATTCTTTTGAGGAGTTTGTAGGAAGCCTTTGAGACTTGATTAGGTAACCATAATGTGATACAGTAAAGCTCTTTGGTTATTTCAAAGTCAGAGATATGACTTTTCCATCTTCTATATGTAGTATGGTGCTCTAAATCCTCATTCCTATTTTTTACCTATTAATTTATTCTCAGATTATAATCTAAGAAATGATCAGTGACTTTAATTTGATTCTCCCAAAGTATCTATTCTTGATCTGTTATGTTATTGGCTTTCTTAATATATGTTTCAAAAGCTGTGCTTAATTTTCAATGACTGCCTTTCCACCTAGAAGTGTAAAATGTCTTTTTAAAGATTTGTTTATATATCTATGTATTATTTATTTAATTTGACAGGCTGTGTGACATGGATAGCAGTGGAGAGAGAGAGAGAGAGAGACAGAGATTGATTCACCCCTCGATTGGCTGCAAGATCTAGAGCTGGTCTAAACTGAAACCAGGAGCCTGGAACTCCATCCAGGTCTCCCACGTGGGTGGCAGGGGCCCAAGTAGTTGGACCACATCTGCTGCTTTCCCAGACACATTAACAGGGAGCTGAATTGGGCATTGGAGCAGCCAGGACTCAAACCAACATTCTGAAATGGGATGCTTGTGTTCCAAGTGGCAGCTCAACCTACTGTGCCACAACATCAGTCTATAAAATGTCTTAAATAAATCGTGATTCTCACTTTAGAAATATAGTAAAAAACAGATAAGGTAAACCTTTCTCAAGATGCCACTCACAGTTTCATTTTTTTTTTTTTCTCTTTTTAATTAAAAAGTTTCTGGGCAATTGCAGATTTTTTTTCTTTCTGAGGATCTTTATTTGGGAGACTGCGGTGATCTGACTGTGTAAGTGTGAATGCCAAATGAATTGCAATTGCTCCATTGTTTTCTCTGGAAGGCTGGAGAGGGAGGAATATTCAGGATGCCTTATGATTTGGTCTGAATTTAAATAAAATTTTACTTTTTAATAGAGAGCATTTGTAATTTTAGGTGAAGTAAGCTTGTTACTTGAAAATAAGGATTTTCAGTTGTATTATAAACATGTTATTTAGTGTACATGGTAATTGTGTTTGTATTTTCTATTTTTTTTCTGCATGTGAAGGTGTACTGTCAGTTGTTTCCTAGTATTGTGTGTGTGTATGAGTACATAGGGTATTTTAGAAACTTCATGCAAAAATGGAATTAAAAGATAAGGTCATTTTGTTGCAGAAATTTGATATGTGTAAAGTTCTTTTTATAATATGCATTTTCCATGAGCTTTCTGAAGACCCCCTCTTAAATCATTATTCAGACAGAAGCTAGGAATATGTATGAACATGTATTTGTTCAGCAAGAATTCACTATCTCAGATGTGCCCATGGTAAGCAACGTAGAAACGGTCCTGTCCATGGACCAATGATTACAGAGTATTGCTAGAGGACAGGTTATAAGCAAGTATAAAAAAGCAGTGAAGCGTCAGCGCTCTGGCGTCACTTGTAAAGCTGTCGCCTGCAGTGCTGCCAGCATCCCATATGGGCGCTGGTTCGAGTTCTAGCTGCTCCACTTCCAATCCAGCTCTCTGATACAGCCTGGGAAAGCAATGGAAGATGGCCCAAGCCCTTGGGCCCCTGCACCCACATGGGAGACCCAGAAGAAGCACCTGGCTCCTAGCCTCGGATCGGAGCAGCTCTGGCCTTAGCGGCCATTTGGGGAGTGAACCAGTGGAAGGAAGACCTTTCTCTCTGTCTCTCTCTCCCACTGTCTAACTCTGCCTGTCAAATTAAAAAAAAAAAAAAAAAACACTGGGAGAAATTTATCTTAGAAGGTGACATATAAGCTGAGTTGAAGAAGGTAGCTGTGGAACTGGCCAAGAGTTGATCCAAAGGAGCTTTTCAGAGAGGAGAAAACATAGAGGCCTGTGGGCAGGAAAGCACTACCTGAGTTCTAGGACTGAAGGAATTTCTTTGTAGCCAGTGCTGTGCTGTCCATTACAGTAGCCATGAGCCATCTGTATAAAATAGACGCGAACTTGCAGGTGTAAACCATCTCAAGGAATTTCATATTGAGTTCATGTTAATTGCTTGATATTTTGGATAAATTGATCTAAATATACTGAATTATTTCCCCACGGAGTTTCAAGCCTCGTTCCCTCTAGCCTCCTCTTTCCGCTTGCCTGCTGGTATCTCGGGCTATGGAGGTTCGGCTCACCTCGCGTTCCAGCGCTGGTGCGTTGAGTCTGCCGCTGGTGTCCCGAACTTGGGCTCCCACGCTCTCCACGCAGGTCCACTGTGAATCACTAGTTCCGGAAGAGTTTCCTCTGCTGTTTCATCCCCTACTCTTCCTTGACCCTGCAGTATCTCCACTTATATTAAACTTTCTCTCCCCCCAGACTAAGTGTGCTCCCTGCCTATTCCGCCATCTTGCCGCCTCTCTATACTGAATTATTTCTACTTTTCTTTAAACTATTAAAAGCATGACTACTAGAGAATTTAAAAATTACATTCATGGCTCTCTCCAGTTCTGTTGGACATCACCTGATGAGCAAGGGACTACATGACATGAGATAAGATTGGTCAGAGTCACTGGAACCAGTTAATGCTGGGGCTTCTAGACTGTAGAGAGAAAGTCAGACTTTCTTCAAAGTGCAATAAAAACCATTATACATTTTTAGCCATGGGATTTGTCTTGTACAAAGAGCATTGGCTACAGTTTTGAGACTGTTGGATAGGGGCGAATTGGGAAACTAGTACAATAATGTACACATAGAGCTAAATCAATTATCAAAACAGTTGTCAAATAGTAATGTAAAAACATTGTCTCTGTAATTATCAGTGAGTTTCTTGAACTTATTTGATAGAAATTCTTAAGTTACAGATACAGGCTTTGGTCGAGGTTTATCTGTATCACTGCTTCATCCATATTCATAGATTATTAAAATTCTTACAAAATTAAATCTTTGCCATCCTCCCAGAACACTGTAATTTGCAGAACTAGTAATATTTTAAAAGAATAAAATAAAATAGCTTTGAAGATTTGAAAGACTTTTTACAAAGCTGCAAGATTTCTTAATACTTTGGGGCTCCAGTAATGATTTGATGATTTGTTGGAAGCTGTTGACATGGATCTCACAGGACTATACATTTATTTCTTAGGAGACTTCCATCCCAGATTTAAGAAACTTTATCATCCATTCCAACCTCTGATCCTTTGAACTGTTCTCTGCAGTAGGATTTGTTCTCTGTTTTCTAAGTGAAGAAATTTAGATTGAATAAATTAAGCAAGCTGTCCAAGTTAATACTGGTAGTCAGTGACCTACTGTAGGCTAAAATTCAAATCTTTCAGGTACATATTGGAATTTCTGCTTATCTAATTGCTCCTTTTATGTACTGTTCCTTTTTTGTTCCTTTTATGTATGTATTTGTATGCATGTAAAATAAATTTTCCATTTGTTTTTGTTTGGATGACACTTTACTTGTAGAACCACCCTTTAATTTATATGAAATTAGAATAATTACTTGGCTTTTTATTATTACTTATACAACTCTGAAATGGTACAAAGTTTTCTGGGCCAGCTGTGTTCCGAAACTATCACATGAAAAATACCAGAAATAAACAATCCATCAGTTTAAATTACACCCATTCTAAATTGCATGTTACCTTTTGCCATGCTGTTCTGTCCCACCCACAACATGAGTTACTCTTTTATCCATTGTATTCAGGCTGTGTATGCTACCTGCTTGACAGGTACTTTGTAGCCATCTTAGTTGTCAGATCACTGTCACAGTGTAGAGCTTGTGTTCAAGTAACCTTTATTTTACTTAATTATGTCCCCCAAAAACAAAAGTAGTGATGCTGGGAATCCCAATTTGCCAAGGAAGTTATAAAGTTCTTCCTTTAAGTGGAAAGTCTGTACGTAATAATAAAAAAACATAATGTGATGAGATTGCTAAAACCTATTATATCATTAAGGTGCCTAATTTATAAGTTAAACTTCATCACAAGTATGTATGTATAGGAGAGACTGTATGTAGGATTCAGTACTACCCATGCTTTCAGGCATCCGCTGGGGGTCTTGAGACATCCCTCCTGTGGGTGAGGAGGGACTACTATTTTGCATAGTACTGAAAAAACTCAAGACATGTCGGTATGGTTTAAGTTGTTTTGCTTTGTTTTTACTTTAGAGGGAAAAATAAGACTTACCTGCTATAAAATTTGTTTTTACTTATGAGTATTTAAAGCATACTAGTCATAAGCTAAATGCTTTGAATACTTTATTTCATTAAATCTTTGTTATAGCCCTGTTAAGAATGTATTATTATCCCCAGAGTGTCAGAAAAGTTGTAAGGATCTGAACTAAGATTCAGAGGCCTGACTACCTGACTCTAAAGCTGGACCTGTTAGTTTCAGTATCTCTGTTGTGCAGTAGTCACACTTGTCAACAGTATTTTTCACTGTAAAAAGCAAAGATCATTTGGAATTCTAATCAAAAGTTACAGTTTTTAAAAAATCATTTCCTAGTGAAATTAACATTGATTCATGTCTAATCACTAGCAAGGTTGATCGTTTTTTGGTAAACAGCAATTTTATTCTATTTAGTTGGAAAATAAGAAAAAATATCAGGTAGTACTCAAGGATTAAAGTCTGGGAGTTTGTTTTTAATTCTTATTTTCATAAGCCAAAGGAGAAAGAAATCAATAGAATTATTACAACTCAGCAGTATCATATGATAAAAGTACCAAGTGACAGTAAAATATATGACTATAGGCCGGTGCTGCGGCTCACTAGGCTAATCCTCTGCCTGCAGTGCCGGCACCCCGGGTTCTAGTCCCGGTTGGGGTGCTGGTTCTGTCCTGGTGGCTCCTCTTCAGTCCAGCTCTCTGCTGTGGCCCAGGAAGGCAGTGGAGGATGGCCCAAGTGCTTGGGCCCTGCACCCACATGGGAGACCAGGAGGAAGCATCTGGCTCCTGGCTTTGGATCGGCGCAGTGTGCCGGCCGTAGTGGCCATTTTGGGGGTGAACCAACGGAAGGAAGACCTTTCTCTCTGTCTCTCTCTCTCTCACTGTCTAACTCTGCCTGTCAAAAAAATATATATATATGACTATAATATGTGGTTCTACTTTAGATTTTAGATTCTATTAGGAGTCAGAAATACCAGATACTTCATATGTGATACTACTAAATAGGAAATTAAAACATTCACAGTAAGTAATGCAACTTACTTCGGTTCCCACATAAGGTTTGTTTTAGGATAGGAAAGATGCTATGCTAGGTAGTATAAAATTTTTTTTAATATTTTTTTTTTATTTGACAGGTAGAGTTATAGACAGAGAGAGACAGAGAGAAAGGTCTTCCTTCTGTTGGTTCACCCCCCCAAATGTTGCCACGACTGGAGCTGCACCGATCTGAAGCCAGGAGCCAAGTGCCTCTTCCTGGTCTTCCATGCGAGTGTAGGAGCCCAAACACCTCAGCCATCCTCCACTGCTTTCCCAGTCCACAACAGAGAGCTGGACTGGAAGAGGAGCAGCCGGGACTAGAACCCGGCACCCATATGGGATTCCGGTGCCGCAGTGGAGGATTAACCAAGTGAGCCACAGCACTGGCCCTGGTAGTATAAAATTATACTACACCATGGGGCCCGCACTATGCTGTAGCAGCTAAAGCTGCCATCTGCAGTACTGGCATCCCATATGGGCGCCGATTTGAGTCCCAGCTGCTCCACTTCTGATCCAGCTCTGTGCTATGGCCTGGGAAAGCAGTGGAAGATGGCCCAAGTCCTTGGGCCCCTGCGTGTGTGTGAGAGACCTGAAGGAAGCTCCTGACTCCAGGCTTTGGATAGGTCCAGCTGCAGACATTGTGGCCATCTGAGGAGTGAACCAGTGGGTGGAAGATCTCTCTCTCTGTCTCTCTGCCTCTGCCTCTCAAATAAATAAATAAATCTTTTAAAAAATCATGGCAAAACAATTATATGAATCATGATATATACCTAGTATAGGTATGAGTAACACAAAAGGGTAAAGTGAATCAACATTTCTTGAGGACCTCCTTTGTTACATATTGCATCTACTGTCATCTTTAATCTTTTCAACTTACCAGTTAGGTAAGTTGGTTTTATACAAATTAAATTGAGGTTCAAGCAGATTTTCCCAACACTTCATAACAAATGAATGAGCCCAGTGTTAACATTCTTCATGGTATCTTTTAGAAATTAAAATGGAAAGAGTTTTTGATCATAGAAATTGTTGGAAGGTGTCAAAGAAGCTCTTTCAGAAACGGACTATGGAAAACCCAACTTTTATGTTTTCTTTAATTTGAATTGTTGAAATTGACATCTGGTTGCTTGGAGGGGTGTCTAGTCCTGTAAGTACCAACATAGTAAAACTTTATGCTTTATGACTCCAGTATAGGAGGTTTTTTCTCAACTCCAATTTTTTAAACTACTTGTCTCAGTTATAGTTTGTTTCTTCCAGTCATCTTTTGTCTGCAGGTTCATCACTGACGTCACAAAGGTAGTGAATACGTAGCATTGCAGAATACTAGGATTTCTCTTTGCAGTAGTAGAAGTAACTTGTAACTAAAAACAGATGATTTAACAGAGATTTTTAAGAAGATATAAACATTTGTATCTCTTCTCAGTCATAATTTTGCTGAAATTTGACTAGTATTGGCTGATGACCATTTCTTTTCAAATTATGTAGTAAAAAGTAGAAGTTCAAGACAAAGTCTTAGTTGTGCTCCAATATGTAGATTTTGATGTATGCATATATAGTAATATGTGTGTTTTAAAATAATTCTGTTCCTCCACTTTGCTGATTATACAGAACTCCACTGAACCTTTGTTATTTTGAACATGTATTCCAACTGATTCTACTTCATAATGGTTATGCTGTTAAATAATATATTTGAAAGAAAAATATTTTGAAATTTAAGGGCTCTTTAGTATCCAGCATACATTCTTAGCATATTGAAGGAGTGGTTTTTTTTTTTCCTCCCCTTTGTGTCAGTCTTCCTGAAAATATCCCTGCAGTATATGTGCTTTGTGGAGTGGAGGGGAAACATCTTATAGCAAACACATATTCACATTTGGACTTATTTAGAGGAAAATTGTAATTGTTTTTGTTTTGAAAGTTTGAATCATTTTCTCTTATAAATAGGTTGCAGAAATTTATCATTTATCAACTATTTCCATCAGTGTATTATAAAGCTTACTCACTGATTGTGTTTAAGTTATTTAAGTGATATCCTTGCCTTTGTGGTTTATTTCAAAAGTAAACCAATTTCCTTAGGCTCTGTAAGATACGGAGAATAGAGAATACAATACTGGTTTTCAGACGAGAGAAAAAGGAAGAAATTCTTTAAGGAAGAATGTTTAATCCTGGATGAGGTTTCTTGCCATCTCAGATGTAGATGAACAATTTAGTCACATCTCCATTTTGGTACATCTTTGTCACACATCCAGGCTCTGAGAATTTTGTGGGGAAAGTAAATGAAACAGTGACCACTTTGTTTCCTTACATTTCTTCTTTTCTGTAGGTGAGTATATTAATTTCTTTATTCCAGTCACTCTTTGAAAACCTGATATTGCTTATGCAAACAGTTTTTCTTTTGATCCATGGTAATAGTCTCTGAAACTCAACTACAGAAAAATCTGGAGTGACACTTTTAAAGGTTTTCCTTTTTTATGGGTAAAAAGACAGATGAAATAAAACATTTTATTCCATCTGGAGAGGGAGTGAGTGTACCCTTAATGCCTGAAAGAATCATCATCCTAAAAGATGGAGCGAAGAAAGAAAAGTAATTAGATCTAGGTGTACTAAGAACATTCTCGAGAAAGCCTTTAAAATAAAGGGGTATAATAACTAAATCCCAGGGAAATGCAGTGGAATCTTGAAGAGGAGCTGAGCCTTCTGCTTTTAAGTGAGGCACCAAGAAACACAAAACATAGCCACTTTTGTTTCCTTAGTAACTCTCATAGCCCAAAAGTTCTGAGAGTTGGTCCACCCTGCAGGATTTAGTCTTTTCTCTTGAACCTGTCCAGGTTCTCTTAATAAGAGATGTGTTTTGTGATACACAGGCAAGAATTGAGTAAGAAGTAGTTGGAGAACTACAGCAATGGAAACTTCTGCCTCTTTTTCTCAATTATTCCATCATGGCATCATTATTTCTGATACTTTCTTTTTTGACAGTTGTAGGAGTATTTTGTGCTAGATCAGTAATCTAGGACCAGGACCAATCAAAGTTTGCGAAGAATTGAAGACATGTGGAAACCCAGTAGTTTAGAGTAGTAAAAGAAAGAGGAGAAACTCATGGAATGTCTTGGTACAGCTGGCTTTGTCTGATCCAGTGTATCTCTTTTTCTTCAACTGATGCAAGATAATCACTCACCTTCACTAATGAACTGTGACTGAAGGCACTGTTTGATCACTTGCTCATTTTCTGTTAAAAATGGACATAGTGTGGGAGCTCCCTAGCCTTTAATAAAAAAATTTTTAAAAATAAAAAAAATGGACTTAGTTTGCTGGGGAAGGTAGATGCTAGTTGAATCAAGATCCCTTTATCAAATATTTTGCTGTCTAGCCCTCTCAGAAACAATAATCTGCTCCTAGTTTGCTAGCCAACTTCAATATAACCAGTCAACCACACTTTCTGCTACTTTTCAC
This sequence comes from Lepus europaeus, assembly GCF_033115175.1. NCBI lineage: Eukaryota > Metazoa > Chordata > Mammalia > Lagomorpha > Leporidae > Lepus > Lepus europaeus. The sequence goes on from NC_084828.1 coordinate 32,165,285, forward strand.
ACTAATAATTCATTTTCCGTATCTACTTACACATACAGCTTGAATATCAGTTTCTTCTTTAAGATTTTGTCTCCTCATCTGATTCTTGTCATTGCTCTGTGGTTTGGTCCCTTATAATTAAAATACATACTGTGTAGATCATGTGTTGGGTAAAGATATTTCCTCTAAGCTTGCCTCATTCTTTATAAGGGTTCTCTTGACCTTGCTCAAGGTGAGTCATCTAGGGTTTGGACAACCATAGTGCAATTGGGTATTTATTCTTCTCTTCCATTGCATAAAGGTAACCCTTACTCCTTCCCTCCCCTATCCTCTGTTCTTAACATATGGAGTGTAGCCTTCATGTCAGTATTAGGAGCCTTATAGTTCTGAATGCCAAGAGTGTTCATGAGTAGAACATGTAGAATACTTTAACATTTAAGAATTAAAAGATGAAAAAGAAAAAAAGAGAGAGAGAACAAACTATCCAAGAAGAAGGAAGGGAGAAGGCAAGAAGAGAGAACAGAGGACTGGGAGGAAAAAATATGTACATCTGATCCGGAGCAGCTCTAAGGCCAGTTCCACTAGCATTATGATGGGAACTCACTGGATGGATGTGTATCCAATTCTGAGATATTATAAAGTATTAATAGTAAACCTTTTTGTCATCGTAGCACAATTACAATGAAAGCAAGGAAGTAGGTGGAGTGTACTCTTTCATAGTTCTTCTTTTTCTTCATTAGTAGGAAGACCAATATTTTGTTTTAATTTCTACATGAAAACAATAATGAGTCATCTTTTCTCCTAATGGTCATAGTCTGAATTGCCCTCTTTGAATATGAGAAACTGTTCTTATACCAGAAAATTGTAAGTTCCACCCTACCTACACATACACACAGAATATTTATGTTCATATATATTCAGTAAATTCAGAGTGCAGCTGGCTGACTAGTATATTAAAAGTAGACTTTTAATATAGAGGGAAAATGACAAAAGACAATTTAAACTGTAAAGTTCTTCAACATCAGTAAGTTTCACACAGCTGCGGGGATAACTTGACGAAAGGACATGTGCAGCCAGATGGCCTGTGCTGGCCTCCTTCCCATTCCTGCAACAGATATGTATTCACTCCCAGGGTAGCTCAGGGAAAGAGCTGATTATGGAATGAAAACAACCAATGTCCAATTAACCCCTGTTTTGGTCAGTGTTTCCTACACAGTTTGGATAATTGGCATACTTTAGTTTTATCAAGGGAGGCAGCTGGTTAGTGCAGGCCCCTGGAAATAAGAAATCTGAAATTCTGTTATCAGCTCTGCCCCTGCAAACTCTTCAGTATGACCTTGGACATCTCATTTACCTCTTTGTGGCATTAGTTTTTCCCATTTGAAAACTGGAGATACATGTTGATCTTTGACCACACATGAAGTAAATAAAGGCTCTGTAGGAAAAAGAGAAAACGATGTTGAT